>NC_047163.1:10940999-11260999 GCF_009819705.1 Hippoglossus hippoglossus
ATGTAAGCGAGAAGAGGAGGAGAAGGAGGAGGAGGAGGAGGAGGAGGAGGAGGAGGAGGAGGAGGCGGTGGCTGTGTTGGTGTTGGTCATCACCATAGATCAGCACCACCATCATGTTAACATACGACTAATGACATAATCCAGGAATCTATGCAGAGAGTGAAGGAGTTTCATGTTGGGCAGAAAACAGTATTTTAGTTCACCACAAATAGGAAACAGACTCACAACAGAGATTCAAACATTATCTGTGGGCTGTTAAATACAGGGCTGGATGGGATATAAAGACCCCCAGTAGATTTTTTAAGTTTGGGAACAACAGCGTCACTCCTCTCTCCCCCTCGCTGTGCATTTGAAATTGGGTCCCTGAGGCTGTGTTTTGCAGACATGAAGTTCTGCAAATTCTTAGGATCAAATAATAGGAACATCTGAGCTAAGTAAGTGTGGAATGTTTCAACTTTCTGGGCTTAACTCGTCCAGGGTGTTGTGAAATACAAGTTTAAGACAATTCTCCTGCTTTTGGGGAGAAAAGATGGGCGGGGCGCAGGAGAAGCAGATTTTTGTACTGTGGATGGAAGTTTTGTCTGATGATGTCCTCACCCAGTTGGCCCTGGCAGATATCTGTGGTCCCAATCGTGCCCTCCACAAACACAGCGCTCCCACTGATTTCCTACAGAAAGGGAGCGAGACAACGTGAACACAAGATTCTGCAACAGCACAGACTGGCTTTATGAGCTAAGAAAGCTTTGGAGAAGGGTCAGGGTGGGTGACTCTTAGTACTGTGGTTTTCTATGGGAGAATACATGGAGATCTGCAAGTTGTGCCTCAGAACTGAAACAAATGGTTATTCTGCAATAAAAAGAGGTTTTATGAGCAAAAATATGACAAATCCACTGATTCCAGCTTCACGAATGCAAAACTTTGTTGATTTTCTGCTACGTAGGTGTAAATTGAATTGATCAGACAAAACGAGACATGTAACCATGGACTGTTTGACACTGAAAAAAGAAAATTGTTGCACCAACTTAAGAAAATACAATGATTGGTAACACAAATAAATGAATTTGTTCAAATTAAAATGAAAAGGTTATATTAACACAATTGATATCAGCCTCTTTTTTTCTTTTTTTAAGCTGGTTAACTCTTTTTTTCAGTGTACAGACCATATGATTCATCATTGGTATGTCAATTATTAGTATCATAACTTTTACTATGTACATATATGAATTATGAAAATAGATTTATTGCCCTGGTGTGTGATTTATGTGACTTTTTCTCACAACTATGTCAACCCTGTGGTCAAGAGGGATATTTTCTATATTTCTTTAGTGTTTTTGTTCCTGTTTTGAACAAACTGAGCTCCTCAGACCTGAGCCACACCTGGAGGCAATCTCTACAGCCCTGCCAAGAAAATAATGGGAGCTACATTCCTTCAATGTAAAGGAATCTCTATTTTTGAAATCTTGGAAGTGGCTAGAACAGGCAAAACGTTTACCTGCAGATACCTTACTTTAAATAAGACTTTGTGTTGGGGACACTCAAATATTGGGTCGCTTGTCGAATTTAAATTATTTTAAAACTTAATTATTATCGCAACGATCTGAATAAAGACCCACACCATTGATAACAGGTATAACAGGTCATTCTACAACATCTGTAAAACATCTGGCACTATAGGTGACAACATGTCAGTGGTCTAAGAGGACAAACCTTGGGTCTCTGCCACTTGATCGCCTTCACTGGATCCGGGTCTTCGGGTAAACCGATGGACTCCTGCTCGGCAGGGAAGACTGGATCAGAGAACAGCTCCCCGGACTTCAGACACTCCTCCAGGAGGCGCCTGAAGTCCTGATCCTTAAACTTGATCGGGTTCTCGATGGAGCCCAGAGGTGCAGGTACGCTATCAGTCGCCATGCTGGGTGGAGGTTCGGTCAAACACAGACGCAGACTAGGCTTTGCGGAGCGGTCCGGGCCTTAAATACAGTAGAAAGGCGCACACACCCACCACATCCATGCTGCGCCCGTGACTCGCAGCGCCTCCCCGGCTATGCCCAAACCCGAAAGGTATGCAGATCGCCGGGGGCCGAGGAGAGCCAGAGTCGGGGTAATGACACGGTGCCAGCGGCCTCTGTGATCCAGCAAACATCCATCATCAGGCCGCGGGAGAGAAACAGAGAGAAGCCGCTGGTAGAAAAGAAAAACAACATAATAATGGTTATTTAACTGGACAACTCTGCAGAGAGTTCAATCAAAAATAAAATATGTAGCCTGTTTTAACATGTGGGAAATCTGTGGATGTGTTTGTGTGTCACAGAAAATCACTAATAAACAACACTTTCATTAAATGAAGAAACTTAGATTAGCAGAGTATTGAGCAATAAAAAAACAGTTATTTAATATTTTTCACTGAAACTACACCAGATGTTCCCTGGACCTGGCGCTAGGTGGCAGTCTTCTCCAGCTAAGTGCACTGCCCCACTAATCACCACATATTTTCCATGCAGCGGTATTTACTGTAAATTGTGGTGGCATTAACTTAAAGTGAAATAAATGGCACTCTAACATCTGCATAAGAAAATTCTTTATTAACTTTGTCCAAAAGCTTCATTGTGGTTCTCACTTTGTCAGCTGTTGGAGAGGCTAAAAAGTACTTTAAGATTAAATGTTACAAAAGGAAATATCAAAGTTTTCTGCAATAAAGTATATATAGTCTGTTTTTATTAGTTGTGTTCGTTATAGAAAATGTGAAATGACAGATGTATGCAACTATGACAGCTTCAGTTTTGATTTACCCTACTATGAGAATCTCTCGAAACAGACAGAGAGAAAAGAGGACCTGAAAAATCATTCATGTGCTCATTTCTCAGTTATTGAAAGAAGACTGTCGCTGAGCCCTTCATTAGGAACATACTCTTAATAATGAGCAGGGCTTCCTTCTGCTTTCAAACTGGCTCAATTATTTCAGAATTGATGCAGGACGTCCATGTTGCATTGGATCATTTCTGCACATTTGCCATCTGCACATGTATGCGGCCATCTCCTGTTCTTCCACATCTGGTGTTGTGTTGCAGTCGGGTCTGGTGACTGTGGAGGCCTCTGAAGTAAACGGAACTCATTGTCATGTTCATGAATCCACCTTGAGACAACTTTTCCTTTGTGTCAAGATTCATTATCGGGCTGGAAATATAAGAAAATGATCAATTGTGGCCATGAAGGGATGAACACTGTCAGCAGCAACACTCAGACAGACCATTGACCACAGCATTACACCATCAACATCACCAGTCTGGACTGTTGCATGTTGGATCCATGGATTCATGCTGTGGACGCCAAATTCTGACCGTAACATCTGCAGCCTCGGTAGAAATCCAGATCCTTCAGACCAGACTTTGATTTTCAGTCTTCCTCAAATCAGGCAATATGTTTTATTAATTACTATTCTTGTTTTAGTACCTCTTTTGAATAAGGCACCTTTTACAATTAATGTTAATCAATCATTTACTAATGTTATATAAACCAGTTATACAACATTAACAAAAGGAGATTTTGGTTTTAAGATGAAAACTCTATCTGGTTAGCACTTCACTTCCTCCAGCAGGATACACTGACTTTGTTTTGTACCACTTTAGTTCATCAAACCGCAGCACTGACCTACAACAAAGATTTTAATAAATTATTGAGATCAATGATGTGTTAATATTTACATCTGGAGAATTGATTACAGATTAAATAGGCATTTTAGTTTTTTCTGTTTTACAACCTGGCAACAAAAATGCCTTTTTTTGTTGTTGTAGAATAACCAATACCAATATCTTGTTAACAGTTTTCAGAATGAATGTGTTGGTATTAATTGATCTGAAACAGCCTTTAATAATTACTCATTAACATTTATAACTGCAGAATTGAAAGTGTTTTGTTTGTCTATACTCACCAGCCACAGAATTATTACCACCTGGCAACCCCCTTAAATGTTCTTATGTCCTTATTTCATTTTTTATATTTCTATAAGGCATTGCTGAAACTGTATAAATAATTTCCAAAATTATGAACTTATCATATAATGGATCATAGCTCATTAACCCTTAAAGGCCTCCTCTGAATTTTTCATCACCTAAATAAGAAAGTGGAGGAAGAATCTATTATTTTCTTGAGACAAGACAAATTAAACTTCATAAAGTTTTCATTTTACAACACTTAGTACTAAAGTTTCATCACAACAAAATATTCTCACCTAATTGACAGAATGTTGTTTCCAGAAATTGAATTCAATATGTCTCAAAGTGGATGTTTCATTTCCATAAGGACGTGTGGTTTTACCGACACTGAGCGGTCTCAACAGTTTTCAGAAGCGGTGCTCAGGCCTCCTCCTGTGTAAACCACTTGTGAACTCTGGCCTGGACTCTGATAGTCTGAAGTGGACGTCCAATTACTGTCAGACCCCCCCCCCCATGCCTCCCTGCCTTCTTGTGTTGTGTCCTTCATTAAGTTTAGGTGGATATCCATCGCCTATAAACTGTTGTCCTGCCGTGCTCACTCCAGGCCTCTGGAGGCCTCTTCAGGCGTCCCTCCATCACACGCCTGATTACACTGAAAACGTGAGACTGACCGGGACTAAACAAACAAGAAGAATAGCGACACAGATCCACCTAATGGTCACCATTTAACTCCATTCATGGGCTCTCCATTATGTCCGTATGGTCTTTGAGGATGGGATTATAGGAAGCCTCAGTGACAAAGGTCAGAGGGCCGAGCAGACACTCCCACACCTCCATGACCTGCTCTGATCCCACGACCCTGGCACCAGCAGCACCCACCCCCCGGCCCCTCTCACTCTCCCTGCTGGTTAACCGGCTTTGTCCTGGCCCGTTTTCTGCTGCACCGCTCACACACATCAGCAAAGTGAAAGGCTGGAGACAGTCAAATTAACCAGTCCCCAATAACATTGCTCCGGTCCTTGGTTAGAACCATTCCCACGTATACTTGACATGTGCATTTTTTTGATTGTATGATACTTTATACTTATAAATCAGAGGCAAGTATTGTACTTTTTACTCCAGCTACTTAGCAGATTAGGATTTTTCACTCAAACTAATTTATCAGCTAACAAATATGAAAAGTTGTAATAGATAAAACCCCTCAACTGTATATAAAGTAAGCAGGATCAGCTCCTCGCCAACCAACTTCTATACAACATTAAAATGCTGCTTATACTTGTAATTGCATCAGTACTCAAATCATGTAGTAAACAGTAGTATGTACTGACGGAGGCCCTCTTAACTTTTCCTCTTGAAGCACATGCTGATGATACTTCTGCCCTTGTCAAGCCAGTAAGTATGTACGTTAAAGTCCACTGAGACAACATTCCATCTATAGGTAAATATTCTAGGACAAATTAATGATTGCACTGTAGCAGATAAACAAATCAAGAGACAGATGAAGTTGACAGATTAAGAGTTATAGAACCAGGTCGACAGTGGATATATGTTCATTGTGGAGGCTCCAGTTGAGGTAGTTGGAGACCACAGGTCACCTTCCCTCAGGCCTGCAAGGAACCAACACATGAAAGCATTTTCACCTGTCACAGGACCGAACTCCACCTTCTGACCTTACTATGCATACTATGCAGGCAGCCCCTCTGACCTCAGCACCGTGTGTGTGTGTGTGTGCACGTAATTAGCTGAGCAACTGAATAACTGTGGGTGTGTTTGTGTCAGGTTCTCAAGGAGGGTCACCAGGTGCAGGAACAGTGATGTGTGTGTGTGTGTGTGTTTATGAAAGACAAAGAGAGAAACAGACGTTTGAGGAACAGTTTGTGTTTAGGCAGGTGTTTGATTGCCTCATGTCTTCCATCATATTTTCAGCTTGAAGCTCTATACGTGAACAGTACAGTGTCAGTGTGAAGACATGTATTAGATTAGATAACAGCAATGCAGCCTTTTAGACAGTGAAGCTATATATATCATATAAATACAATAATACAGTTGATATCGGATTGACACACTTTCCCATGTCTATTTGACATCATTTAAGCTGAAGAGATCAGTTGGATGCATCTTTTGCCACTTTCCCCTAACTGAGTTTTCTTTAGATATGTTCTTTATCCCTTGTTTTCAGGTGTGGTAGTTAAATTTCACAAACAAGTTCTACATTTGGTTCAAATCATGAAGACGTTGTAGATTTCCGACAGTAATATGACAGCCATACTGTAAACAGTAACAGAAGAGGTGTTGTAAAACTGCTGCACAAAAGAAAGGTTGTATTCTTTGGGTATATACAGAATGGATGGTTTTCTGTGTCAGCCACACCTCGTCTTTGCAATCTTTCAATGGACGACCTCAGCTGATCTCTGGGATGAAACTGAGCCCAGGACCTTGATTCCGGGAAGATCCTTATTTAGGTTAGTTTTGAAATGTATTTTCAGCATCATTATCCGGTAACAATTTCTGCCTGTTTGATGGAACACTCTGTCTCCTGCTGTGAAAAAAGAGAAATCAGTGAACTTCCTCCTCCTTTGTTTTTACATCAACCTGCCTCCATTCTCACCAGCACTACCTCATTCTGAGACCAAACCGAACTGACTCTCCTCACTCAGAGCTTGTCCTCAGTGATCAGTGACATTATATAACCCTCCATATAAGAATGAACCATCCTTGTCTTTCTGTCATCGCATTATCTGAAGGTGTTGAATGGCAAAAAGAGGGGCACTTGATTGACGGGTGGATGCCTTGGATGGTGTAGCCTCTCACCCCGTCCTCCCACACTCTCACTGTTCGAGGTTGGGAGGGCGAGCGGAGGGAGGAGGAGGAGGTGGGAGTGAGGTGCAATGGGTGTAATTCCACAGTTCAGGTTTCACTCTGCGGTCGTTGCGGGAGGAGGGACAAGGGAGAGAAGGTGGGGATTGTGGGAACTGTGCAAGGATAAAGAGCAGAGAGGGAGCCCTGCGGTTTGTCTGATTGCTCCCGAATGCATCTTTCCTTTTCTTGTTATCCCTGTCTCAGTCGGCCCCACTGATGATTTAATCCTCCACCTCAACTATTCGGATGAGGACAACAGGACAGGGACTGCAGAGATGATTGGAGTCTTCGCACAGCATAACATAAAAATGTAATTAAATACTCCCAGTTAATTGGCTTTCTACATGACAAAACAAAATCTTTTCATGTATTAGTGAGGGCCTCTCATTGCCACAGGCCTTCCCTATAGGAAAGCAAACATACAGCTGATAAACTCCATTTATTGTGAGCATTTTCAGAGCTAATCATCATAAATTTAATCTGGATTTGTGATTGCGATGCTACTGCCAGAAAACTATACCTCTTGTCTATAAAATCCATGACTACCCATGAGGCCTAGCTGTCCGATGGCTCAGCCAGCAGTTTTTGATACTCTATTATGGCTTATGCAGTGGGTGGGGATCTATGTCAGCCCTGGAGTGGTTTCCTTTTTTGACACTAAAATAAGAGATTCTCAATTGCTGTTGGTAATTATGCATCCTCAATGCAAACTAACTACTGTGGGGTTCCCCAAGGTCATGTTGTGGGTCCTATTCAGTTGGCCTTGCATATACTTTCCCTTTGGCACATAAAAGGTCATTGTGATGGTATCTGCTTACACTCTAATGTGGATGATACTCATTTATACGTCTTTTGAATTGAAGTTGGAGTTGGAATAGGTGTTTTTTGTTGTTGAATTCAAAGAATTAATTACATCAACCACTAATGTATTATACCTATATGCAATATTTCCTCTGTTGTTCTTTTGATGCTTTTGTTTTCACCATTTTTCATATGCAGCCTTGTAAGTTTAATTATTGTTTAATGATAATAATTAGTTTTGGGCTTTTTTCCAATAAGACTATAAAGGGCTGCCTTTGTATAAATAAACATTGAAGGTATTTTAGAACCACTTACACAAATGTTTTGATAAATTAAATTGGTATTTATCTATTTCAGAAAAGTAACATATTGTAATTGTAAATAAAAATAAAATAATAAAATAATACTTAAAACAATCGTGTTTGTATTTCCGATATTATGGATAATGTGGATAAAGTGATAGATGCATTTATCTTTCTATCAACTCACAAACGGTCCAATAAGAAACAGGAATGTCATCGCCTGAAAGTTAATACTATCATTAGATAACAAATAACCAAAATGACAGATGCTTTCTCTTTACATCAACATATCTTTTCATTATAGAGGTGAACAGTATTTAACAAAAGTTGTGTTAAAGTGTGTGCGGCATATTGAATCCACCGTGACATGTCCTGATTGTGTGTTTCTGTCCTGCAGCGACTTCTCCCAACTTTCACACCAACAAAAGCTGAGACACAGCTATTAAATCTCAAAGTCCACATTACTACTGCCCTGGGGCACGCGCTGGTCAGAAAACACACGCACACAATGTTGGCCTCACCCTCCCATTGGTGGACACGATTATGTCCTCATGTTGTGATTGGCTTGTCTGGGTGCTGACACTGGCCTGTGCAGGGTTTGTGAGCCGCTCAGAGAGGTGTGGACTGCAGGAAGACAAAGGGCACTAGGGGACAAGAGAAAGATATCCACTTGCTGTAGGGGCTTCTGCACTGTGTTCTGCAGTGTATCACCTTACCTAACATAATTGGGTCCATATGAGCACCAAATGGCGCTGGCTGTGGCGCCCAAACAGACGAGCCGGGCAGAGTTTACCAGAGGGAGAGACGTAGGATGTTACCTGTCGCCAACACTGTTTTTTCTGTCTCTGTGGAGATGAACGGACAAACTGACTCATCTGGGTCTGAGGGGCTTCTGTCTTCACTTCCTCCTTATTCTCTATAACACAATGGTAATTGGTAGGAGTGGGTGTGTGTGCATCTGGTGCAATAACCCCCCCCAATCCAACCCCACTCCTCCTCTTCATCTACACAGCCCCCACCCTGTTGAAAGCTCATTAAAAGACCTGCTGTTAATGAGCTAGAGGGATCATAGAACTTCATCTTCATTTTTTTTGGGGGGGGGGGGGGGGGGGGGGGGGGGGGGGGGGCTGGGGGTGGAGTTAAGGCCAGAGATGCTGGTGCAGAGGTTTTTATGCCCTTAAAATGGAGTCAGCAATTATCCCAACCCCTTGACACTCCCCACCCACCTTGCTCTGCTTCCTAACGTGCCCACAAACAATAACCAAACTGCTGCCCCCCCCCCCACGCCTCATCAATTTTGTATCCTGAGAATTCCCCGTCGCTTGTGTCCCATCACAGCTCGCTGCACCCATCCCACAACCTGCTGGATGACTGACACCGTCTCGAATAAATCTATACAACCACACATACCAGTAAGGATGCACACACTCGTATACACACACATTCACTGGAATTACATTACAGTGTTTCCAGACAAAGCCGCCAACATCCCAAAAATGTAAATAAGGAGTGAGGGTCCCCAAACCAAACCCTCAAATTAAAAATTAATAACTCAGCGCTGACTGTGGTCCTCAGAGGAAGGACCCACACTGACGGAGACAACATCCTGGTGAGAACAGACACTTAAAAATAGTTTCAAAAGCTTTGTAGTGGGTCCCAGAATGAGAATTTTTTTTATTATTAATTAAACATGCATGGAAAAAAACAACCAAAAGCAGAAAAAAATTCCACGATACAACACATTTCACCTCAATTCTTTTATTGAGGCTCCTCATGACATGGTACAAAATGCTGTGGAGTTTACAAAGACAGCAGAGTGGTACAGCTTCACAACAGCCAGCGTTCAGTGCTGGGGGAAAAGTGGAGGGGATGTAACAGTGACAGGCAGATAATATTATTAATAACAATAATAATAATAATAATAAGTATAGCAACAGCAAGTATGTGAATCTATGTACAAAAATATTGTCCCTGAACAGTTACACTGCATGCATTCGCAATCATTCATCACATATGAACTGGTTTTCCCTGACACAAAGTATAGAAATCGTGGTATTAAAGTCCTCACAGTAGTTATGAAAATGGTGGTGGGTCTCTACTTGAAGTCTCACTCTGGACGTGTGTTTGAATCCTCATCGCTGACACATGAGGATACATCTGAAGCACGACATGGGGATTCTGACCCGCTGCGCTCAGGACGCAAGGTCACAGGACAGAGGATTCAAGTAGAGGAGTTTTTTTTTTTTTGTCTTCTGTAGACATACAACATTCGCACAACTTACTCACTCACTCAAGTGCTCTCTATGACCGCACCTCTCAACCCTGTAGTTCAGCAGTGAAACAGACTTTATCAGCTAAACAATCACCAACATGCAGCATTCATAAATTAGGAATAATAACGCAAACACAGGCAACAACAAAAGAAACAAACAAACAAAAGGACAGTTTTAAATGGCTGCAAAACATGCACAAGCTTCAAGCAGTCCGGCACTTTACAAATGTAAACAATGAAAGAGAGGAATTACCGTCACGATACTAGGTACACAGAGAGGAAAATAATGATACACACCCGTTTCACATGGAGATAAAATGGCAGGGTGTTTTCTTATGCATAGAAACTAATTATGGGAAAGCATCAGTAGGTGAGACTTTAAAGTCCCCTCGTTCACATTTATAAAAATAGAAAAACAAAACAGAAGATGGTCCATACATACTGTCACAAAGTCAGAGCACAGCCTCGCGTGGCCCCGTGAGCCCTGTAAACATTATGTTAAGTGACAAGTGTTGTGACAAGCCAGCGCCTTTAAAAAGAGGAGTGTGAGAAACTGCAGGCGGACAGTGTTTGGATTCGAATTACCCCTGTGTCTGTTCAGGACGTCTTTAGTCTTTAAAAGGTCTTCTCAAAGGAAAACAGCTACAGGTAGCATAATATCCCCCCTCCCCAATCTGTTGATACTGAAAATATATTAACATCGCTCTATTGCTAAGGTTTTTGTATTTGTTATTATTCCATATTATTCGTTCTCTGTGTTATCTGACAGTTAATATCCGACACCACCTGTCCAGTGGGTCACCAGAGAGATAAATCACTCGTCTTTTGCATCCTGCGCTGCAACATGGTGATCAGTTTCCTGTGTCGGTGTGGACTGTGGCGGTTCACTTCCTGTTCAGCAGCTCTGGTAATCTCCCTGTTGAATGTCACGGCCTTGTTTTTTCTCTGTGGTCTGACAGAGCTGAAGGCACCTAGTTTCAGCATACGATGGGGGAAAACATGGCCGCTGTGTGCGTTGGTGCAGACGGAGAGGACCAGACCGCCGCCTGCTGTGATATTTCTGTCAGGGGATGGGATGATTTCTTTCTATTTGCATGCTGAGTTCAATCCAGTGCAGTGTTATGTTAATGTCACCAGTGTGAACAGCTCACACAGCCGAGCTCACTTCCGCACTGCACTCAGGTGGGAGTGTGCTCACTATGGCCGGACTCCCGCTCTCCGTATATTCTGCTTGGATCTGGCCCTCCTCCAGCTCCATGTTAACCTCCGTTTTGCTCTCCATTTCTATCTGATCCAAACTGGCTTCATCCTCCTCCATTTTCACCCCCACTGCTTCTTCTTCTGCTTTTATCGCAGCCAAAGTTTCGGCAGCGCTGGCCTGCGCGTACGCTCCGACACTGCCGTGACTCAGGCCGTGCACTTTCTTCAAGTGTTTCTCCAGAGTGGCGTAGACGGTGAAGGGCACGCTGCACAGCTGGCACAGAAAGGAAGCTTTAGCCCCCTGGGCACCGTGGGTCTTCATGTGGCGCGTTAACTTTGAGCTCTGGGCGCAGGCATAGTTGCAGAGGCCGCAGCGGTACGGCCGCTCACCTGTGTGGCTGCGGCGGTGCACGGTCAGGTTGCTGCTGTTCCTGAAATGTTTTCCGCAGTACTCGCAGGCCTCGTCTTTCTTTTTCTTACCGGCTGAACCAGCCGTTGTGTTGCTACTGTTTACAGCGACGCCAACACCTCCCACTACAGTCCTGCGGTCATTCTCCCTTTGCCACTCCTGCACCGCCTCGCTGACTTTGGCTGAGCTCCATTCCGTCTCCTGCTCAATGATCTCTCCTCTTTCATTCTCCCACTCTCCAACTCCTCGCACTCTGTCGCCCATCTCTGGACGTTTGGGCGTGCAGTTGCCACTGGCGATGCCGCTCTCACCACTGCCCCCAGTCTCTCCGCTCTCCAGTGAGCCTTCGGAGGGGCTGGCGCATGGCGAGGTGTGCTGGGGCTCCCCCTGCCCTTCTGCCTCCTCCTCCCCTCCCTCTCCTGCCTCTCTCTGGCGCTGGTACAGCCGCAGCAACTCCCTGTCTGGCGGTCTAACCTGTGAGGTCAGCAGCATCACGCCTGAAGCTATGGAGGGGTGTTTGGGCAGGGTCAGGTCCAGCTCAGAGGGGCCCTGGGCCCTCACATCCTTTCCCATGTTTCCAGCTGGTTGCATTTGAAACCTCCCTCTCATCCCCTGTCTTCCTATCTCCTCCTCTAATATGATCGTGTCCACCGACTCATATCCACTTCCTCCAGCATCTCTGTGATTGCTCCTTATATGACGGGCCAGCTGGCCACTCTGGGCGAAGGCCTGTCCGCACACTCCACAGTGATAGGGCCTTTCGCAGGCGTGGGTCCGGCGGTGGGTGGACAGGGCGCGCAGCGACTGGAAGTTCTGGTTACACAGCTCACATTGGAAGTCTGCCTGGAGGGTGCCAGTCCGAGGAAAGGGAGACGCTGCTGGTGGAGAGGAGGATGGAGACAGCATCAGCCCTTCGGGTGAGCTGCCAGTGGTGCTGTTATTCCCTTCGGCGAGCTCCCTGAGCCGCACTGAAAAGTTCAGAGCCTGCAGGTTACTGGAGGAGGAGGAGGTGTGTGTCTGACGGGAGCGACCGTGGCGCAGGGCGGTAGGTTGAAAGGCTGACGCAAGAGCTTGGCTCAGGTGGCGTGGGTCCAGAGTGGCTGCAGCAGGTTTGTGCTCTTTGAGACCTTCTCCACCTCTCATATCCATGGCACCGTCCATGTCCTCCTGGTAGATGCTGAAGAAGTGTGTGTGCTGAGCGTGCTGTAGGAGCGCCCATGCAGACGGAAACACACCATCACACTGCTGGCAGGTGAAGTAGGACGGCTCCTCAGGCACTGGAAAACAAAGATGGATAGATTTAGCAATTTTGATTCATGGCTGGTGGAAAAAATAGATATAGAGAGAGAACATATCATTCTTTTGAAATATCTTGGAATGAAACAGATTTGTTTGGCCACTTTGGTGAATGAGGAACTGTGAACACAAAATTGACATTTTTAGCAAGAAGTGAGCAAGAAGCTTTGTTGGCAAAACAGTTTCCTTGTTACACATCCAGCAGATCCAAGGCTGTTTGTGTCCACCTGATGAATGAGTCCAACATTAACTCTCCAGTAAGCTCGGTTTAAGTTATAAAATCTGAACATGACAATGAGAATCAGGGATCAGGTCTGAGCCAGGTGAGGCACAAGAGAAAAAGTAAAAAGTGAGAGGAGAAAGAGATACGATGGTTGGACCCACAGAGGTTTTTTTGGAAATGAGGGGAACTGAAGGATTTCGTGATAACTATCTGTGGTTTCACCTTTTTTATACCGATTATTACAGCTTGAAAGTTGAAAACATGACAAGGAGTCTCTGGGATCAGGTCAGAGCCAGGTGAGGCACAAGGTTAAAAAGCAAGAGTTAGAGAGAGCCGGATAGTCGGAGCCACAGCAGAGCGGGAGCTGAAAGGCCGACAAAGAGGCGCGCTATGTCGCAAAGTACATCTGGAGATATTTTTATATGTGGATAGCTTTGTCTCCTCACCGAGAGCCACTCTCCAATTAAGCTGCAAATTGCTAATTAGCAGAACGTAGCAAACGAAGGCTTTATGCAAATCAGGCTCTGACTCAGCCTGCTTGACAAATGAGGCCGTTCTGCATAAATCAAAATTGGAGAGAAGATCCCCAAATTGAGGAGGAAAACAGTTCTTTTTGGAGAGGTTCAAAGCCGACTCTGGTATAAGCCTCTTTCATGTTTCCTCAAGTCAAATCCTTCTGTATTTTACTGGAGGGGGGGAGGAGAGTGAAGATGAAAAAGACAGCAACTGTTTCTCTTTCTCCCTCTTTCCCCCTCTTTCCCCTCGCCCGCCCTCCCTCTGTCTGGAGACGAGAGGAGCCGCGGTTGTTCATGTCCTTTAACCTAGCCCGAGGAGGAACCCAGGAGAAGTTCAGATACTTCTTTTAAAAATAGGGTGAAGAGTGAGAGCGGAGGAGGAGGAAGGAGGGAAAAAAACCGATAGACAGATAGGTAGGTCAGGGCTCGGGAGATGAAAAGAAAATTAGATAAAAAAGATTATAATGTGGTACGGGGGGCCGAGAGACACCATGAAAATATGTCACCCCTTTGGATTGTACTTGAGACCCATCCTCCAACCTCGGCTCTCCTCACCCTCCTCCCAAAACCCTCCAAATCTTTCCCTGAAGGGGTGATGGGGGGGGGGCTTTTGTCTCGGGGTCCTGGAGTGAAACACAATACCCAGCCAGTTTCTCTCTCCTACCCGCTCCCTCTCTCACTCCTTGTCTTTTTTTTTTTCCTTTCGCAAGGATTCCCATTTGGCCCGGGGTAGCACTTGAATATTAAGCAGAAGCAATAACTACTAATTAAAAATGCAGATTGGCTGGGAGCACTAACGAGCAGCAGGCAGAATCTCTTCTCCCTTGGGAGGCAGGGGGAGGAGAAAAGAGAGAGAGAGAGAGAGAGAGAGAGAGAGAGGTGGTGGTGGTGGGGGGGGGGGGGGGGGGGGATTGAAAGAGGGCAAAGTGAAAGTGTGTTGAAGATGGGAGAAGAAATGAGGATGGGTGGGGGGGGGGGGGGGGTGAGGGGGAGTGAAAACAAACAAGGAGAATAAATAAAAAGGAACGAGACAGATGCACGCAGCTCTTCAGTAATCCATCCCCCTACCTCTCCACTTGAATACAAAAAAAATGGATGGGGGAGCGATGCATCGTGGGATAACTGCCCTCCATCACAAAAAAACAGCTCGAGCAAAACAAGACTTCCGACCACTCACGAGGCCGAAGGTTCGAAACCTGCTCTGTGCCATATTAACCACCCGGCAATGGAGGAGATGAATCTGGGTTAAATTTACGTTTAAGAATAAAAAACACGAAATTTTTCGAATAAAACTTTAATCAAAAACTTATCCACTTCTGCATTATTCACAGCACCGCCGTGCTCTTTCCCTGCGGCCTCGTGCACGTGTGGGGTTCGTTGTATAAACTGCCAAATTACAGAAGTCTCTCGGACTGCGAGTGAGAGGCAGAGCAAGAGATGAGAAACAGGCCGGAACATTAAAACATGAGAGGTTGTGGACAAATGTAAACTGTGCGTACACTCGTCCCCCGAGCGTTACACAAAGGAAGGAACTGCAAACATGTGTGTTCATGACAGAGAGTGTTTCAAAATGTGCAAAGGGCCATTGGCACCTTGTGTTTCTCAAGATGCTCTGACCATTTGCAACATCCTCTCATACTCACAGATGCACAGTCACCTCCACATACTGACCTTTGCAGGGAAAACACAACACAGCTAACATACAATGAACGGGAACATTTCAAAAATAATTTCTCTGACGATTCATGAATTGCTTGGGATTTGATGGACTTGACCCCCAGAGTGAGAAGCTATATTCTACAAAACCCTCACAGGCATTTTTTTTCACTTTTCTTTTCTTAAAAATCAATAGACAAGAAGTGAAACAAGACCTTTGGGGAAACCAGCACTAACGTATAATAATATTTTATGCAAAACAAGACGAGAGGGATGCCTGAAGAGACAGAAATTATGAAAACAAGACGGGGGGAAGACAAGAGAAGATGATGCATGCGATGAAGAAAACGCAGGAGGAAAGAGAAGATTCCCAGGAGCTCAGGTGGCTCGGCCCGGGGCAATGGGAGCTGGCAGAGGAGCCGCACATGATGCAATGTCCTCCATTACAGTGTCATGATGGCGAGCAGCGCTGCACGAACACATGACCGTTTCACACAGCAGCCACGACTTCAAAAGATCGCAGATGGTTTCATAAAGACTGGAACATGCCGCTGTGCTGGTTCTGAGAGAAACGTGGCGTCAGGCCTCTGTTGTCCAGCGCGCGGCAGGGCGACAAGAGAAACATGTTTACGTGGCCCCTTCACCTCAGAGACTGACAGTCAGGGAGATGGGATGCAGCTCTGGAGCTCAGGTGCTCAGTGTGGGGCCCTCAGGGGACCCCAGTGCACTCCGAACGCTCCTGACTCCGATCCTCTCCACACAATTAGCCTGTGCGTCACTAACTCACGTAGGTCTGCTAATGGCAACGGCTAGCTAATGAGCTGGACTCCGGGGGGGGGGGGAGGTAGCAGTTGTTAAATGAAGAGGGGGACGGTTGAAAGGAAAAAAAAAACAACAAAACAAAACAGAAATACAGAGTCACCAATTAGCAACCTGCCCTCTTTTACTGGTTCTCTCTCCGAGTGCTCACCTGCTTTGCTGGGTTCTGCCTTCACACCAGGCTCCTCCCCCCAGACTTGGTCCCCGGCCGCCCCTCTCCTCAGCTCTATGAAGCCCGGCCCCAGCTTGGCGTTGGCGACGCGCTGCTGTGTTCGGTTGGCAGGTGAGGGGGGCGTGGTGGTGGCGTTTGAGGCTTGGCTTCGGAAGCTGCAGCCGCCCTGCTTATGCTGGATGAATGCCAGGATGTGGGCAAGGGGGAAGGCCTGGCTGCACTTGCCGCAGGTCAGGAGGTCGCGACCCTCACTGGGGGCTTGGACCTGTGGAGGAGGAGGAGGAGGAGGAGGAGGAGGAATAGGGTCTTCTGGTGAGCCGGTGCCATCCACCATGACAGTGGCATCTGAGAAACATGACGGGCAGAGGAGGGGAGAAATTTCAGTTATCGGGGTCATCAAGATTCACAAGTACAGTCGATTGGAGAGATTTAGTCATAACTCCCCTTTAGTATATGAAAGAGAAAAACATCTGAATGTGTTAATGAAGCTGAAACAAGAAGACGGGCAATTTTTTTTTAGTCACTTTTCAAGCAAATTTGGCAAAACGTCGTTGGTTTCAGCTTCTTAAATTTGAATCTTATGTTTTTTTTCTTAGTCTCTGGTGACAAGAGAGTGAATATATTTGGGTTTTCGATGATTGATCAGACAAAACAAGACATTTGAAGATGCCACCTTGGACCCTGGAATCAAGTTTTCTTGATCAAAAGATGAATCTGGAAAATAATAATTTGTCACAGGACTAGTTTGTCAATCAGTGCCTGTTTCACAATTGAATCTAGAACTGGGGTGTAAGGCCTCTATTGTAAATCCATGGGGGGGATTTACAATAGAGGGGGGGTTGGACACATTAACTATGTTTCCAAACAAGAAAGAAGAAGTGACACATTATACATTACATTTATTTTCCTTTAAATCAAACATCCCACTTTCTCCCATTAAAACACCTGAATGTTCTAACACTGCCGACATATTCTGATCCACGTTCCCAAGAGTCCCAGATAATCTGAATTTCTGCTCAGGACCATTTTTTGGACCATGTTCTTACAAACCGAAGAAGCCAGACTTCAACAGAAAGTGGCACAAGTGGCTGTTAGATCTCAGTGGAACAAACAAAGCAGGCGTGGTGATAGAAAGTGCTACTTTCAGTTGTAAGCACTAAAAGCAATGAGGCCAATCTGCTCAGCCAATACTGACCACTTCCTTTAACCAACCCATCAGATCCGCTCGCTCTGACTGAGGCTGCTGTCAGAAAACACAACTGTCCATCTCAGCAGAACACACACACACACACACACACACACACACACACACACACACACACACACACACACACACACACACACACACACACACACACACACACACACACACAGTTCTGCTGAGTCAAATGACTGAATCCAAACTTTGATGAGGCTTCACTCATAACACCATGGCCCCTCAAACACGCAGGCGGCAGGAGCAAGGGTTTCTCAACAGGAAGTTGATTGCAATAAAAAAAGAGAAAAAAAGCCACTGGAGGTGTTTGAGATAAGAGCGGCCCAGTGGCTGTTTTCTTTTATAGGTCACAAACATACAGGACATCTCAACTGGTTTAACAACCTGACACCTCTCTTGAGGTCTGTACAAATCTGCAGACAGATGCAAACCTTTTATTTGGGGGCCTGTGAAACTTTGGATGTATGTCACAAGAGAAAGCTATATACCTCTGGCTCTTTGAGGAAGAGGAGGAAGAGGAAGAAGGGGAGGAGGGGTCAGTGGTCTTGCTCAACACGGCCATGGGCACACCTTGATGCCTGGACCGGAGCCACCTGCCAGGGCTAGGCCGGCTAGTGCACAGGACAGGTACAGACAGTACAGTCTGAAGTCGGATCTCGCCAGTTGTTACTCAGAAATGTCACCTTTCCTGTTTCAGTGGTGCGCTGTTTGTGCAGACTTGCAAGGCGCGGTCACACACGCGCACACACACACACACACACACAAAGAGAGAGAGAGAGAGAGAGAGAGAGAGAGAGAGAGAGGATTGAGTCAGGGCCTGTGGTCACACCAGACACGCACCACTGGTCTCAACTGTAAAAAACAGTGTGTGTGTGTGTTTCTTCTTTTTCCTTTCCATCATCACATGTTTCACATCATGTCTGTGTTTGACCCATTTGATCAGAAACCTAACATGTTGTTTACGTGTTATCTTATTTACCTGACCCACATTTTTTTTTTAAATGTGTCAGGGTGTAAAAGAAGATGGCTTCAGCTCAAAGTTAAGCTTTAAGGAAGATGATGTGTCCTAAGAAAAGTAAAACAGAGGAAAGCGAAACGTCCCAGAGTCCAAACTTGATCATGGTGCAACCTGCAGACATTAATCATCATGTTCGGACCTGTAGCCTCAGAGAGCAGCGTGCCAATAAACCGGTCCGTCCTCTATGAGCACGACTGCAGCCAAAGTGCACATCAGTACAAACACGACGGGAAAATTATAAGCTCTAACGCAAACATTTACCCAAGTGCTGGTGTTGGATTAAAAAACAGCCGTACTGGTCTGGATGTGGTCAATGTAAACACACACACACGTACTTTCTGAACCCAGTCAGAAGTGATCAAATCCAAATAACATCATGTTCCAGCTCTCGTGAAATATGATGATCGGTGCCAGTGCGCATCCAAAACCACGCGCGTAAAACAAGCCATAAAACACATTTATGTTTGATTTGCCCCAAGAAAAAGGAAAGACACCCCCTCCTCACGCCCAGGAGTCTCAGCGTGGCCGCACATCTCCTACCTTGAAACACACTCAGGTGCTGCGGTCTGCTTCCAAGTTTGCGCCTGGACATCGCGTCGAGCGCTGCGCCTTTGGCACCTTCCTGGGTCTCACAGCGCAAACTCACACGCTCCCGAACCCCCGCGATCCGGCTCCCGAACCCGCCTGTCCCGCTGCTGCTTCTCCGGGGGAAAAGAAAGTTGTGACAGAAAGCGACGCGGACCCGCTGCTGAGACGCTGTGGCCTCTGCCTGGACTCACTGAGCGGTGAAGGCGGCGTTCAAGTTCACACTTCTTCCCCCGCAGCAGAGCGGAGAGGGCAGGAGGGAGCGAGAGGAAGCACCGCCCGCCCCTCCGACCCTGACCCCGCCCTCCTCGAGTAACACGCTCTCCATCACTTCTTACCTTCACTCACTCAGTCACGCACGCACGCACACACAGTCTCTCTCCCACACACCCACACACACACCCACACACACACGCACGCGCGCGCGCGCACACACACACACTCTCTCTCTCACACACACACACACACTTTCTCTCTCCCTCTGTCTCTCTCTCTCACACACACACACACACAAATAAACAAACACACACACCCTCTCTCTCACACACCTCTCTCTCTCACACACACACAATATCAGTCTCTCTCTCTCTCACACACAACCACACACACACACACACACTCTCTCTCGCTCTCTCACACACACAGTGTCTCTCTCACACGAACACACACTCACTATCTGTATCTCACACTCACACACACACACACACACACAGTGTCTCTCTCTCTCTCTCTCTCTCACTCTCACACACACACACACACACACACACACACAGTTATCTGGGTGAGTAGCCGGATTTCACTGTCTCAGTCACATCTGACAGTAGAAATAAACGTGTAGTTCCTCCTCCCTGCGGCTTCACTACAGGTGAAACCAAACCGGAACCAGAGCAGAACTCATTTCTCCTTTTCGCACTGAGCAGCTGTGACCGTTATAAAAACACAGAAAAACAAAACAAAACTTTAACAGTGACACAGAGGCTGCAGTGAAACACCTTCAGCTGCAACACTGAGATCTGTCGACACCTACTGACAAGACCAACCAACTGCAACCCTCTGTGACAAGTTAGTACATCAACTCTATTCTGAGACACTGATGACAGAATGGACTGGTTGTTTAATTTTGATGCTCATGAGTTGGCTGTCTTTGTTTCTAAATATTGTGAAAAAGGATGATTTTTGTTTATTTTTGTTATTGATGTTGCTTCTCTGGGTTCTTTCTTTTTTGTTCTTATTCGGTTTCTAAATAAGTTATGGAAGTCTGTTTGAGGATTGGCACAATATGTGGATAACAATAATACAAATCTTTCAATAACCTTAATGCTGTTTTAAAGCAGCCTGTTTGATTGGTCTGTGTTGATGCTCCGGAGCGACTTCAGAATGACTCCTTGTCATTAATGAGTCCTCCTCCAACAGTTTGGCCATAACTTTTTATGGTTTGTGTGCTGAACGTTGTGTGCAGAGCTTTTTAATAAAACCAGTCTATAGTGCAGAGTGAAGTTTGGAAACTTTGTGTTCATCCCATCTGGTTTAACTGCAGTCAAAATGTTATAGTCAACATCTACTGAAATATCAAAAGGTACTGGATGTGTGACAAAAATAAATGTAATATTCAGATTTTTAAAAACAACAATAAGGCACACTTGCTTTGTAAACAATAAAAAGTCTTGTGGCAAAGTTAAAAAATGTGCTGCGACACATAGGTGCATTATTTATCATTACCATGCAACACCAACACCAATTGGTTGATTGATTTGTATTTTTTCCCACAGCAAGAGTGGAGGGATTTTTCTTTACACATTTCCAAACAGACACAATCCTCCTTTCTAAATTTAATATTTGTGTGTGAACTGTTCACTTAAGGAATTCTCTCTAGAAATAAAAACAAAAATAAGCAAATAGTTTCATAGTCGGTTTTATTTTCTGATCTGTATTTAACATTCCACATCACTGAGAAAAAAAAGTTTACTGTTATTTAACCAGTTGATAAGAGGGCAGAGTATAAAAAAGAGCAGTTGATTGGTTTAATAAATGCATGAACAAGTTTCACATGGATGTGTATAAATATCCTGTACATCTTTTCTTGAGACTTGTTTAGTAAAAGTAAAACGTGGGTGGAAACACTGACATGAGGAAGGTGATGTGAAGGTTTAGGTATTGCTTCATATCATACACTTTAAAGAAATGCAAATGTCTGCGGATCCATCCACAGTGACACGTGTTCAGGCAGAAAAGAGAAAATAGGAGCATGCCGAGGAGAAGAAACTCATTTAATAACATGATTCTTTACAAGATGAAGCAAAACGGAAAATGGCAGATCAAAGTCAGCTCGGCTGATCCAATCAGCTGTGCGATCAGTGAAACTAAGGTATCAGATCAATGTTTTACCCTCTGACAGTATCAGAGGTTGAGATTTATCGTTTCATCTGTTCCCATCTTCTTCCCACAACTTATTATTGTACAGTGTGTGTGTGTGTGTGTGTGTGTGTGTGTGTGTGTGTGTGTGTGTGTGTGTGTGTGTGTGTGCGAGCTCAGTATCGGTAGGGAGGACTCCTCGATCGAGACCGTGACCTCCTGGTGAAATGAAAAGAAAGAAAATAATGCTGAAGGACGAACCTGAGTATAAACCATCAACAATAACATATTATATGGAAATCTCTATGTACTATATGATTGATACATACACATATAAAAGTTAAGTGTTTGGTAAAGCCTGAAGTCTTTCCAAGTTGACATCTTTGTCTGCGTCTATCGCGTTTTAGAAATGTTGTCAACGAGCCCACTCGCTTGAAGAACTAGCTGTGAATTTTACTGTATTCTCACATGAGCTAAGTTCGGCTTTTTCCAGACATTTCTCTGGGAAATTTCAGGAAAATGTCCAGAGTTCAGTGCATATCTGAAAAGCAGATTATGTGTTCTGTTAACTAAAGAGCATTAGAAAATAAATACTTATTTATTCAACTTTTAACAAACATTAATTTAAATACACATTTAACATAATCAAAAATATCTATACCTCTGGTAACTAACAAACTAAGATTAGTTGTCAAGCCAATCATGAGGCAGTTGAGCGAAGCATAAAATTATTCAGATAAAATCAGGGGCTTCAGTTGATGTTCACATGTCTAAACAAGAACCCTTATATAAGAAAAGCAAATCATTTTATTGTGGTTCAAACTGGTATTAATTTGGGATATTATATGTAAACTATCAATAGAACTAATAAGTTTACAGTATTTAAGTTTATTACCTCCACCAAAGAGGTGATGTTTTCATTGCCGTTTGTCTGAATGTCGCAAAAACTACTGAGCTGATTTTCTTGAAACTTGGTGGAAGGGTGGGTTAACTGCCAAGAAAAAACCCTTTACATTTTGGGGTGGATCTGGATTAGGGGGCATATCCAGGAAAAAAATTTCTTTAACATCGTGGGGGCATTTAATTCATAGATCTTGATGAAATACATCTTGATAACAGCATGTTAACTGATATCCCATGATTGTGTGAAATGTGGTGCAGCTTGATTGAATTTAAGGGGACTGTTGGGCCTTGGCAGAGTTTTGGTTCTAGTTTTAGATATTAACTTGAACGTGGATTCTTAATTCTTAATTCTCACACTCACACAGCCTTTGGGATAATGTTTGTGCATTAATATGAAAATATAAAAAACACAATTCATTCTGATTCGTTTGAGCTGTGCAGATTCTTGTGGCTTCTCACATACCTTCTGTGCGAGTTGTGTTCTCGGCCTGAGGGACAGAAGACAGACATGTGATCAAAACAACAGCAGGAACAGCAGAACATTTTAAAGCCTATAAAACTGTTTGAGTAGAAACTGACTCCAGCGAATCAGACAGACGCTGAGTTGATTAAAAATTCTGGATTCCTCTGTTCGAGTACTCAGCAGTGCTCACACAATAAATACTGAAGTATTACTAATATTTTAGATCCATATGGTTGTTGCTGATCAGACAATTAATCTCTCACCATATTTGGAAGGAGAAGGCGAGTGGCTTTGTCTCCCGTACTGTCTTTCCCATTCATCTCTCTCTTTCTCACGGCGCTCACGCTCCCTAAAATCAGAACCGCTGGATCAGACAGTGGCAAATAACACACAATTACTAAACAGAAAAATCCCCCGAAAGACACACACAAACGGAACCTTACTTCATGCGTATTTTGCGTGCCATGGCTCTTAATTCTCCTTCTCGCTCCTGTAAAACAAACAGAACAATGAAAGGACAGAAAGGATAATAGAGTCCCTGCTTTCACCGAAATGTGAAGCAAGCGCGCGAACGCGCGCGCACACACACACACACACACACACACACACACACACACCTGACGTTTGTTCTCCTGCTGCTGGACCTTAACCTGGGCAGCTTTTTTATCCGCCTTGGCTGCAACACAGAAAAATAAACATGAATCGAGAAGGAAAGAAAACAAAAAAAATTATAATTTCTTAACGTCTTGAAATCTGAAACTGTACTGTTTCTCAACTTATGCACAAACCATAAACACACACACACTCTGCTCAATTGTACTCACACTGCCTGGTGAGCGCCTTCTGCATTCGTAGCTTCAGTCGCTCCTGTGGCGTCATCTTGGGCTGCAGGTGATAAAAGTGTTAGCACATCCTCTCACAGCGTGACAAAAAGTGTGTGTGTGTGTGTGTAATATTAAGTGTACCTTGTAATACAAAATATCGCTGATATCACCTTTATGTACAGTTAGTAGTGGAGAGAGAAAAGCCAAAGATAAATTCATTTCATGTGACGTTTGTTAAACAGGTTTAGTGTGAGATCACAAGCTAAGTAGTGTGTGTGTGGTTTTGTGTGTGTGTGTGTGTGTTTGTGTGTGTGTAGAGGTAAACTGCTGCTGCAGGATGGTTTAGAAGCAGACCCGGATCCAGCCACATGAACCTTTACACAAATATATATATATATATGTAGGGACACGGTCAGAGAGAGAAGGACGAGGACAGTTGAAGAAGAGCTGGTTGGAAAGTGAAACGGTGAAAAAGTTCAGGTCCGTTGACATTAACAGAATTCATGTGGAGCAAGTGGCATTTAGTCACTGACACACCCATGAGTGGCCTGTTAAAACCTGGCCAGGCAAGAAAAACTGCAGGTAACGACACTGCGGGTAAATTTAACAGAAGAGCAGGTTATAAGTTCAAATGTAGTCGTCTTTGTTTTCCTTTCGGAGGAGAAGAGAAGCCAGTTCAGGACAACGAATGATCCGGAATGTTAGAGAATATAACAACAAATAAAAGTGAAAGTTAATGCTGAAGGAATAATTTGACATTTAGGGGAAATAAACTCAATGAGATAAGAAGACTGATCACATTCCCTTGCTGGATCTCATACTGGATATTTCAGTCGGTACATTTATGCAAATTAATACATACGGCGTAGTCCAAGATCAAACATGTTTTGCACACACTGGAAATGACAACAGGCCTGTCAAAAATGTGCATTGGCTAGTGACTAGTGCCCCCCCCCGCCATGCATCATGGACATTACGCTGCAATCAGTTTTGATAATACGTTGCCGCTCCTTCCCCTTTAGCCATGTAGATGCTGAGCATTTCGAGTGTCAATCATTTTAAACTTAAATTGTCAAGACAAGTGTATTTACCAAAATGTCCAAAGTTTCCTTTAACTTTTATCCAGAGTTCAACCTGTTTGTTAAAACAACCCTTGATATAGCTAAATAAAAAGTATAATTAAAGAGTGTCAGAAATGATAAATTGGCCAATATTCATTCATTCCAAGACATATGGTCATAAGAGAAAAGGGCCTCTGATGTGCGAGTGTGCATTTGAGGCTATGAACAGATATAAGACAAAGCACCACTTAAAGCACGATCAGGACAATAAGCAGCTCCACAGTCAGTCTACATGTTCACTCGATTCAGGGATGGCAGCATTAATTCAGTCATTTATGTCAGCAGGAATACTGCACTGGAAATTTCAAAGTAGATGTGGGGCTTTTACTGCAGTGCATGTCCAGTTTTGAGGTGGGGGGGGGGGAGGAAAAAACAAAAAAATCAAATCATTTTTTTTTTCTCTGAGGGCAACAATGGCTTATATATCCCAGTATGGTGGACAACCATGTCAGCCTGTCAGGGATGAGGGAGGCGTAGGCTTTAGCAAGAAAACCCAGCTAGATCAAATTCTTACTGACTTTGGCAGCTCCCGTCTCTTTACCACTCGCAGTATCAGGCCTGGAGAGAGGAGAGGGAGATAGAACACAATTCTATGTGATGAGGACATATAAATCAAATGATTTATATCCAAACATCAACTTTCGAACACGTCTTAATGCTGAAGGCTGAATGAGGCTTTAAAAGCATGACTATGCATTAAAGAGAAGAGATATCAATACAGAGGCTGTTTCTGGCTTCATGGTACTGCACTGCTGAGAGAACATTTATTAGAGATTCACTGCATCAAGGTGCAGAATAGGTTCTATTGTTAAACAATCCTTAAAATCATCAAAAATTTGACAAACACTGTTATGTAAGGGAAAGAAAATAAATAAACAAATCAAGGTTTTAGTTTTGAACGAAGCCCTTCACTGTCTACATCCCAACTTTTCAGTTTCACGACTCATTAAGTAAAGTCAACTTGGGCAAAGTTCTGTCATCGGTGATTTTTGTTGTATTTTAATACTTTTTGGAACAAAGACAATTTGTCAGTAAGACTTAAAAAAGTCTAGTTGTATATTTGTTTATCATCATTGTCCCAAGCATGAAACTATCATTCATGTGGTAATGACGATTGCACCAGCATCAAACGCCGGGCACGCCCACAGTTAAGTGTTAACACAACGCATATGTGTGACTCCACTGCAAGTCTGAGTCAAAACTAAAGATTATTCTTCTACATTTCCACGTGTTTGTGAGGTGGTGCAGATTCATGTCTGTTGGCATTAACGTTCTTCTTACTTTCTTAGCTTGTCAGCGATAAAGGTGGTAGAGGGCTGGGCCCCTCTGTTAGCAGGGGAGGGACTGTGGTTGCCAGGGGACTGAGAGGGGCTGCGGCTGCCACTGTCTACCCGCCGGTGGTCTCCACTGTTCCGGCCACCTCGCCGGGAACTGCCCCCCTGCCGTGAGCTGGAACGGGATCTGACAAAAAAAGATGAGACCATGTCTCAAACATGCTGATAAAATACTAACTATAGTCTGGTGGATGGTCAGTGAGGAGTTTTACCTTGTTCGCCTGCGTGCCGGGTATCGTCTCCTATCCCTGTCTCTCTCCCTGTCTCTCTCTCGGTCGTTAGACCGTGATCTTGTCCGGTCACGTCTCCTCCAGGATACAGCTCCTCCATTTCCTCCTCTACTTCTGGAGTGAGATCTGGAACGCCGTCTTGATCGCGAGTGGCTTCTGGAGCGACGGCCATCCCTCGCCCCGCGTCCTCGTCGGGCTCGGCGCGAACGGAAAGATGAACGTGAGGAAGACCGAGATGAGGAGCGGGAGGAGGAGGAGGGGGAGCGACTGGATGATGACCTTCGTCTCCTGGACAAACAGAGACAGGGCTTTAGTAACAACACAAGCCTAGCACCTAGTCTATCAAGAAATTTTCAGTTTTCTTGGGAGCTTACTATTTCATGGTCATTAGAGGCATAAAAAATTGCAGCTTTCTGTATTATGTCATAATATTAAACACACATAGAATCATAAACTCCCTGATCACACTGTCTTTCTCTGCACATGCACGGTAGAAGAAAAGGTCTTATTTGAACTGGTATGTTATTTGATTAAAAACGGATCCGCCTCACCGACCCCCCCCAAAAAAAATCAATCAGCATTCGGACATAATGACTGTGCATGAGGAAATAACCAATGAAAAGCCAGGGAGAGGGAAAGTTACCGACCGGGAGCCCCTGCTATGACCTGCGGGGTGCTGCAAGGTGGAGGGGGGGTGGCCAGAGTGAGGAACGGGTGTTTGAGTTGCTGCTGCAGCTTCCTCGTCGCTGCCTCCAAAGCTGGTGATAAAGGTGATCTTCTCTGGGCCAGGAGACTTGGAACGTGACCGTGACTCAGAGCTGGATTCTGACTCTGGTCTAAAAATAAAATAGGGAAAATAATATTACAACATGCACAGAAAAAGGCTGAAAAAACGAAGAGGGACAAAGATGAACAGTGAGTTAACTCACCGTTTATAGGGATCATATGTTGGGCTGTCTCTCCTGGCGTAGCTGAAATCCAGGAGGGTGCAGACAAGAGTTAAACAATTATTTAACAATAAGTTAAATTATTAAATGTGGATTTTTAAAGAGGAAAAAAACACCTTAAAGACACAACAAATTTACCTTGGTGGACTGATCTGTCGACCTTTTAGCCTCTTCTCTCTGAACTCTCTCCTTTGTCTGCGAGAGCGCCGGCCCTGCGATGATCACACAAAAGCTGCTTTCAGACAAGCACTGAACTCTGCAGTTCCTCCGTATTCTCTCAGGAGGAAGTGTATGTGTGAACGCAAATGTCAGAGTGAGACGCTCCGCAGCAGCCTTTATCAGCCTGGCCTTCTAGTATGAGAAGTCGATGTGTGAACACTGCTGTTGTGAACGCATCTGTGCAGAGAACCCCCCCCCCCCCCGTGTTGTGCATGTGTGAAAGGCAAACTGTGGGTAAAGTCTGTAGCCAATTCTCCGGATTACACACGGAGGTCATGTCTAAAATCAGCTACATATATATATTGCAAAGTTGTAAAATGAAGTGTGTGACAAAAACAAATTCAATAGATGTTATCTTACAGAGTACATGGCCTTCTCAGCCTCCAGAGCCTTTGCATGTTTGATGGCCTCCACTTCCTCCTTGTCTTTCCTCAACATCCTGCAGGCAACAAATTCACAGCATTAAAATTATAAATCTTTATATCAACAGTGTTTAATAGAAACACTTACAAGTCAAAAATACAAGCTTAATAGTACAACTATCCACATAAAAACAGTCATATTGTTCAACGTGAGAAAAAAAATTCTTGGCAACTATCAATTAATTAAGTGTTTATTCCTCTGAGCTCATCACATCACATCTGCAAACGTTACGTTCAATAAAAAGGTTAGATTCCACATATGATGACAAAATCCCTTGTTACCTGACAAAGTCTCCTTCAGCCATTCCATATGGTGTCGCCATCTTGTTCAGGTCCAACTCCTGCTCCTGGTTCAGCTCATCAACATCAACCTCCACATCTGCACAAAAACAGTGACGTGTTAAAACAAATCTAACACTTCTACTTTGATTTTTCAGAACAGATCGTCGGTTCACTGCATGTAAGAAGGTTTAATAAAGATATATAAGCGATAATTAAAACACTTGGCAGAAAGAGGCAAATCATTAAGTTGCTTATATTTGCAATTCTTTATTTCTGATAAAGACCAAAAATCTGAAAATTGTCATACCTCAGTGCAATTTTCTGCTTTGCTTCTTATGGTTTGTTTTAGGTATATGTCTTGAGGTTTCATTTTCTAAACATGCAAATATCATTAGTGTCAAAGTCATTTCCTCACCAATATCTGGGATCCCCTCATCCTCTTCGGATTCACTGTTCTCGGAGTTCTCTTCATCTTTGTCTGACTGGGGGTCCGGCTCTGCCACAGTGCTGTCTTCATACGTGTATCCGATGGTGGCCTTTTTCTCTGCCAGCCTACACGAAAAAAACAATTTATCATTACACATGGCAGTAAATGCTCCAGTGAGCAAACAACCTGTGATTATCACATATGTATATTTTATGTGTGGATGAAGCTGTAACTTTAAATGACCTACTTCTTCTTCTCGTCCTCATTTGGTTTCTGCAGGCCACCGTAGAGTTCATCCAAGTAGATCTGATATAAACATTGCTCCTCAGAGACTGTAGGAGAACAGCAGGGAGTTAAAGAGGGCAACACAAACTACAGCCACGAGGGGCCGGCTCACACACTACTATAGTACATAAATAACACATATACAACCCTGTTTGTGTGTGAAATGTTGTTTTAATTTTGTGAAAATTGTTTTATTTTCCGAGAGTGACATGAAACAAAATTTTCTCTTGAAAGAACTTCAGCTCTCAGGTTTGTGATACTCACTGTTTGCAAAGTCGTTCTGCACGAGGCCTCTGTAGCGCTCATAGTTACACTTCCTCTCCTCCATCTCCTGCTCTGGGGTGCTGCATAATAAAGAGTAGACAAAGAACGACGGGATAAAGTGGAGGATTTGTTGCTGTTGTGAACACGTCTGTGCAGAGAACCTCCCGGGGTGGTGTGCATGTAGGAAAGGCAAACAGCTAGAGCGATCATGTCAGTTTTTTTGCTGGTGAATGTTACAGGAGTGTTTATGACAGCTCCACTGCCCGAGGCAGGTATAATTGGCAGTAAACTGCAGTAATACGTTGCTTTAGCACCACGGCGAGAAAAAAATCCATACTGTCAAGGGGCCTAGTAAAACTGGAGAACACATGAATGTCCCCACAAATGCAGTGTGATAGTGAGGCAAAAAATTGAATATCATAAAATATTCACACTACATAGACGCTGGGATAAATGTGGCTCCATGTAATTGAAGGACTTACGAAGTGCTGAGCAGAGGAGGTGTGTAGGTGGGGATGTAGTCCAGATGAGCTCTTACATCAAACCTGTCAATCATATTGTTGGCATCTCCTTGCCATGGCATCCTTTAAACAACAGAACAGATAGGAGGTGTGAACAGTAAGATCCCAACAGCACAATGTGTGGTGTGTGTGGGCAGGGCCTCTGTCAAAACAGCCTCAGTTCATCGTGGCATGGATTGCACAAGATGTTAGAACATTTATTTGAGATTCTGCTCCATGTTGACATGATTGCATCAGATATTTTCCGCATATTTGTCAGCTGCACATTCAGGCTGCGACACAGACGACTGTTGCTGTCCACAGAAGTGCTGCCCATTGAATGGTTTCGTATTTTTTGCACCATTTGGACTGAACTTAGTATTTTCAAACACAATCAAATCAGCCTGTCTGGCACTAACAATCACGCCATGGTCAAAGTTACTGAGATCACATTTTTCCTTCATTCTGATGTCAACATTCATTGAAGGATTATTGCCTGAATGAAAAGGTCTACTGGAGTTCCTGATAAAGTGCTTGCTGGTTGTATGAGTGTGTTTCCTCACATGTTGATGGGGCTCTCAGCAGCTAATGCCACAGCAGGATCCAGATGGATCTTGTAGGCTCGACCATGGACCTGGAGAAACTGAGCAGGATCTTTTTTCTATTGAGACAGAACAAGGGGCCATTAAAAGACACCAAGGAGTGAAAAATATCATACTTCAGTGCACCAGAAATAATGTTTAACCATTTCTGTGTTAACTAACAAGTAGCTCAGTTAGCTTCAGAAGTTGTTTCACCTCTCATCCGAGTCGTTATGTTTACCCGGCAGGTCACTGAACAGGGGGGGTTCAACAACCTGCCTGCTTAACATAACGACTCTCACACAGGTACAGACCCACAGAGGTCAAATACCTGAAGAGTCCCATTAATGAGTTAGAGCTGAAGAAGCCTCTTGGACAAGAGGTGAAACGTGTGCAAGAATAACAAGCAAGTCCAGTTGCCTACATTCACTTGTACAACTTCTGAAGATACCATGACTGAGAATCTTCACAGACATGTAGCTCAGTTAGGTGACAAAGTGTCTTACGATCTTCTCGTAGTATTCTCGTCGGCGCTCTCCTCGGCGTTTGTAGTCCACCATCATACCACGGAGCTTGCGCTCGTGTTTGCGGGCCTCTTGCCACATGACGGCACCGCTGGCGGTGGGGGCGCGGCGGGGCACGGCTGCTGCAGAAGGGCAAAGAGGGAAGGACACATGCAGAAGAGAGAAAGACAAAGCATACAGTGGTGTGAGGGGAATCAAATACAGAGATAGAATTATAGAAGCGACAGAAAAAAGGTGCACAACAACTTTCTTATCTTTAATGAATATACGACATGGACACGTACAGACTTTTTCTGAGAAAATCCTGCATGTAAATACTGGTTCAGTGACACAAAAAAACTGTTATTGTTTATTGCTGTGTGAGAATTTCTACAAATCCTGGTCACGAAGAAAAAACACTTCCCACTGTTGTTTTTGGAGCAGGACTGAAAATTTATGGACGTTATTTATTGTGCATCACGTAGTCCTACATGGAATGGAGCATTTTAATGGTATAGTGTTAAAAATCAAAAATAATTTCCATCTGGTATTAATATGATGAGGCTATTTTGTGCGAACAAATAATATAAACCACGACAGTCTGATTTATTCTAGAGGTAATGCTCAAAACCTAAAGTCGCATTTTAATTTCCTGTAAATATAAAGTCCAGGAAAATAAAAGGTTAACTCGAGAACTTCATGTGATTTTCACAGTTGTCACAGATATGGCCTTTTAATTATTTGAATAAACTTGAATATACAAATTTTTCTTCTGGGTCAAAGGTTATCACTGATATTATTTGAAAAACTGGCTAAAATGTTGTGTGTTATTCACTCGTTTGTCCCAAAAATGTTAAACTTCCAGTGACTGTACCATATACGAATGTTGTACACATGTTGATACCAAAAACAAAAAGATGACAAATATTAAATCTGATGATATTTAGCATTTAGTCAATATTCGTATTAAAAACATTTATCATTTAGTCAGACTGGTTGTTTTAATATAACTACACCCCCCTCCTCTGTTGCTGCAACACAGGAACCAATGTTCAATGCGTCTTATCGCTACCATCGTTTGACCGAGCTGTTAACAGCACCAGCCAAACCGCCTCAGGCTAAAGGGCTAACGCAGCTAATGCTCTCACGCCGACTGTGTGAAGCTAATCGCACGTTAGCGTCGTGCATGTGTTGTTGAATGCTGCGTTTAAAGCGGAGTGTTGTCGCCGCTGCAGCCGAACAGGAGGCGGAACGAGTGTTTTCAAAGTTATGGTTGAGTTTGTTAGCACGACGGCCTGGTTGAGCACGTAGCTCTGCTGCTGCTGCTGCTGTTAGCCTAGCCTAGCCTAGCTTAGCTTAGCTTAGCGTGTCTGCAGAGGCGAAGGAAACAACGCGTTTAACTCGTTTTAAGCAACAAGCATGGAATCCGGACATGATGCACCGTTAGCACAGTTGTCACCGTCTCCCTGTACCTGTTGTTAGGACCACCGACACACACTGGGGTTGTTCTCGGCCAAATGAGGTCGATGCTGCGGGAGCGTCACACGCCTCTTTCACCTCCGTTCACTGAGTGTTAGTCAGCGCAGCACCGAGCTCCGCCAGCCGGGGGCGCTGCACTCGTTTCCAGCCAGTAAGTACACCATGCGCTCAGGGTGGCTGAAGTTCACCGCTGACGACGCAAGAGGTCGCTGTAGGACAGAGCAGAGTCCACTTCACTTTTTCAATTATTTCTTGTGAATTAAAGTACAATAATTCAATTTGATCCAACAACAGCTTCAAAAGAATGTTTTATAAAACTAATGCTTATAATGTTAACTCAGAATAACCTAAATTAATGATCATCAAAAAACCATCACCACAATCTGTTTCCTTTGCAATGTGTAAATATGTGTTGTGTTGTGTAAAACTGTTCCCTAATGACAAACCAATCATTGCTTCATCACCTTTTACCTCTATATTTTTCCATATGTCCAATAGAGCAGAGTGTTTTTGTTTTAAAAAGTAATTAAACTGAAATATTAAAACCAGTCCTGGAAAGCAATATTTAAAAAAAATCCAGATTACATTTACAAATATATCTAATACATGTAAATACAACAATTTAAGGTACTTATACTGTTAAATCATGTTCCTGGATACCTCTCCTCCACTACATTTTGGAGGGAAATACAGTACTTTTTGCTACCCACAATTTATCTGCTACAGCTGCAGTAGCTAGTTTGAATTTAAGATTTTACACACAAGACATATAATCATCATATAATACATCATATATAACATATAATATTACAGATTATACTCAATGCTGCATGAAACAGTTAAAATTAGCTCTACCTTGAACAATTGCAACATTATAAGTCCCACTTACATGTAAATATTAAATAAATGGATCAATAATAATGATCCAGTGACAGAATAATATCACTTAGAATAATATATATATGTTATTTATAATTAATACATATCATAGGAACTCTGAGATGTTTGTACTGAGGAGCAGTCAACTCTTAGCTGGATGTAAACTTTCTAATCTGTGAGCGGTGGTCTGACATCCTGGGCCTCACAGCAGGTGTAGAAAGTGTCTCATACATACAGTTGTGTATTCATGTGTGTTTGTGTGTAAACTCTGTTTCCTACATTTCCTCCTCACCAGGGTGGCGACAGGAAGCCTGTGTTCATTTCCAGACTGTTGCTGTTTGCGGAGGCCAAAGGTCACATTTGTTACATCCATTTGCACATTAATTGTCGCTGCAGTGACCTCGAAGTCACTTTACACTGCCCGACACACAAACTCCTTCCTCTTACACACATTCATACACTAAACCACTACTTACTACTACACTACAATTATTGTTCTAACATCAGCCTGACACGTATGAACTTACACACACTACAATACCAGATAAATACTTTTTAATATTTGTTCTTATATACTCTGATATATTTAGCACTGTCTGAACTGCAGTCACTGTAAATACTATATCATTGTAAATACGATAATATCACCAACTTTAATTCAAATGGGTTGACTTTAACTGGCTGCAGTTTCCCTCTTAAGCCAACCTCTGTCATAACCTTTTGAAGGTTTTGCCAACTTTCAAAGTTTATTATAATCACAGTCATTTGGGAAGAATGGAGTCAATTAGGTGCCGGCACCATCTGCATCATTGTTTATATGAACATTTATCAGTGAGAGACGGAGCGAGAGAGAGAGAGAGAGAGAGAGAGAGACTATACAGTGTGACCCACTGACCCACTGACAGTGGCTGTTAGCCACGTTTCATCCTGAAATATCCTCCCTCCTTCAGTTTGACAATGATATGTCATAGCATCTGATAATTATGCTCACACAACAGTAGTATCAAGAATTTGACACAATCTTGATATTATTTATATATTTATTATTAATGGTATTTTTTTACTGCTACAGATTTGATTAATTATATGCCCCCCTGACTCCTCTTACCTATTTAAGACTGGTCCTAAAAATCATACTCATTTAAACCTGTATATCAAAGCAATAATGTTGTCGTTCATGAGATTTCATACATTTTTCTTATTCAGCTCCGGGATAAAAGGACAGATGATATATGTCATATAGATTTTAAAGCCTCTTAAGAAAATATGAATAAAATTGATGTACAGTGAAAAAGATTTTCTAAATTCCCTTTGTTCATAGCTGCTTCAATTAATAAAATTTGAATTTTCATAAAAATGGCAATATTGAAAGTACAATTTCAAAATTTCTATATGTTTAAAATTTGACATACTGGTGTCTAATGAAACTGTGGAAGCGCTTAATGTTATTATGTTTCAGATGTGAACATTGTGTGGAACAAAACATGAAGTTGCACCCACCTCTGGGTACATTTCAAGATTCTGACAACTGAAGTTCTCCTTCACTTACAAACTACAGCAAATGAGAAAAAGTCCTTGTTGCATTCATCCATTCATTCGTTCGTGCTCTGGCCTTGAACAATGATATTAATAACTAGTCTTTAAATAGCATCACAAATAACACTTTTATTTAAAAAAGGGCAGGAAACGTTTTGGTCTCTCTTGCAAAAAACACAGTTATCTTTATCTTGCAGCACTGACACCCCCCTCTACCGCCAACTGTGGAGATGAATGATTACAGGCAATAAACAATAGGATAGAGTTGGTAAATGCTCCTTTATTACAACCCACATGTGCTGTTTGCTCCAGAGGGAAAGTGAACTGGGACAAATAGAGCAAAGTAGTACAGAAATGATTTCAGACCAAACCACAGTACAAAAAGAGCATCAATATGTACAATATATTTATGTACAAAAAGCTATTTTACACTCAGGTATGAAACAATCATACATCTTTAACATACTGTAGTATCACAGAGACAATGCAGGCAACAGTGTATAGTTTGAAAACAGTTTTTCAGAAGTTCAGGAGTACGCACTCTCTTTTCACAAGTATATCAACTTTGTTTTCTTTTTTTCCCCTCACACACTCATATTATACACTCTCTCTTTCTCACTCACACACACACACTTACGAACAACCAGAAACAGAAACACACTGTGTTAAATAAACATCCGTTCATTGCTCGGTCTGTCTGATATCAGTCTGAAACAGAAATGGAGGTCTGAACACCAGTCATCGTGGCATCATGGACCAGGAAACATGTTGAGAGGCTCCTGCAGAGGATGATCCTCTGTTTCCTCTCCGCAGCACGTCAGGCACTCCAGTCTTCACGTCTCCACATTAATTCAAGAGCCTGAAGAGTCTTTCAGTCAAACATTGTGCATTCGCTGCTTCTCACAGTCGTCAAAATCGGCTCAGAGACGAAGTAAGACTTTTGACCCCTCCACTTAGCAGCCTTTGCTTCTCAGGTGTCTGCCATCTGAGCACGTAAAGGTCAAAGGGTCGTCCCGTTTTCATAACTGCAACTGTGATATAGTGGCAGCATCTGGAGACAGGGCCCTGTGAGCGAAAGAGTGCAGAGGACGTAAAAATAAAATTAAAAAAAGCTCCTCACATGCCTCAGAGGTCAACGGTCAGACCTCCAGTTCCTGGTTGTCCGAGTAGTGGAAGCGGTTCAACTTCTCCCTGTCGCGGTTGGAAATGTCCAGTTTGGCAGCGTGGACAGGCTTTAGCACGGGCGACGGGTGCGAGGGGGCCGGGGAGGGCGGCAGGGTCAGTTCAATCTCCTCGTAGCAGCGTGAGACAGGGGCGGGGGCGAGGGGTTGCGTGAGAGGGGCGGCAGGCGGCAGGAGGGGCACGGGACGGTCCACGTTTCTGATGAGGTTGACAAACTCCCTCTGGTTGTTGATGCCCTCTTCCTGCGGGACGGCCTGCTGCTTTTTCCGCTTTCGATGGAGGTGGGAAAGGATGAAGGCGCAGGCAGCACAGCCACAGACGGTCACTAACGCTAAGACGCCCACCAGGATCATGTAGAAGCTGATGCCCCCGTGTGGCGTGTCAGACATGGCACCTGCACACGTGAAGAGATGAGAGGGATCAGACCGGACTTCATTAACATTTGACATATTTAAGACAAACCTTAATTTTTCTTCCTACCTGGACAGTGTTGACCAATGCAGGGATTTCTGAGAGTTGCGCACTCGTTACCATAGTAACCCTCAGGACAGGCACACATGTACCTGCCTTCGGTGCTGTGACAGGTCACTCCCTGTTGGCAGGGATTGGGATTGCACAGATCCAACACCATCTGGAATGATGTAAGGAATAAAACAATAAGGGAAAGAAAGGCTCATTATTCTTCCTATAGCTATACAGTTTGACAAATCCTTTACCCTATAAAAATCTGAGACCGCAAATGGTCATTGAAACATTTAAAGATGGGATGTTCGTAAAATAGGAAATCATGAGACCTTTCAAATATTTATCAAGTTTAATTGTTATCTATGCCTAAACTGGTTAAGAGATTCTCCTTATTTGTTTTCAGCGTGAGTTTTCAAGATTTAATTAAAACATGTAATTGAAAGTGCAAAGTAATTTTGAAATCTTTAGTTTAATTATTTATATTATTGGTATATTTCATTTTGTGCAACTCTTTTTAACTTGCTCATTCTGATTTGTTTCATGTTTGCCAGACATTTATGAAATCTCAGGTGCAAATAATTGAACCTGAGATATTATCAATTTAGCTTTTATTACCGAATGTCTGTTAGATTCATATTTTCATTCTGCCTGTGATTTAAATAATCTATAAATCTATGAAGGGATGACCAACCTCACAGAAGGTCCCTGAGAATCCCATGGGACAGTTGCAAGCGACCATCTTTCCATCCCTCTCCACACACTGTCCCCCGTGAAGACAGGGGGCGCTGAGACATGGACTTGGACCATTTTGACAATATTTCCCCAAGAAACCAGGCGGACACCAGCATCTGGACCCTGACACCTGGTCCTGGTGGGACAGAGGTGAGATTGACAGAGCAATGATTGTGTGAGTTGGTGGAAAGAGGAACTGGAGAAGGAAAGGGATGAGTTTGCTTCAGGCTGTGACACATTTGAGAATAAACACTGCAAACGGCCTGAGGCAAAATAAGCTCTAGAGTGTGCTGCATATCTTGAATTTGGTTCACGATATTACCACAAATCGTATTATATTCTTCTACAGATAATGAATGATACAAAGAAGATGACCAGTGTAAAGACTGAGGACCGGTGATATGATATGTGATATGCAGAGACAACAGGGAATTTAAACAAAGGCGGAGCAGCCTCACCTCACAACGTCCTCCATTCAAACACAAACCCTGACAGCTGCTGTTCCCTAGAAACCAGAGGAAGCAGAGAGGAGATATTAAACGCTCACACAGACACAGTATCGATGTAAACAACAACATACAAAGTGTAGTCGGAACATGACATGCAGAGATTGTAAACAACACACTTTTTGCACACTTTATTGGTTTGTGTTACATTTTTTGTGCATTTCAGAGGAACGCTGTGACAGATGATTCATAGAACTGGAGTTGGAGTAAAGTGATCTCGTGCTCTCGGGGACTGCAGGGAACTTGCTGTTTTAACACAATCCACAGAGGCCCTCCATGTTTCAATACCTGCCACAGCGGCACCTGCCACCACTCCTCTCTTCTCCTGTCATTTTGTTTCCGTCGTTCTCTTTTATACTCACTGATGTCACAGTTAGGACCCGTCCATCCAGGGAGGCAGTCACACAGGTATCCACCGATCAGGTTGCGGCAAGAGCGGGCGTGAACACAGATATTAATTTCACACTCATTGGTGTCTACAGGGACAAAGGAAAGAGGACAGCGTTTCTAAGACGACTTCAAATAACAAACTGTAACATAAACAACATTTTACCTGTGTAAAGCTGAAGTCACATCGTAAGAAAATTAATGGATCTTAATCTTTTTACTTCCAACTGATAATTTGCTTATTTACCAGATTGCAGCTGTTAGTGGTGTATATTGAAATGTGGGACAGTATAATTATTATAAAGACTGCCTGATGTGGAATCACTACACACGTATAATTAGTATGACAATGGGTCATATTTAAGTTATCGTGAGAAATTAAACATTTCCATTGAAATCAGCTGAAATTAAATGAGTTGGTTGATGAGGTGAGGGGAGTTTAAATTGCCAATTAGTGAAACCAACAGAGAAGCTCATACCTGATTTATAATGGATTTAAGGGCATTTTATTAATCCCTTCTGGGAAATTTGTCCTTCTTATATTATCTGTTTTGGAGACAATGGCCTGACACCAAACCTCTATGTCCCCATCTTGTTAATTGATTCAGCGATAGTGTGAAAAAATGGCTCAGTCAGATTCAGTTGGATTATCGGGTACACGTTGTGCCACGGTCAATGACAGCATCAGGAGTTCATGTAGCGATAGCTTGTCTGTTTTTGGAGTGGAAGTAAACCCAGAGGCGTTAAAACAGGATAGGCACAACAGACAATTGCCTGGGGCCATGAGCTGAGAGGGGCCCCCGAGAGCAGCTGTTTATGCTAGTCCATGGCAACAACAATTTAGTAATATTTTGTGGGGTCCGTTTGGGTTCAATGCCGGGCCCTCCTAGGTCCCTTTCGCCTGGGGCCCCCAAAGCCCTTTACAACGCTCCTGGGTACATGTCTCTGTTGGCTCTGGTTGAAATGAACTGTATGGCCTTGAAAGCAGAAGGCCGATATAAATAAACCAAAATATCAATATAATCTTGCCGCATAACTCATAACCAGCACTACATCGATGAAACGTCCCATGGAAATAAGACTCAGCGTCACATATATCTTCTCACATCTTCTTTGTTTATGCAATGACTCCCCCCCTGCAGCACCTTTTCTTCTGTTAAGTTGATGTGAGCTTATTCCCACCCTCTGTCGTACTGGGAGTGTTAAAGCCAGGAAGCCCTGAGGGCACGGCTCTGATAGCAGAGGAGGAGGATTAGAAAGAAACGCTGGATGAATAAAGAGGAAGTAGTCAGTCAGTTATAGGTAATCTAAACCTGTTACCATCAGCGAGAGGCCTATTCGGATTGTGTGTGTGTGTGTGTGTGTGTGTGTGTGTGTGTGTGTGTGTGTGTGTGTGTGTGTGTGTGTGTGTGTGTGTGTGTGTGTGTGTGTGTGTGTGTGTGTGTGTGTGTTAAGGTGTTATCTATGGAAAAAGCTCAGGGAATTTGCCTGGAACAAGAGAAAATGTGGGGACACAAGTCGACTAATAAAAGAGTGAAACTGATAGAAGCTATAATTGCTTTTCCCCATTTGGGGCTCCACTGATGCTTTCCCTATCGGCTCAGGCTATAAAGAGTTTTATCACTCCTGTTTGAAAGCTGTACGTGTGTGTGTGTGTGTTATAATGTGAGCTGGTGACCTGTGATGTGGAACTATGGGGGATTATCAAGTGTCAGAGTGACATATCACTGTAACACAGAGGAGCAGGAGAGGCTGTCATCCTGAAATATGTCTGCGTTTTTACTTCATAACCCCCGAGCCTTTGTATGTGACTATACACTGTGTGTGTGTGTGTGTGCGTCACCTGATTGTGGACAACACTCCCTCTGCTCTACTTCTAACCCTGTGGGAGCACACTTGTCAATATGAGCGAGTGTGGCCGTGACAGTGCATTTATAGAAAACTGCTTCACAGTCAGGATGGGCTGATAGGAGAATAAACACGCCTCTGGCTTGTTCTGCTGTTTTAATTTGTGCATATTTCATCTCAAATCATTTAAAAAACTGCTTTTTTTGCAGCTTTTGAAAGCATCTGTCTGTGTATTAGGCTACAACTCGGATTAATTTCAGTTTTTACAGGATTAGAGTTAAAAGTCCTAAGATTAGATCCATTTGAAGATGATAGATATCAGATTATCTCACTAATAGAAAACTGCAAGAACTGTAGAGACATTTGTTAAAGATTAAAAATAATTACTCCAAGATAATATGAGACATAATGATCATCTGTCAGGCTCAGATCAAACTTAAAATTTGAATTTATTATTTGTAGAGTCAGTTGTGTATATTACATGCCTGTTATATAAACCGATTCACAATCTACTCTCTTGTTCCAAGAGAGGAAATCTTCACCACAAATCTTGTAAAAGAAAAACCAGACACTCGAGGCTTCAATATGTTTTTCACTCTTGAGTGAAACTAAGTAGTTTTAGCCCTGATGAAGCCGCTGAGTCTGGTGAAGTGTTGCTTTAATTGATCTGCATGGGATCATTGGTAATGACTGTGCCACCTTGTTTTTTTGCATTAAAAGCCCTTGTGTCTGACTCTGAACAGTTAAGAGTGAGCTTCCCCTTTTCAACAACTTTCTAAAACCAATTTCCCTTTTAACTATATATCACAGTACAGCAAATGAATCCAAAATGACAAACACAATCACCTGCTGTATTTAATAGTTCCAGAAATCTCTATTGTTCATCTTATCCCCTTCATACTTGGCTTGTGTATTGTTAAAGGCCAAAGGAGGTGCAGTGTTGAATTTAGTGCGATTTGTACACAGTCGGAGTCCAGCAGCAGGACTTTACTTTCTGCAGCTCGATAACTGCAGGTCACTTTTGCAGATTCAGAGAGAAAACTGCAACCAGCATTGACACAGGCAAAGCAAACAGCCCATTCCATATAGGCAGGTTTACTGCATTAGTTAAACTGAGGATCAGTGAACTGTGTTTTGCACTAGGCTACATGAAACCTTTTTCATAGCCAAGCTAGTTAGGTCTTCTGATTGAAAGCTCCAGATCCGCTGCTAAATGGACCTTGATGGAGCTAAACGGTTTTGTTAATTTGTTTTTCCAAGGTCAAGAATCTCAACTCTGGACAGGAAGTTGGGAATCAACATTTTTGTGACAGCTGGGAGATATTGCTTTGAGTCGATAAACAATACTGACATTTTGCAACTTTGTCTCAATTGGTAGTAGAAGTCCTTTTTGCTTTACTTATTTACTAGTAAAGCAGATTTCTACCGAGTTCAGGAATGTGTTGTATGAAATATCTACGTGTATCTTATAGATGAATATGAAGGCAACATTATTCAACAGCAGTGACCTACATGCATATATGTATTATACATGTAACATTCCACTGAAGTCAGAGCTGTTTAATTCTGACCCACTGACCCAGCTGACACGTCCTGCCAGTCCATCCAGGCGGGCAGAGACATCTGTAACCTCCAGGAGTCTCCTCGCATGTCGCTCCACGTCCGCAAGGGCTCCGATCACACTGCCTCACCGCTGCGAAGAGGAAGAGAAACCAGCCAACATGAACTACTGGTCTGTGTAATGGGAATGTGTGTGTGAATATGAAGGAGGGATTTTAAATGTGTGTGATGTGGACATGTCTGAGTTGAAATGTAGCTCTGGTATGCGGATGCTTTGGTAGCCGGTGTTTTCCTTCTCCTTTCTGCTGCTCTGGTTTCTGTGCAAACATTGATAAATACAATCATCTGCTGCACATACATGGCCGACACCTCGAGCCCTTCCCAGAGAGCAGGGAGGAACGAGGGAACTTAAATAAAGGAGAGGAGGACGGGAGAAGAGCAAGACATTGGGTTGAAACAGAAATAGCGAAACCGAGCAGCCACGCCTGGTTCCACTGCACTGAGAGGGAATTAGAAACAGAGGAGAAGAAAAGAGCACAAACAGATAGAGAGCGGGCTCCAAGTTTATGGGGTTAACCATGCATAGCTTCCTATTACACATGGCATATTTGTGTAGTAGTGGCATCACAACATTTCCCATGCATATTTCTGTGGTGTACGTTTCTCACTCAAGGGCTCTGTGTCTCTCTCACAACCTTTTTTCATTTACCTAACCCTGCACAACAATCATTTTCCATCCTCCTGACCCCAAGTCCAACCCCGAGGAGCAATAACCCCGTCGTGCGAGCGGCACTTCTCCCATAACTATGCAGAGAAGTCATAACAAACAGAGAAGCCTTTAATTAATATTGGGATGTATACATTATACGTATATATATACATATATACATATTTTGGACCCCACAGCATATGTAAATGTAGTCTGATAGCAGAGCTGTTTTGTTGGCGGTGTTGTGGTTTTGGTCGTCATTCCCTGCAAGCCTGTCGGTCCTCTCACTGTGTGTTTTCCCCAAAGATCCCTCCACAACCCAACACAACAAAACCCAACACAACAGGGACAGAGATAGACCGACACTTGTGCAACAACAGGCGAGAGCGACTAACCAGAGCCCAAATAATACACAAACGCACACACACAGACACAGATGACCACACGATCGAGCCCGAGACAGACTGTTGTGACGGTTCAGTCGTTACTTTGTGGCCAGAAACATGTCTGACCCTTATCCTCACTTCAAAACATGGAAGAGGGAGATGTTAGCACAGTGTGAGGTCTGAAGGCAGCAGTGACGTGGTGTGTAGAGATCGGTGCAGGTCGACCAGTCCCGACAACTCATGGGAACCTTTGTGCTGTTGTAAAATTCCTACTATAACTGTGTGTGTTTTACATTTGAGGGCATTCTTTTCTGGAGGATGCTTCCCTGTGTATTAAAAACGTCTAAATTCTGCTTAGTGTCATTTAAAAAGCAACGCCACCATTTTTAAACTTCAAGGACACCAGTAGGAATGATTTTCAGCTCGTCAAGAACCTTTTGTAATATATTGTTTTTTTAAAGATGCTTTTATTAAAGAGTCTGAGAAAATATAATAGCATCAGGGTTTTTTTGGGGGGGTTTGGATTTGAGTCTATTTTTCTTTAAAGAAAGCCTGTGTTAAAAACTGGGAGTGTGGAGCCTGATGGGGACATTTAAGAGACAAATATTTGTAAGAAAAAACAAACTAATGTTACCACCACTGACTCAGACAAATGCCAACAACAACATGTCATCATTCCTGTTCTAAACACAGTTGTGTATTGTTCTTTTGGTTAGCAGTGGCATCAGTCTCCTCACAGAGAAAACAAAATGTGATTACATTACTTTCATTTGCTTTTTTCAAAAATGCACACACACACATCGCAGGGGAACCGGATGTTGCTGCACAAATTCTCACATATGTGATACAACTTTATGATTGTAGTGTTCTCTTGCCTGTGTGAGAGTGGTATGACCCTGAGGAAGAGGAGCTGTGGGCTGCTGATACTCATCACTCTTCAATCTTTGCCCTTTTTTGGATGTAAGTGGTGTGACTTCATTTTTTGGGGTAATCCTTTGCCTTTGTTGTGGACAGTAGAGAACCTGAATATTACTTGCATCTGCTTTACGTTTCTCTACACTTAGAGCATAGTACCACTTCAGTCGCACTTGCTAGTGAACACAACATGAACAGTTCTAACCACGGTGAAAGGTCACACTTAAAGTGCTTGAGACACATTAGTCCACCGCAGATAAAACCAGGATATATCTGGGGCGATATGTTACATCTTAAGAGAGCCTACGATACTCAACCATTAGAAAATAAAACCGTGATTGATTTAATAAAGCACTCACACACACACACACACACACACACACACACACACACACACACACACACACACACACACACACACACACACACACACACACACACACACACACACACACAGCTGTGGCTCAGGAGGTAGAGCCGGTCGTCCACTAACCAGAAGGTCAGTGGTCCGATCCACCACTCCCCCAGTCCTTGGGCAAGATACTGAGCCCCACATTGCCCCATACAGCTGTGCCCAGGGTGTATAAATGGTGTATAGCAGCACTGTGTGGATGGTTGAATGTGACTTGTACTGTAATGCGCTATGATTGGTCAGCAAGACTATAAATACAGTCCATTTACACACACACACACACACCAGACACACCGAGGGCGAGACAGAGGACGACACATCCCTGATTGCTGTTGATACTGTTTGTGCTCCGGCTAATTTAGCTTCCTCTGTTGGACTGATTAGAGTCACTCACTGGCTTTTATCCAATAACAACCAATCACAGACAATCTCCCATTCTCTAAGTTGTGTGTGTAAGTGACGGTTGTGTGTGTGTGTGTGTGTGTGTGACAGTCACCATCAGTGCAGGTGTTTCCGGTCCAGACGTCGGTGCAGATGCAGCTGAAGCCTGTTTGATCTTCCACACATGTTGCTCCATTCATACATGGGGACGACAAACATGCATGTTCCACTATCGACAGGAGAAAGAGATGTCGGAGGTGGAGAGGAGAAGATAACAGGATGAAATTTAATGACCCAAGACACCAAAACAGGCACTTACAGTTAATAGTCAAATATACATAAGTGGTATAAAATTAATAACAAAGTTTTTGCTCCCTTCACATTGTGTTAACCCTTTCTTTATCTCTGCTGTATCCACAGGCAGTATTTAAATACATTGATTTTCAGGGTCCAGACTCACCAATGTCACAGGTACGTCCTCTGAAACCGTCCTGGCACTCACACTTGTACTCGTTGGGCTCCGTGTTGGTGCAGGTCCCAGCATTTTTACAGGGCTGGTGGGTGCCACAGTAGTTCAGATCTGAAACGATTCAAAAAATATAGGATTGGAGCCTGTTTTTAAGTTACATTTAAGTTCACAGCACAAAACAGCAGAGAAATTACATATTTAATGAATAGGAGATACAATTATGAGGAAGCAGTTGGATCCAGGTTCACTTTAGCTTGACTTTGGATCAGGAAAAGAGCAGAACACACACATTCGCACACACACACCAGTGTATCCAGGTTGGCTCAGTGTGCTGACTGTGCAGGCCAGTAGCTGCAGGGCCTGTGTTCTCCAGTGTTGAGGTTGATTAAAGCTCTAGTTTCTCTAATGATCTCCTCGGTGCCCACAGTCTCTTTGTCTCACCACAGCATTTCTGAGCGGACTGTGAAACAGCTTAGGACCCCACCTAGCTAAGAGCGCCCAGCCCCACTCACATTCACCTTACCCGAGGCTATCACCTTTCCTCTGCACAATGCACCGTCCCGTGGGCATTTGTTTGGCTCCCAGATCCCAGCAGCTCCCACACTGGGACAGAAGTGGGAGGTGGTCGGTCTTATTCAGGGATAAAGTTGGAGGAACTTTGATAAAGTTTGGTGGGAAACGTTTCAGAGTGGAGAGTGAAACCCAGAGGGAGTTTTTTTGGGTCATCATTCATACTGAAGATCAGAAGGTGCGGGAAGACAACGCCTGACAAACTGCCCCTGTCTAACACACACACACGCACGCACGCACGCACGCACACACACACACACACTGAGCTCCTGACCAGCAAACTATACAATGCCGTTTTCTCTTCCTCACAAAGGGGACACAGATCCATACTTATGGAATTTAGCTGTGGAGAAACTTGGCTGTATCCAGTTGGAACAGAAACAGGACTGGACCGGCAATCAACATCTTTTTACATCTTTAAACACCTTCCCCTTTAGGCTCTGTGCCGGTATCGATAAATAATCAATCTGATGGGGACCGTCTGGGCTAAAATGCCAACACAGATTTCTTCTCCCAGTCCAGCCCAGAACAGAAATATGCTGCTGTCATCACGAAAAGCGATAATAACACTAATATGACTATAAACATTCACCCTGGTGTTCCTAGCATGTGTAGTACCTCAGTATTTGCCTCTGCGACTCATTCATGACTCTGCACTAATGAGCACATCATTGTGTTCGTGAATTTCAAGAGCAACGTCCAATTAAAATTTATTTTATACTTTTAGGTTCACAGAGAGTAAAAAAAAATATATATATGACAAGAATATACAGGTTTTATTCCATAAGGGCACAAATTGGGATGATCTGCCTTTTTACTCTAGTTTTGAATAAATCTTTACAGTTTTTAGAAATACTGAATTATTGATACAACTGCTTTCCTAACTAGAAAAAAACATAGGTCATCTTCTGTTCATTTTGAACAGATTGGGATGTGGGATGTTTAAGTGAGGATCATATGCATTTGACAGCAGGTGCAGTGGCCTCGATACTCGCGGCTCCGGTTGTTGAACTGAACAGAAACAGTCATTTCAACCCACTCATTACAAAATGAAAACGTTCTGTCATCTCTATGGCTGCGATGTAACAGTTATCTGACCTTTGTCACAGAGCAGTCCTCCCCAGTTGACGTCGCACACACACTGCCAGGGCTCGGTGCAGCTCCCGTACACACAGCCGGGGAACGTCACACACTGGTCACACAGAAGACCTTTCCAGCCGTAATGACACCTGGAGGAGGCGAGCACAGAGACAGAGGATTACTGGTAACTGTACCACAGAACTATCTCCGTGCTGTGAACCAGCTGAGACCAGAGACAGAGTCTGATCTGTTTGCGCAATTTCAATTTATTCTTCAAATATGGATTTTAGTTTCAAAGTTTTTAAAGTTGAGATTAAATTGCATAATTCACTTCAGGTGTATATTGTACCTGTTGCTGCTGTTGTATAAATATAACGAATGATGACAGAGATGCTTTGTTATTCTACCTTTTGTAACTTTTCCTATATTGCTATTTAACCTGTTGATGCTTGAGGAACATTCACTAATGTTAGTCTATGTAACTTGCTCTGTGGGGGTCTCTTCCACAGCTCCACCAAAGAGCTACACTTACAACAAATACATCATTTATCATGTTATATGCTCCTCTTCGCTTCAGTCGTGGTATTTGTGAAGGGAGTTTATTACTTTAACAATTACTACGGAGATTTTAGCGTGTAGAAAATCCATCAGTTCAGCCAGAACCTGCCTTTTGCTGAAGGATTTCACTGGATTCCAACCTCAGTGTCGATATCTCATCCAGGATGAGGTTCAAAAACAACAACAAAAATCAATACAGCATTTTAGCTGGCCCAGAAAGAATAGGCACCATCGGAGTTGAGAAAGGGTTCAGTAAATTACAGGAGACTTTAATGAAACTGCTTCTTGTTCAGAATATCGCACCACACTGCAGTGTACTGTTAAAATGTGAGGCTATCTTGTTGTGACTGATGAGCTGACTCTGCTTCACAGTGAACCCATTGTACATTGTGACACTGAGGTCAGAATTATGTCATTAAGCCTTGGATTCTGTTTCATTAGTCCCTTTGGTGGAAATGATAAAACTCCTTTAAGTAACCTTCTGACTTACGTGCATTCTCCTGGTGCAGTACAGGAGCCGTGGACCTGATGACACCCCTGCCTGCACACCGCTGTGAACACAACATGCACACACACACAAATAGAGCTGTTAGAGACAAGAAAAGAGTCAATCAAAACAGCCAATAAACACTAATATCATCACATAAATAAATAAAAAACACTTTCAGTTGAGTGACATGATGTTTGTCAGATGTTCTCAATTTGTCTGTCATGCACCCCTTTAAAAGTTGACCCCACAGCCCCCTACTGCAAACCGGATTTCATCTTTAACAATCATTAATGATGATAACAATAAGGATTGTTTGTGTCACTGCACAGAAAATACAACTTTATAACTAAAGAAACATTCTGTTGTCACCCATCAACTACATTAAACCTGGATAAAGAAGAGATGATTAATTAGCAATCAATCTTCACAGTGTTTTCAATGAACAATTACAAAATGTTTCATCTGTTCTCTATGTACATTTCATGCATTCCTTTGTGACATTGTTTCCTCGAACAATTACTCAGAGTTTCCATTTTAGGAACCAGACAGTAAAAACTCCACCATGAAGAGAAGCCTCCAGGCGGTAACGGAGGTGCCCTGCTAATTTTTCAAACTTCCTGCTTCTCTACAGCCCAATCAGCAACCTGCTGAGGAGGAAGTCGGATGAAGTGAGACAGGGCTGGGACGGGCAGGGCTGCAGGATGTCCTTTTACTACTTGTGTGTCCTTCAGGGTTCCCATGGTTTCCACTCCGGTTTCCTACATTCCCTTTTACCATCACAACATGATGGCAGCGCTCCCAGGTCACACCGTGAGGTCGTCCAGCCGATGAGTCACAGACAGTGCTGAGCCCTGAAGGCTGTCAGTTTTATTGACATGACTGCACATAAATGCGTGGTTCCAAAATAAGACATCTCCAGCAATATGAAATTCCATCACTGGTTCACAGACGAAGATAAGGGTCAAGTTTATTTAAACAGTCCTGAACAGTTTCAAAGAGCGTCAGAGGGATTAGACAGGAAAAGAAGGAAACCATCATGGAAAGCCTTTTAAGAAACCCTGGAAAGGATCGTTAAAGAGGAAACCCCCTTCCAGTGCGAAGGGAAATGAGAAGCAAATCATCCATGACTTCAAATAATGTCGAGGCCAATGAGGCCTTGAAGGACTGAAAACAATCATCATTTCATTTGTGGATTGTAATTATCAATATCAGTAATTTCAGGGAACCAACATTTTTTAGGATCTGATGTGTGTATGTTCTTTTTAAAAGGGAACACATTAGCCACATTTTTCCCCTTTCACATTCATTTACCTCACTGGCTTTAATGTTACCTTTTTGAAAAGCATGTTGATGAGTTAAACGCTTGAATTTAATAGATCTATTAATTTCTACTGATATCCAAAACAAACATTTAGGACCAATGCTCATTTCAAAATGTATAAGGGACCTAATAGTGTGACACCATCTACCACAGCAACAATTTAGGTTTCCTATCTCACCTTCTTTGCACTCGGGCCCCGTCCAGCCCTCCATGCAGACCTTGGAGCCGCTGGGGTCGCAGCTGAAGTGACCGAAGAAGTCGTCGCGGGCTCGGCAGAGTTTGTTGCAGAAAGGTCCGTAGTAGTTGGTGTCACAGCGGAAGCGAAGACGGTACTCTAGAGTGAGCACCGGTCCGTGGTGGCGATACGCCTGCCACTGTTCACCGGGGTTCAACATGGAGGAGAGGAGGACTCGCTCAATTAACTGGCCTGAAGGAAGAGGAGAGGAAGACATACTTTGTAGAAATGTGTAGACGTAAAGTCGATTTTTTTGATCCACTTGATGTATAAACACCTCAAAGGCTCATTTATGCTCAGCATTATATTCATATACAGATATACTGTCCGTGCTCTGCATTTACTTTGTCTGTATATTTGTGCACGTCTTCTGAAAGCTTATGGATAAAGACGAAACAGACGAAATAAAGCAGTACCACCGGAAATCATGGGGGGCAGTATAGCCAATAGTTCCAAATAGACAAACATAGGACATGAGGAAGAAATTTCAACAATGGCCAAACTTTTTGATCAGAGACTTTAAGAGTTGACAAGTTGGACCATCAGTGTTTTCAACGCATTTTGCCTCTTTTTAAAGAATTTCATTATCACAACCTCCTCCACTGTCACCATGTTTATAGTTGTGAGAAACGTTCGATTCTGTGCAGCCCTCTAGTGGAGATACTGCTTAACAACCATGTCAATTTCAATGTCAACCAAAGGGACGCATGGGAGTAAGGGACGGTTACGTATCTCTCTAAATAAATTCAGCATAAATTAGCCGTAAAAACTTGATAAGGTGAATGTGTCACAAATAATCCAGCAGTTACGATGCAGCATTAATATAAATGTGATGTCATGTTTGGTGCCACCTGGTACTTTCAGAGTTCAATGTGACTCTTTAGCTGTTAAATTGTCCACTATGTTCACCAGCTGGTTTCTTTGTCTTTTACTTTGTAACTCAGCTGCGCCGTCACTGTACAGTGGGCTTTAAGAGCTTTTTCACTGAAAACAACAGCCCGTGGCAAGAAAGAACACTGATTAGAGCGGCCGTAAAATCAAAACAATGAAATAAAAGATATTAAACCCAATGAGGAGCTGAAGATAACTGCAGACTCCACTGATTACTCCCTGTGGGTTTGTTACCTTTTTTAGGTGGTACAGTTGTTCAAAATGAAAATATAAATGGGTGCAGCTTAAATTTCTCGGCAGCTTAAATTTCTCGGCAGCTTTGCATGCACCGCTCATTAAATAGAAACATTTTACGAACAAGAGAAAATCATGTGTTTCTCACGGTCGGGGTGAGTGAACTTCTCTTTAACTCTTTCATCCTTTAATTTGTTTAGGATTTCTCGGGCAGGATTTCCTGGGTACAACAGTCAGCATCACGGCGCTTGATTAGACAGTGAGCGTTTGAACAGAAAACTACAAAAAAGTTGTGTGTGGATATTGATGGAGACAAGAGTCAACTGTAGGACCAGACAAAAGGGGTCGAGGGTCTGCAGGGAAGAGAGGGGCCAGCCCGAACACCAGAGAGGACCAGACGAGGCCCAGGGGCAGCGGCTGCTGATCCTGACCCCTGGAGGGGATTTCCCAGAGGCTCTGTCCCCCCAACTCAGTTATAATCTCCTCTGACAGGGTATTAACACAAAGCATTGAGAATATGTGTGCGAGTGTATGTCTGTGTGTATGTGTGTGTGTGTGTGTGTGTGTGTGTGTGTGTGTGTGTGTGTGTGTGTGTGTGTGTGTGTGTGTGTGTGGTATGGTGGTGAGGATGAAGGGAAAGATTGTGAGATAGTAACACAGAAAGGAAAGGGAAGCCACGTTGGACGTAAGTCAGTGATGGAGAGACAGTGTGTGTGTGTGTGTGTGTGTGTGTGTGTGTGTGTGTGTGTGTGTGAGAGACAGAGGCAAACAGAGCCAAAGAGGAAGGGAGGCAGCTATTAGCAAACACACATAACAAACTGCCTGATGGAGAGATGAGATCACTGTGGTTTGACACAAAGGAATGAAAACAGGGGCACATATTGGCCAGAGTGCGTGTGTGTGTGTGTGTGTGTGTGTGTGTGTGTGTGTGTGTGTGTGTGTGTGTGTGTGTGTGTGTGTGTGTGTGTGTGTGTGTGTGTGTGTGTGTGCGTGCGTGCATGTGTGTATTTAAGAGAGTAAAAGAGGAATGGGTTTAGAACGGACACTGAGCAAACTGTTAGCTCAGCCATGTAGTCAAATCTGAGGGCCCACTTTTCCTAACACCCATCACGCAACTGAAGTGCATTGTGGGTTTTTCATTATTTTATGACTCTGGCGTGTCAAACGGCTAATTCCATCATCACCTCTTCTCTGCCAGAGGAGAAGAGCAGCGGAAGCTAAAAAAATAGCCGCATTAGCAGAGAACAAAGCAGGGAAGGGGTATAACAGAGTATGATTTCCTCTGTAATGTGATTCGATGAGATGCAACAACATGTGAACACAAGAACAGAGAAAGAGGCTGAGAGATGGAGAGAGAGGCTCGAATACGAGGTGAGAAAAACAACAGCATGAACACGTCTTTGAAATCACACTTTCAGAGACAAACAGGGTTTGTATCTGCAGGTAGACACTTGAATCTCTTCCTCTGGCCTCTGGTGATTGTCCCCACTGCCTAATATCAACTGTGAAATACTTGCTCTTAAATGTAGCTGCAGGAGAGGAAATACGTCTACTCCACTTTGTATTCCATATAAATCAGTAGATTATTGGAAACCAATGCATCAGCAAGGTAGTGATTCTTGATTTTGTTTTCTGTTGTGATGTTTCCATGACTGCTCCAGTGAACTTTCTGTAGTCTGGATAAAAGCACAAAGTCTAAACATGTGTCTTGAATTCTAAAGACAAGCTGGTTTACATTATAACGCTTTAATATTGCAGTCCACTTTCTCTCCAGTGGCGGTTGCAATTTTGTGGTTGCGAGTGCTGCCTCAATACAATTGACTCATGGGTGACCACAGCTGCGTATATGCACCCAGAATGACCTTATACATGAGTTAACACAGGGTTAATATGGAGGAAATTAAACTGCTGCTACTTTAACACGATTCTAGTAGATTACACCAAGCATGGGCGACACGGTGTCGCAGTGGTTAGTACTGTTCCTTCACAGGAAGAAGGTTCTGGGTTTGAACCTGAGGGAACTTTCTGTGTGGAGTTTGTATGTTCTACCTATAGGTTTGCATGGGTTTTCTCTGGGTACTCCAGGTCCTTCATAGTCCAAAGACAAGCAGATTAGGTTAATGAGACTAAATTACCCCTATAGGTGTGAATGTTATTGTTAATGGTTGTCTGTCTCTGTATGTCAGCTGGTGATACCCCGCCTCTCACTAATTGTCAGCTGGGATTGGCTCCATCGACCCCACGACCCTTGAAGGGATAGTTCACCCAAAAATGAAAATTCACCCATTATCTACTCTGATGAAGGAGTGGGTGAAGTGTTTGAGTCACCCAGGTTTCAGGGGTAAACAGTGTTCAAATCCAATACAATTGAAGTAACTGGGGACCACTTCTTCAAACAGCAGAAAAAAACATAAAATGCCTCCATACTGCTCCTGCATTACTTTAAGCTAGGTGTACTTGATAAACTGCCTAATGAGAGTGAATGCAAAACTAAATAGTGCTCACACAAATGACTTCCATGAAATAGTCCCCAGGTTAGATGAAAAAGAACAGAGACATTCCTGAACTCACCCACTAACAGTATTATAAGAAACATTTCAGTTATGATCTCTTGTGGTTTTACTTCCAAGTAAGAGGGTTTAGATAATCTGGCTAAACTGTGAGTCTGTTTGCAATTTGTCTGGATATTTGTGTTTATTATCCGGCTGGACATTGATTTTACAGATCTCAGCGAATACTTTGGGGAGTAAAAAGCCATTATAAGCGAAAATAATAAGGAGAAAAACTGTGTAAACGAAACAAATGCCGGAGAATCCTTTGCACATTAACACTAGCGACATTTTATTTTAACAAAACTCAGTGAAGGTCACCGTGTCGATGCACAAAGAGCATCGTTTTTTCTCACTATTTCCAAGGAGACACAGTCGGGCTCAGTAATCCTTTCTGATGAGCAGCCGGGCTTGATAAGTCCATTCAGACTGCTACAGGACGCCCGTGTTTGGGCTGAGCTAAGCTGGCGGCCTAGTGAACGGCTTTAGACCCAATGTAAAGGCTGTCAGTGAGCTCCGGTGGAAACAGCACATAATGCAAACAAGATGTAAGAGCGGTGCTGGAGGACAAAGGGAAGGAGAGATGGAAGAGGACGGGAGAGACGGACACAGAGACGGTGAGGGATCTGTGGTGCAGCTCTCATTATCTCAGCTATCTTTTGGATACGACCACGGTCCCTCCCCTGGCTGAGAGCGAGGCAGAGGATGGTGGGATGAAAGGGAAGTCTGTGGCATGACAGGAATGAGGAAAGCATACGAACATCTGTCTCCATCCGTGTGTGTGTGTGTGTGTGTTTGTCTTTTTATAGCATGCAGCTCACATTCCCTGTCATGGAGCTTTTCCTGATTATGAGGAGAAACAACAAGGAGACGAGCAGGAAATTAAAGGGTCTGGATAAAAGACCCTCTAACCTCGTACGATCACAGACATAAACACACAGAGGATATTTTCACATTGTTTCACAACGTTGAGCCACACTTCTCGTAAACAAGCCCTCACAGAGTTGTTGCCTTTATAAATGTTGCTCGATGAAAACAAATCTGTTCTTGGTGACATGGGGAGAACACTGGCCTTCAAACCCAAAACACGATCGTCTAACTTCTTGACACGTGTTTAACTGTGTTATACGTCATTACGCAACAGGAGGTTTTCGAAAACAACATGTCAAAAATCATCAGGAACCACAAAACAGAGGTGAAAACCAAACTGCACTGACAGCTCTAAATCTAACTGAGTCAGAGTTTACTTTAGCTGGAGCCGATTCATCAACTTTTTCCAACCAGATTCTTGAAAAATCTATTTTGATTCTTCAACTCCTTAGTGTTGTGGTGGAATAACGATTTGTAGGACGTAAATTTCACTCCGAAAAAAGCATAAGGAGGAGGAGAAACATTCATGATAAAAATATCAACAGAAAATTCCTCTAAGCCGGCAGGCCCACAAAGATAGTGAACTGTATCTTCACCTGACTCTGCTGTGTCGTTATCGTAGTCCAGAGCCTCCAACACGAGAGAGAAGGACTTCTGTCAAGGAAACACAGAGAAAACATCTGTCAAGCATGTGTCACAAACATACATCTGAGTTTAACATCACATTTAACTATTTAAACAGAGTCTAAATCGACAGATAAGAACTATATTCACGATCCAGCTTTCCTCGGAGGTGATCTCTGGTGCCTGAAGACTGTGAATACAAGTTTCAGGCCTTTAAACATTCATCATTGTTTTCTTATGTCTCTTATGTTCATCTCCTGAAGTTGTTTTTGTGGATGTGGTCTCGAGTCATGTTTTAATTTTGTGTTTCTGACCTGAATGGGAATGAAACTGATTAAGCACCAGTCTTTGGTTTGATAGATTTATGAATTTAGAATTGTGATATTGATATTTGGGACTACTGATTGCCAAGCCTATAAAAAACATGAGCTACACAGGTAAAAATGTTGTTGTTCATCTCCACTATAGGTACACTATCAGGTACAGAGGGTTTCGGTGTATGTATATATTTTATTCCCACCTCTCCAACCATCCATTGTCGTTATATAATTCTGCAGGTAAGGGCCAAATGAAAACACACTACCACACATATTTTCTGCACATTTCATTACTTTCACAATTTAAGGTGTTTACTGGCCCATATAGGCAGTATTTGTGTCAGAATGAATACAAGCTATATCCTGCACTTGATTCAAGAAAACATCGACCTGCAGCCTTGTAGACAGAGATAAAAAAGTAGGGCCGTTGAGGGAGGACATCCAAAAAACCTGTTCATGAGCATGATGCTTGATTGTGCTCTTCTTTTACACTCTGCAGCCTGGCCTATAGCTTGTATTTATCCTGGATGGCCTTGGCATGGGCTGTATCACGCATTTACAATATACATGACTACATTTGAATATGAATATATATTAAAATTCAGATTTGTATGCATAGATAATGTGAGTGTTGGTCGTCCTGCAGATAGGGGACATCTTCATATGACGACTTTGAGCTTAAAGAGATTTCACACTGGAGAGATAACAAAGGACATGTGTTTTTTCTTCCTTCTTGCTCTTTTCTGATGCATAATGATTCAGACCAACTCTTTCCCCTACAACTCTTTCCCTCTCTCTCTCTGTCTTTCGGTTCTTGCTCCATTGACCCATCCCTCCCTCTGTGAAACATGCCGCTGCCTGCCATGCAAATCTCTTTCCGCCCTGTGCATCGTGCGTGAGGTTTCTCCTGAGGGGGCACATGGATGTGTAGTCCCGTCTTTCTTGACGGAGCGCACAGCCAGAAGGGGGGGATGAAAGGGAGGAGAGGAGGCAAAGTATGGAGTAAAGGGAGACGAGCAAGGTGTGAAGTGAAGGAGAGAAGGATCCGGTGGGAGGTAAAGGGCAGGAGGTCTGCTCAGTCACTGAAGTTATAGAGGTGAAAAGAGGCAAAGGAGCAGAAGAGAAGATGAAGGGTTGCAGTGGAGGTGCAGTAATGTTGGGGTGGGAAGATTGGTGTGGATGAAAACACTGACTCAGGGATTTCTGTCCAGTATGTCTGTATTCAACAGATGATGAGATGGGAGGAAAGAGTGCGCAGGATGATTGTAGAACAGGAGAAAAGGATGGAGAAAGTATAATTACACAGGCAGTATGTAAAGATAAAGGGCAGAGGATGATAGATGAAAAATGCCACTGTGGCAGCTGCAGAATAACGATTTGTACGAATCCTGGAGTTTTTTTTAGAACCCAGAGGTCGGAGGGAGGTGAAACAGAAGCAGCACAAGATAAAAGATAAAAGATTAGAGCAGAAGACAAAAGAGAGAGGATGAGATCAGATAAGAAACAAGTAGTAGGGGAGGTGGAGGAACACCCACGCAGTATTTAGAAGACATGGTGCTAATGAGATGTGCTGGTTGCAGAGGGCAGGCAGCCAGTTCATTAAAAGAGGCAGATTGCAGCTCGCCCACAGATGGACCAGCTGGAGTCAGTAAGCTTCAGCTTAAAATTCTCACCTGAAGTCATGTTCAGCATTTAAGATTCATATCTGAGTGTGGTGAGATCCTGCAGTCGACTAACATCAGTTCTGCACAGAAGCAGTGGAGGAAGAAGAGGCTCTCAAAATCATTTATAAGTAAAAAGATAGATATTAGAATTAAAATGACTTCAAGCATTAAAGTAGAAATACTGCTTCTGCACTATCTGCATTGTCTGGACTATATATAAATATATGACATTATTAGATGGTGGCACGTTGGTGCAGTGGTTGCACTTTCGCCTCACAGCAACAAGGATATCAGTTTGAGTCCTGAACTCTGTATTGAGTGTCTGTGTGGGTTTCCTCCTACAGTCCAGGTTATGGTTGATTGGAGACTTTAAATTGCCCGTAGGTGTGAATGTGAGTGTGGATGGTTGTTTGTCTCTGTATACCCGGCCTGTGATACGCTAGCGACCTGTTTAGGGTCTATAGCCCAACTCTCATCCAATGGGATGGGATCCACCCCCTTGAACCTCAAAGGACTAATAATGGATGGATATGATTATTAATAGACACTTAATCCTGGTGCATCAATGTCTAAGTTCAGTTTTTTTGTTGTAGATGCTTGAGGTGGAGTTTTCAACCAAAGGCACGAGACCCCTCCTATGGGTCAACATATGATTCTTATGGGCCATGAGTTGTTTAATTAGGCAGGAAGGAACCCCCCCCCCAAAAAATCTAATCTGTTTGACCCCATTTTTCTCTTTTTTTTAAATAGATACTTTGTCATCTTTGGGCCTCAAACACATATTTAAATAAAACAATTTGAAGCATTAGAAGTAAAATGTTTGATTAAACTGTTTAAACCAACCCATACACATAGGAATCATGACAAGTGACTCCCACAGACAATATCTTTTACAGTGTAACAAGTCAAAAAGATTACAGAGCCCCTGGTTTATTTATAACCTCTGGAGCCACAACTTTTTCTACTCCTCTAAAGTGAACAAAGTATTGTGTACAACCCTAATATGAACTACCACTCAGATAACTGAAGAGGAGTAATATAAAGTAAAATAAAAAGGAAATAGTGAAGTAAATACAGTAGTACAGTAGAGTGCAAAAGGTTGAGTCGTTCTCCTTCCAGGGCCCTGCAGAGTAAAGGTTGCAGCAGTGTATAATCAGCACGTCTCTGCTGCAGCAGGTTGATAAATGTTCTGTGGATAAAATGCTGCTAGACATTTTGACAATAAGGACAATTATGATGAACTGCCCACTACTGCAAAATGCTCGCACAGCATTACCTCAGTGCTGGACTGCTCACAGACCTCTGAGCCTTATCATCTTTCCAATCGCTCACCCTCCCTCGGCCCTCACCCTTCCTTCCATCCTCTGCATGCGTCTCTTCCCGTTCTCTTCCCTCACCTTCTTCTGCCAGACACTACTGCAGGTTAGGACATGTGGGAGTCTTTCTCTTTTCTGCTATCTTAATCACCCCCCCACCTCAATGCACACACCCTCACCTATTCACCCACAAGCGCATGCAGCCAGGTAAACCATGATGCAGTCATTGACACAGGAAGGGCATATCAGCGGTCTGTCCTGTTTTTAAGGCTGGGGTCTTGTACAGAAGCCTCGAGAGGGTCACATCAATCATGGTTACCAAGTAAAAAAATCACAACAACCCCTGATAAGACTTTGTGAACAGATCACCTACAATGACAGCTTCCTGACCACCTTTCCAAAACACACACACATTCACACGGACACCGTGGCAATTTGTTGTTGCAATCACAGCGTGACGTCAGAAAGGACATTAGAGGCCAGGACAGGCGGAGTGGTCTGATACAGGGTTTGAGAATAAAACAATACGCACAGAGAGGAAAATCCAAAGGTGAACACAACAAAGACGAGGCTGATAAGATCACAGTCAACGATAATGTGCTATTTTTACCTCCTTCTCTCACAAACATGTCAGTGTTACTTGTGCCATTTGTGGTGATAATTGCCAAAGTGATGAAAGCAAGGAAATGACCTAATGGGAAAGGTGAACATGTGTGTTGAATGTGCAGTGTGTGTGTGTGTGTGTGTGTGTGTGTGTGTGTGTGTGTGTGTGTGTGTGTGTGTGTGTGTGTGTGTGTGTGTGTGTGTGTGTGCGTGCATTATTTTGTATCCACTATAGCCATGTGAGTGTGGGAGGAAGTGGCGACGCGTTGTCCATCCTTGTTTACAGTCTTTGTGAATAAGGCCCATTAAGCTTGACCATCACTCCATATTTGGCCTTAATGGACAGACGTGCCTTTGAAGATGCATAATGTAATGTTTGGATTGTGGATTCAACCCTGTGATGCAGGGAAATGAATATGAAATACAAATGTGAATTTGTACACAACATATCAGACACAGTAGCTATATGTAATCATATAAGTAATCATAGTTGTCAGCTATGTCCTGAGCAAAAAGTATATTTTCAAAGTGGATGTTTGATTTCCTCTAAATCCAGTCAGAGCCCAAAATCATTTCTTAACTCACGTCCACTTCAAAGCATTAATGATCATTTTGTCTGCAACATCTGAGCCTGACGTCTGTGCTCCTGTACAGAAAAAGCTCATTTTCATTCAGACCTCACGCTCACTGTTGCCAGTCATGACCCGTGCAGATGGTCTGAGCCTGGCATGGCCGCGGAGAGAACAGGGGTTTCCCAAAAAACACGAGACGACATCAAAACATGAGAATTAGACAGGATGATAAGTCTGCCCTTCCCTCGGGCTGCAGGCTGTCTGGTCTTCTGGCCCCGTCCCTTCGCCTGCAGCCTCCCACCAGTCCAACAAACAGCGACAAAGCTCTGGATTAGAGCAAACTATGCTTATTCAAACCACTGGGCAGACATTTGTGAGGGCATGAAAATTGTATTAAGTGAAGGGTTTAAAAAAAGTCAAACTTGTTTTTTCCATCCTACAAACATCACTGCCTCCTCCACAGCTCCACTTCCCATTCCTCGCCTCCAGTTTCTCAGGCAGCCCCCATCCCATCCCCTCCATGCCATCCCTCCCTCTCTATCTCTCTCTCTCTCTCTCTCTCAGACATGGGCAGGGTAGGATATCCCGACAAAGCCGGGCTGTACAAACACAGCTCTGCGACAGGAAGGACTCCCAGCCCTGAGAGAGGAATTTCCCCTCAGAGCACACACACTAATGCATACATGCTTACACACACACACACACACACACACACACACACACACACACACACACACACACACACACACACACACACACACACACACACACACACACACACACACACACACACACACACACACACACACACACACACACACACACACACACACACACACACATACATGCAAGTGTCCACAACCATGCACACACAACCCTGACACACGCAGATGGATTCAATATTACCCTGGTGCCAATACTTATGTCTCTATATACAATGCTTTCATTCAGCACTGAAAATATTAGTCCACTTATCACAATAGAGATTGCAGTCGGCAAAGTGTCATTTGTCAGTTGAGACAACAGGATCTGGTTTTGGCTTTTATCGTCCGACAAGAGCTATTGTATCATCTGTGGAGCCCTGAAAGTAACAAAACTGGTAACACTTTGATTTACATTTTCTATTTGATTCACTTGGGGTCATTTGTCCTGCCGTTCGACTAATTTGATCTTTTAGCTCAGTTTTTGTTCTCGACCAGATGCTAAATGGTCCACTATTGAGCAGGATTTTAGGGTGAAAATAGCAACATAAAAAAACGATATGAGCAGTGAGAATGAATCAAAGTAGTACATCTTTACACAACGAGATGAAACACAATATAAAGGTCTGTAAAGCCAAGAGGAGCTGCAGGTGATAATTATCTCTTGGTTCATCGAAGCCTCTTACATTAAATATTGTTTTCACATTGCCATTTGATACTTTCAACATTGATTCATAATTCATTAATTTATTGAGGAATTATTGTCAGAACTTGCTAAGTTGTACACTTGCCTGCAAATCAATGCCACATTTTTACATGTTCAGCTGACCTGTTAGCAAATAAAACCAAATAAAGCAGTTTAGGTTTTTAGGTAAACTGCCTCAGAAATAATTGGATAATCATAAAAAAATTATAGACCTGTTAAATATTGGTGTTACCACACAAAATATATCAAACTATAATACTGTAGACTACAGTTTATAATAAAGAGCATAGATATAGATTTACTTGATTATTTTTTTACTTCAGTTAAGCTATCAGTTGATATAATAAATCCAATAAAAAAGAAACCCACTCTACATTTATTCACCAGCTCATTTGATTTGATTCTTTATTTCCATTTGTTTATTTGTAATTATTACTTTATGGTCTTGGCCCAAATTTAATCATTTATGTTTCCCCTGCTTTCACCAGGCAGCACTTCCCTCCCTCACCACCTCCTGCTAATCCATATATACAGTAACAATGAGCGACGGGTGTGTTCACGTATTCAGAGCAGTGATTAGTTCAGGGAGACAGATGCTGGTTCACCTACATATTAATTTACTCTCTCAAAAAGTTAATGACTTTCTCCTTAAAGGAGAAAATGAAAAAAATAGCTTTTGTCTCCATCTTTTTGGAGATGAAACAATTGTACTTAGAACTGCTCTGTATGTTTTTTGAGTCACGGTTAAGCCTGTATGCAGTAATTAAACCAATTAACAATCAACACAAAAAAAAAAAGCTTGTTGTTTTTATACACCTGCTACATCAGAACGCTCAAGTAATTACAGACGCACACAGGCAAATAGACTAAAATCAACACACAAACACACACACACACACACACGGGTGCACACGAGTATGCAAACAGTTGTCATGACAGCAGCTGTGTCTGTGCCGGATTGGATGGCTGACACCTTACCTGCACTACCAATTAGCAGCAGGGGTAACCACAGTAACAATGACATTACTATTCCAGAGACAAAGCTGCAGGTTAACATTATTTTAAGATGAGTACATATAAACATGAGAGTGTATGGATGTTTGCGCCAGCTGCTACAGACCCATTGTGTCACCGCGTGGTTCTCAGCTTATAACAACAGATACAAAAAATGAATCTCTTTGGACCATCTTCTTTTTCTTGATAATTTTCTTGATCCACCAGAGACAAACCCGCTGTCTCTGCTGGATCACGACGTGGCCAGTGCCCAGGAGAGTAAGCCACAGGATCTTCTGCTGGCTGATTTGTGAATTTCTGCGGATATGAGCCAAAGCAAGTCATCTCCCTGTCCTCAGGTGGAACACACACACACGAGACAAGGAATTAGACCCCTGATGTGCAGCCATCGACCCCACCCTGCTCTGATGACCCCGTCTCTATAATTACATGTCTCCGTTCTCGCATTCTCGCTGTCTCTTCTGTTTTTCTTTCATTGTGAACATAATTAGCATCAGACTATATCCTCCCCTCCTTGCCCTCACTCATTTTCAATTTACCCACAGCCACCGCTGCCACCATGTCACCGCTCGGTCTTCCTCCAAATTCACTGTGGAGTTATACATAAAGACGGCATTAAAAGTCATGTATTCAGAATCCTATTCAGTGACACTACAGATGTGTTATCACCTCCAACTGGTGGAGCAATATATAGTTTGTTTTCTGTTGTAGTAGGACAAGGTGGAAGTATTAATCCATGTATACAGCTAGTTAAGTCCAGTAACAAGGGGGTCAAGCCCCCTTCAGAGTTTCACAAGATAAAAAGTTTCCTGATTTAAGTAGTGAACGAAAAATAAGTTCTCCCACTAAAAAAACATTAGTTTTATTTTTTATTTTCTTCAATCTTTGCTCTTCTGTGAAATATTGTATGATTGAACCTTTCATAGGTATCTAAATAAAACCATCTGAGAGGTTTACAGGCCAAATGTCTGTGGTGGAACAAAAATTTCATATATATACACCTCCCTTCCATACACACACACACACAAACATACATACACACTACCTCATGCTGCTTATGATTCTCTCAACAGTGTGGATGAGCCATCATGACTCACACACACACACACCCCCCACACCCAAAACACCTGTGCCCCCACACTGAGATCATCCACGGACCGCCCCGCACCTTCCTCCCTTATCTGACTCTCACTTCCTTCTTCAGTGAGACGCCCCTCTGCACTGCTTACATCAACTTTACCCTTTTACCCATTAATCTCCACTGTTCCTACCACCCTCCACCCCTGCTTCACATCCCCCCCATCACAAGCCAGACTGACACAACTCCACCCCCTCACCCCCTTCTCTCCGACTTCCGCAGGAAATTACCTCGTCTAGCCACTCGGCGCTTCACAGCCACGGCTGCACTTTCAGAGTCATTATGAGTGAGAAAATAGAATGTGGGATGTGTGTGTGTGTGTGTGTGTGTGTGTGTGTGTGTGTGTGTGTGTGTGTGTGTGTGTGTGTGTGTGTGTGTGTGTGTGTGTGTGTTGTCAGATTCCTCATGTCTTGATTAAACATATTATTTTATTTTTCATATTATTTTATTGGACTTAACTTCTTTAAGAGCTGAGTTCGAATAATTCTTTGGTTTTGTCAGACCTGACTTTTAAGTGCCTACAGACTGTGATTAACAGACATCGTCGTCACTCTCCTGTTTTTTAAATCATACCTTAGGCCATAACTGACCATTTGGACACATACACTGACATGACAAACTGTGGAAAAACAGCAGTAGCTAAAACATTAACAATGCCTCTGTTCTATTCAAATGTCAGTAAGTTATGAGGGTACTTTGGCTTCCATCCATCTGTTTTTTTTTTGCACTACTTAATTCTTGTGCATAAAAAAATCTGTAAATTTGAAAAATCTTGTAATATCACAAACAACGTTTCAACTCTGAGGCTGAAAATTGAAAGTTAATCAATAAAAAAAAGTGACAAAATGTAATGGAAACTGACTCAGAATCTAAAAATATGTTTGATTTATTGTAAAACTACAGCAGGTCACAGGACGTCGGCTGAGTAGACGATCATTCATATTCACACAGTGAAACAAACATTTGGGTGCTTTCAGCCCTGAACTCAGCACCGACCACTTGTGATCAGATGACTCAGGATGGATGTTAATACCAGGTCTGAACAAGGTCTAAATCCTGACACACATGGACCATGTGACATAAACTGTAATGGTTTGATAGCACCCGACTGGAAAATTGGAATCACCAGTGGTTAATTTTGCCCAACCAGCTCCTGATGTTAGCACAATGGCAGTGGATGGAAACAAGCGTTGTTTCCAATTTTCTTTTGCCAAATGTCATGAAATGTGGTCAAAATCTGCTCTAGATTTGGATGGAAACTCCCCTGGTGCAACAGAAAGCCATCAGACAATGGCTGAGGCCGCCAAGTGGGATACTGTCCATCCATTATCCTTATCCTCTGAGGGTAAGCTGACATTTGGGCGAGATGCAGGATACACCCTGGACAGGTCGCTAGTGTATCACAGGTTGAGACAAACATTCATGCAAATTCATAGTCTCTAATTACTCTCAACCCAATCTGCATATCTAGACTGTGGGAAGCTGGAGTTCCTGGAAAAATGCTCACACGGACACAGGGAGAATATGCAAACTCCATGCAGAATGATCGCAGGGAAATTCAGACTGAGCAGAGGCCTAATCAGATGGAATAATTGAAATCGCGTGTGTGGGACATTTAATAATGTGTCACAATCCGACACATGCTGAGAGTGAGACATGTTTCTTCTCTGCAAAAGAGGTCGGTGAAAGTTTTGAATACTGAACTGAAGGATGTATGGAAATTATATGTATGAGAAATCATGGACATTAAAGTGGCACTTGTGATTATTATTTTTCTTCTATGTTGGAATATGTGAGCTAGATTGACAGCCATACAATTAACTTCTTAAAAAAAACACACCATAGATTACCGTAAAGAGGATTAAATGGCTTTTCAGTGATTGGATGACAGGGTGGAATAAAGTGGGGATCATAAACCCATCAGACAGACAGAGAGAGAGAGAACAGGGGCCTATAATGATTTGATAATGAGACACACTGATGTAAGTTTGAGGCACCATAGGTAAGAACATGAGTGTAACGGACCAGAGCCGGAGGGGAATCATGAGACAGACTTGAAATCATCAAGAGGATATATACGGAGAACATGTTTCCCAATGTGACAGCTAAAAATGTTTGTGGTTGTTCCTGTTAAGATCGGGGAACACAAGAGACCACAGAAAGACGGGGAGGATTTATGACGGCTGTGGTGCAACGCTGCCTGGTCTGTGTAATCCACAGGGACGTGAACATCACAGGAAAGCAGAACAACACAAGGAGAACAAAAGGTTCACAATGAGCGGTTCAAACGAGAGAGGGCGAGCAAGGTGACGGGTGAGAGATGTTGGAGGTGGAGGGAGGAGATGAGATATGACAAGATCGATGGCGCTGAAAGGAAACTATTTGCTGTGTGTCCTTTTAAAGGGTTGTATACCTGAAATCTGCATCCAGTGACACACAATGACAGATCCACAGACAGGCGTACACTGTAATTCCACAGCCTTGATGTAAATCAAGGCTCCTTTGCCTCTTTTCTCTATTAATAAAGTGGCTCCCGCTCTCAATCCAATTTGCACACAAATGAAATCATTAAAACATGCCTCCCTGGAGATGTTTACCCCCGAGTTATAAACTTATCTCTAAAAAACACAAGCTGCAAATCCTCAGGGAATTAACCTTCTTTGTGTCGCGTGTGTGTTGGCTGATGAATTCATGATCTGTGCGTTTGGGTGTGTCTGTTACAGGGAAAAATGAAAAGGCTGTGAGGAGAAATGTGCATGTATATGTGTGTGTGTGCGTGTTCGTATGTGTGCGCGCGTGCACATTGCTGCAGGTGTGTACGTACAAACGACGTGCACGGCAGTATCAGCGTACACACAGGTATGCGAGGCTGTGTAGCAGTCAATTAGGGGACAAAAGAGTCGAGAGCACAAATGGAGAAAGAGTGAAAGAGAGACTCGGGAGAGAAAGAAAGCTCCGACTATGCTCCTCTGTGTTCGATTCCCTCCACTGACTTCCCCAGGCTCGGCTCCCACACACCAGGAATGCACAGGTTTAGACAAAGTGTGTGAGTCAGTCCTGTACGATGATGTCGACGGTCTTCTGTTTAGTTTCAGTAACGGAGAGTAATTGCATTTACTCAAGTACTCTACTTAAGTAAAATGAGGTACAAGGTTTGTTTGACAAAGATTGTGAAGGAGACGTAAAGGAAACATGGCGAGAAGGTTGTGATGCGACCTGGATCTCCTTCAGCTCTCATTGTGAACACGTAATGGGCATTAATGCAACTAGTTCTAAATTATATCTAGAGAATAGAATAACAGTAGAGAACATAGAGACTGACAGGAAGCCCGGAGCTACAGCTGATTCACCTGAACTTATTTGCATGACGGCCACATTTTGCATGTTCAACTCAGTGACGTGCAGGAAAAGAGGCTGTGAGAAAGTGCTTAGAGAGCTCCAGCTAAATTCCCAAAAACCCCACAGATATTCTCCTTGACTCCTCCTGTTGTCTGCTGCCATACCCGACACAATAAATAAGCAATGTCACATCCAAGACTTACACATGAGCAACTCAATAACAACGAGTCTGTTCACAAACAATGTCATGATTGCTCTGGATATTAAACAGGGACGAGACTGTGTCTGTGCTCTCATGAAAACTGCGGCACAGTGTGGTCTGTGAACTATCTAAAAAAAACTGAAGTGAATACACTATTTGTTGAGGATAATATTATGGATAGCAGTTGTCTTTGTTGGACGGCTGACCGAATAGAGAGCGACAGAAAAAGTGCTGAGAGAGTATGACACAATAAGGTCACATATCAGAGGTGGAAAACAACAATATAGTTAATTACTATTGTATTTAAATATAATTTATTCAGTTTGCTTATAGAAACCACACATCAGGCCAACACAAGTTATCTGTTGACTTCTCTTTATGCTCTGAATATCTTGGCATTTAGCTTTGGTGGTGATAATACAAATATATAAAAGACAATTACGTAAACGCAGGCTAGATACATTTAATACAAAATACATTTATGGCCAGAGACAGTTGTGGAACGAACACACGCACGCGCGCACACACACACACACACACACACACACACACACACACACACACACACACACACACACACACACACACACACACACACACACACACACACACACACACACACACACACACACACACACACACACACACACACACACACACGGTCGTGTCTCAATGACTTCAGAGTTACTCTAACCATATTTACTACTAGCCTAACCTACCTACATATCCTAAACATAACCTTAACTGAAACCAACATTTTACTTTAATCTACTTGATCTAAACCTAACCTTAAAACATGTCTGCACTTTAAATTCTAATCATTTATGTTATGGGGACGTGTTTTTTGTCCCCATAAGGAAGACAAGTCCCCATTATGTGACTAAACCGATGTTGGTCCCCACAACATGACTGGACCACACGCGCACACACACGCACACACAGTGAATGAGACTCTTTCCCAGGAACAGCCATCTATGGCCTCTGGCGCTGAACCTGACCATGAATGAGTTTTCACACTTGATGATTATAAACGGTGGGGACTTCACTGTGTTCGCTTCATGTGAACAGTATTTCTATAGCAGCTATCATATTGTCATTTGTCACAGGGGCTTTTAACCAACAAAAGAGCCGGTCTTAACCAGACCTTGACGAACTAGTTCTGAGTCACAAAAGGTCAAGAAACTTCAGATTAATTTCCCATGTGTTTAAACAGAGGTCTCAAGAGAATGAATCAGAGTAAATATGTTAAGTATTAAGCACAGGAAACGTCCACATAGGATCACCACCTAATAATCAGCTTTACACTGTGTACCGGCCTTCCCTTTATCTTTTCCCTCCTGAATCATTCACATTTTTGTTCCCTGTCGATAAACAGATTCATCGGGAACAAACTCTATCTTGGCAGCTCGCTCTTCTTCCCCTCATCATCCAAACAGGTTCAACAGTGAAACCACCAACAGAGACGGGGCTTACAGAAGATGACCTTGCGGTTATGAAGTCTTTGAACTTTTCCGGTCTCTGCGGAGGTGCCGCAGCTAAAACATCCCAGACCTAAGAGTGTCTGAGATTTTAAATCTGGGGTCAAAATGGAGCCACGTCCCCCAGACTACTTGTGAGATTACTGCTGACCAGGAGGCAAAGCTAAAATCTGGTTTAACGTCCAAAACCAGACAAAGGAAACAGCAAAGAGACGCTGCTACATCCTCTGTCGTTCTGGTTTTCATATGAACAGGATGGTTAACCTGCACTGTCTCCATAATGAGGTATCAGGTTATGTTGTTCTCATGATATCTTGTGATGTATTGGGACCTTTTTAATAATTTTAACACCTACTTTCAAAGGTATATGTTGAAATTTTGGGAAATTATTAATTTGGGTTGCATGATCAGAACAGTACCTCTCCATGTCCATCACCAGTATGGAGCTAGAGCCAACAGGGGATAAGCTTAGCAAAACAGATTTCCAGAAACTCCAGAAAATGTCTGGACCAAAGTTTCTCAACAAACTCGGCGGTTCGCTTTTCACATATGAAGAACGCAGCAGGAGATTGTCCACATCAGACATGTTCACAACAATGTCCGAAACATTAACCGACACCGGCGTTGGCTCATATCTATAAGAAATAAGAAAAACTGTCTCTCGCTGTCCCGCTGAGCCCTTGGGCCGTCCATGCAGCCACCAAAACATTGAATGTGTTGTTTCCCCTGTACATAGCCTGCTCTGTGATGTTTGTCTAATGAAGCCTCTCAAAAATGTCTTTAGATCAAAATGTTGCTCCATCTATCGATCTGTCCATGTTCAGTGCCATGGTCCCTAACTGTTTGTCCCTCGAGTCCTCACAGCGATTCAGGAGATATTTGTCTTCTTCCAGTTTTGAGCCTGCCGCGTGTTAGAAACGTCATCAACACGCCCGCTCGCTTACTGTAACTTATCCAGACATTTTCTGGCTATACTGTCACATGGGCTGACTCTGACAGCTTCAGGACATTTTACTTGGCGGCTGGCAGGAAACGTTACGGCAAACGTCACAAGTTAAGTAAATGTCTGAAAGCAGATTTAGAATTGAATCATTTGTTTGATGTTTGGATATAGTTCAACTTCTCCTTTCAAGGTTTTAAATGCTTACAACACTGAGATAGAGCCAGTTCTTAAACAGTGACATCAGTACATGGCCAGAGCTTTAACCAGAGTGATCACAACACAGACTTAAGGAAGCCTAACAGGGATGCAACCCTCCAGGCAATCTTGATAAGATTATATGCAAACTTAACACAAGAAATTACAACTGTGAGCACATACATAAACAAACACACACACACACACACACACACACACACACACACACACACACACTTATTTCCCGTAAGAGATTAGTGAAAGAGTAAGTGAGAGAGGGCAGGGGACAGAAAGAGATCACCTTACCTCATAATGACTACACTCACCTGTTCATCCCCTCACCTGGGGCAGGGATATCACTCTCCCTCTCTCACTCCCTCTCACCCTCCCTCTCCGCCCTCCACCTCCCGGAGATGGCCAGATAAAGCGAGTCTTTCAGCCGAAGACGCTGCCACTGTGCGTCCCAGCTCTCTCTCCCCTGCAGCCCAGCCCGCCCTGCGGCCCGGCCCTGTAACCAATCCAGGTAGGCTTTCTGACGGGGGAACTTTCTCACACTCTCACCTGCCAATCACACACCTCCCCGATGTACAGCAGGAGGAAGAAAACACAAGGAAAGTGTGACACACACATGCAGCATGCATGCACGCACACACTCACATACACACACACACACACAAAATAAACTGTACACAGATAAGGGAAGATAATTGGCTCTGGGACAAAGAGTCTCACAGGTAAATGGGCTGATACTAATCAAGAAGCAGAAACCTAAGAAGACTCTGTATAACATTCTTGTGTGTGTGTGTGTGTGTGTGTGTGTGTGTGTGTGTGTGTGTGTGTGTGTGTGTGTGTGTGTGTGTGTGTGTGTGTGTGTGTGTGTGTGTGTGTGTGCTCAGCTCAGTGGGGATAAATTAGGAGTCATCGATGCCCAAAGGCCCAAGTGGTCAGGGAGCCCTTGGACAACAGCCTATCTTTTTAGTCACTTAATGTATACTATACAAAGTGATGCAACACAACTCGGAGCAGTTCTTGTTTGTGCTCAGGGATCCATTATCCATCATGTAAGAAATATATGTGTGTCACGCTCTGTGTGTACCTGAAGCCTCGCCTGGGTTTTGTGCGATATTACAAACATTATTACAACAGTGTGACTGTGAAGGAGAACCACAGGCCCTTGTGTTGCACTTCAGTTATACATTGATTATTAGAAACAGGTCAGTCATGCTGGGAGCAGATATAATGTAGAGAAGAGAAAGAAAGAAAAGACTGCAGGAGGTCTTTTCTTTGATGGAAATGGAAAATCTAAGAAACAAACAAAAACCTCTTATATCCAGAGACAAATTGTGTCTCACCACAGGCAGCGCTAAGAAGCTTCCTCCAAAGGATCATGAAAATATTATGCTGCAGCTTTTTGTAAATGACTTTGCTTTCTGGTTGTCGTTAGGATGTAACTGCGAACAGGCTGTTGCCATGTGGTTCATAGTTTTTTTTTGTACCTGCAGTCACCTGACCTGCTTTTAGAGTCATTCATCAAAGACTGACCCACAAAAATATGTGTTAATCAACCACCCGATCAGACCCACAACACACCGCCTGTCTCTCTCTCACCTGTCTTCATCCTGGGCTAATGCATCAGAAATTATAGTCCAGAGAGACGTGTGATAGTTTGTTGGTTATTTTAGAGTTCAAGAGAGAGAGGGGACAGTCAGTCATCACAATGTTTCCATAATTTATCTATAATCTCTATAATTCTATATGTGACTATGAACAATCTGTCTGAAGCCTTCTGGTGTCTGTTTCTAGTTTGACCAATCACATATGAGCAGGCTTTGGTTGTGTGGACACAGAACACGTTGACCGAAATGCTTTTAGCTTTATTTGCATTCACAGGAAGATAATTAATAGAGATTGGCCAAAATGTCATCCAGACCTAAGACCTTTAAAAAATATATTTCTGTGGTTTGTGTGGATACACGTTCATATCCGCTGTCTAAACCAGAAGCCCCAATATATTGGCTGTTGCCCCCAGAGGCTAATACGTCTTCAGGAGATAGCCGATGGCCATCGAGGTTGACTTATCCATAACCCCAACACCATCACACCACCCGCTGACCTTTAGCTTCTACAAGCACGATGACCGAGCACCTGTGTGCTTTCACTGGAAAAAGTAAGAGCCCTTCTAAATGACAGTATTTATGACACATTGACATTAAAGCTTACTCCCCTTACTGACCCTGTAAGGATTTCACGTCTCAAATCAAACAAGTAACACAACACTAAATCAATGGGTGCACATGATAGGCCCCATTTCCTTTACATTTTAGTCCAACAAATATTTTCATGATAAAGTTTGGAAAATCCTAGAATCTTCAAACCACTTGTTTTATCTAAGTCCATAAAGTCAAAGACAACTAGCTTGTTATCAATAAAGACTGAGGAAACCATTAAAGCTTTGTATTTGAGGGGCTTAAACTGGTGGATCTGCATCGAACTAAAATTAAGCAAAGTATAGACAGACTGACTGATTAATCTCAAATCTTAGACTCATAGTTTAAGGTAAATTATTTAGATAAGTGTATGGAACAATGAATAATAAACAGAAGATTAAATAAGCTAACAACCACTATTTAATTTGGTAAAGAAGCCAACAATCCTTCAATAGTACTCACTACTGTTTTTCTTCCCTGCATGCATGTGTGAAAAGTAATGAAAAAGAGAGACACACAGTAATCGATATCTGCTTCTTGGCCACTCTCGCCTCCTGTTGTGCTAATTTCAGATGAATTGGTCTGCTCTTTATTAAGGACATGAGGAACAGAGCAGCCGGCGGTGTGAGGTTTGATCCAGACACAGATTTTTCGATAAAGAAATCAGTGAAAAGACCAAAAGCTTTTAAAGGTCACACATTTTACCCTTTTGTTGTGTTTATTTTTGCAGTTTTGATATCGATGAGAAGATCCATTTCTGGTACCAAAAATCATCTCAGTGTAGTTTTATATCTCGTCTCTCTGGAGTTGTAGCATTTTGTGTTGGTCGCTGATCAGCTCATCTAGGCAGGTTAACCTCAAGTAACAGATTTGATCCTACTTTACAAATGGAGATGGTCAGTGAGCAATGAAATGAGGCAATTAGTCGGTTAAATTTAGACTAAAATACTCTGATATTTTAGATGAAAACCACAGCTATCCTTTAGTCTCTCATATTGCTGTCCTGTGCAACAATATATTGGTTTCCTGACGTCCAATGATTGTGCAGCAATTAGTCTACATTTTTCTTTCTTGTATATCAGTGACAGAATGACAACTTGATATTGTGTTGTTAATAAAGTTAAAACAACAATAAAAAAAAAAAGGTTGGATGGTGCGTACAGGTGGCATCGGAAATATTGCATTATTGTCACTTTAATAATCTTTGGACTCCTCCGATTTATCTTGGGGATCCTCGGGGGAGTCCAACCATGAGATTTGGAGCTGAATTCATCTCTGAAATTGAATATTTCATTTCATAAAGGTGTATTGATATTTTTGTGGATATAGTTTTTTTCCTGCAAAGTGACCAACATCTGCTATGAAACACAATAATAAAATGTTGATGTTTAATTTTGTCTGTGAACTACCTGAGCAGATATTGTGATATGGTGAAATACGCTGTCGTTCCTGTAATTGTTTCCATGTCGTCCAGGTCGATACTTTCACACACATGCACTGAACGATGAAGGAAGTGTAAAATCATGTGAACATGAACTCAGCCTCTGAAAGACATTGTTATTCCACTCAAGCCTCACTTTGAGTGTACTGTTGTACTTCAAGCTTAGCCTGTTCCCTTGGTAACCATACTGATAACCAGCACTGCCCCTGTACTTACCGGCCAAGCGTATTTGAAGGGAATGACAATGTGTCCATTAGTCCCATCTTCTCCTCCTCCTCCTCCTCCTCCGTCGTGTCCTCTGTGGCGGAGCGACTGGGAGTTTCCACCCAGGATCCCTGTGCTGCCTGACCCGAAGGTGCAGGTTCCGGTTGAGGCGACCCGGGCCTGGTACTCCTTGAGGCAGGCTAGGAAGAAAGTGTCACATTGGTCCCTGGCAGAGCAGCGCTGTCCCCCGCTGCTCTGGAGGTCGCAGCAGTCTTCGGTCTCCAGGAGGCCATGTGGGTTCTGGAAGTGGCGGATCTGAAGTTCGAACTTCCCCGCAGCCAAAACAGCCTGAGTCCAGACAGAGAGGAAAGAGACAAGCGGTTACATCAGGTTCTCATTGGTACATAGTGATTCAAATCCAAAACAGGCGAATTCAATTTAAGGAATATTTCTAATCCAGTCTGAACACTGAGCAATTGTGTGACATGGATTTTATGAAAATGGCAGCCTTTGTCGTATAAGAAGTAAAGTCTGATGAAAGAGTTTTCTCCATCCAAGATTACCTTAAATTCAGCAGAATAATTAGCAGAAAGATAGAAACGTTCAAAGAAACGTTCCAGGGATATAACTTTGAACAATGAAAGCTGGTGGAGGACACACACACACACACACACACACACACACACACACACACACACACACACACACACACACACACACACACACACACACACACACACACACACACACACATTGGCCAAAGACCTTCAACTGATGGTAATATTAGTCACAAAATTGAGCATTCACATTAAGGTGGTTTAAATTAAAGTTGACAAGTTATATTCACACAATTGATTACTTTAATAAAAGAAAAAAAACATTATTAATTTGTGTGTCACTAACTCTAAGATTTTTTTATTTCTTTGGTGAGGAAGAAAATCCCCAGTTATCAATGTATGAACCTTACGTATAAGACATAAGACGGAGGGAATTTTCACTAATAAAAGTCAACCTAACAAAACATCACTATAGTCAAAATAAAAAGTGCTGAAGCATGAAGAAACTGTGAGAACCAACATTCATGTTTCTATAACATCTCACTACTTCTGGGAATCTGCAGCGGTTTTTATCATCGGTTTATCAGTATGTGACCAAATAAGAGTCGTCAGAAGACTATAGATATAGGAAACATGACTATAGATATAGGAAACATGACTATAGATATAGGAAACATGACTATAGATATAGGAAACATGACTATAGATATAGGAAACATGACTATAGATATAGAAACAAGACTTTGTTATCTCCGCTAAGGATGTTATGTTTTCATCTGCGTTTTTTTTTTTTTTTCGCAGCTTTAAACAAAAACTCCTGGACGCAAGCCATGAACCTTGGTGATGGCTAGAAACCTGTGATCATCCAAATGATAATCTCTCATCTTTCTTTCTTTCATTCTTTCTTTCTTTACAACCACTCCCTTCTTATTTCCCTCTTCCCAGGGGACGATGACACTGGGATCCTGCTCACACTCCTTTTCTCTCCTCTTCCTCCTCCTCTTCCTCCCTTCTTTCTCTATGTGGGAACAAGCTGTAATGCTCCTGTCATTTCTCTTTCTGCGGCCATCATCTCTTCTTTTGCATTGTTTCCATTCTGCTTTTCATCTGCCTCCTTTTCTTTTCTCTGTTTAAAGATGGATGGAGGACACACACACACACACACACACACACACACACACACACACACACACACACACACACACACACACACACACACACACACACACACACACGCACACACACACACACACACACAAACACTAGATTTAACAAGCCCCCCTGAGAGTCTCGGAGCAGCAGGGTCAGGTATGTGCCTGCGTGTGTGTGTGTGTGTGTGTGTGTGTGTGTGTGTGTGTGTGTGTGTGTGTGTGTGTGTGTGTGTGTGTGTGTGTGTGTCTGTGTGTGTGTGTGTGTGTGTGTGTGTGTCTGTGTGTCACTGTAGCTGACAGACAATGGATTTGGCTTCTTCCAACAACTGCAAACCCAAAAAATAAACCGCTGTTATCTCTGTTTGTCATGAAACTCCTGCTGGTGAATAAATCTGAATAATTCACAACCACAAACACTAAACTAATGATCGCTCATTACTGTGGGCCCCAAGAATCAGAAATGCGTGTCCCCTGCAGTGTGGTGCACTCAATCATGGACGGTAATCACCAAGACCAATGAGATCTCATGTGTCCGCCAGAATCTCAGTCGCCCCATTGTGTGTGGTTGTGTTGTCCCTCTGCTGCACCCTGTCCCTGAGAGGGGGGAGGGGGGGTGAGGCAGGAGGGGTCAGGGGGATGGAGGGGTGCAGGGAGGGTGGACTCATCGACATCAAAAGGCTTGTGGAGATACAGTGGCGCTCATCACTCTACATCCTCCTTTCTTCCTCTCCTACTCTCACTGCCTGAGCCATTCCCCACATACCAGCATTTCAGCGCTTCAGTCTGACCAGAGAGAGGGAGACGGAGGGGGAGAGAGGGGGAGAGAGGGGGAGAGAGGGGGAGAGAGGTCCCAGCCGAGGCTCAAAGCATCTCTGCAGGAGAGCTCTGGAAGTTAAAGGTTCACTACACCCAAAAGCACCTGAACTTTAACTGTGCAAGGCAGGTGAGACCGGTCGAAAAGAAGATAAAGCAAAAGTTCAAAAACAAAATAACCCATAATAACAATAATAATAAAGATAATGTCATCCTGTCAAACAAAGGGCTGGAGGTGTCAGCTGGTACCAGATGATTTAATTCTCAACGCTCAGCAGCAACATCCACTTTCAAAGAAACCACAAATATTTACCACCACAGTTTCTTTGTCTATAAGTATCATATGTAATTACCTCTGTCAACATCAGTGGTTATTTGTGTGTTATTTAGCAGCATTTCACAAAAACTACTGGAGAAATTATCATGAAGCTGGGTGGAAGGATGTGATAAGGGTCAGGGAAGAACCCATTAAATGTTGGTGAAGATCTGGATCAGGCTGCTGACATTGGGAGATAGGGCGTTTTGGACATTTTCATCATTTTCCCAGGGAATAATTCAGGGATCTTGATGAAAACAATCAGGCATATTCAGGGAATCGATGAGTGTGTGTGCAGCTTGATTGAATTTAATGGGAATGTTGGGCCTTGGCTTAGGTATGTGATCTACTACTAGGAGTGCCATTCTACTTCTATTTGGAAACACATTGATTGGGTTTGTCAAATACACATTTTGTGGCACATGACCAAATTAAATTTAAGTTTTGATGCTTGATTTATCATAGAAAATGTTTTTTAAAAAATCCCTATATAAACAGATATCCTGCTTTTCAGCTTTTTCTTGTGTTATATGAGAATCAAAATTGGTTTTATAGGTACATTTTCTCTCTGATGGTGAAATTAAATTGATTTATTTCAGCTATTAGAACTATGACAGAAAACAATACAAAAATGAGAAACTGTTCACACTTGGGAGATGTCTGAAGTTAAAGTGTAATCTAATCTTATTTTGAAAATGTAGTTTTAGTTTGAAAATGAATGCATTTTGCACCGCTGGAAATCACCTGAAAACAGTGTAGTGTATCTTTACACTGCAGTGTGTTGTTGGGGAGTAATAAACCTGGACATCATGTAGAGACTGTTGGACTTCATTTAGGATTCACACTGTTCTAAGCAGGTTTACCCATCTCCCCTGATGAGGACGGTCTCCTGTCGTCTGCATAATGACTGGTCACCAGCAGCAGCAGAGGAACCTGAGTGTGTGTGTGTTTCACTCTGCAGTGCAGTCGAACGGGGGAACGGAGGGAGTGGAGTGTGTTGTTGTTCAGCTGTGAAGGGGTTGCAGAGGTGCGGCGAGAGACACGCAGAGCTGCCTGAACGTTCAACATTCACACGCCCCCGAGTTTATTCGGCTGTGGCCCCCGAGCTCCACACACACCCAAGACGCAGATGCTGGATGTGAGTTCCGTGTTTTAAAAACCCACGTGCACACAAACACACACAGTCATACATGCACACTCTGGAGCACCTCAGGGCCTGTTCCTGCTTCTGCAGAGTCCTGTCACACATCCTGATCAGACCATCAGGCCTGCAGCTGCCTGACAGCTCCCAGGAAATGTATTCTATTTTTGAATATTTTTCACTTCCAGTATTTTGGTGGCATGAAGTCTGAAGCTTTTCACTTTTCTAGGAGCAGCTTGTCAAAACCATTTATACAAGTCATTGCATTGACTTTTGAACTAATTTGTGGCACTGCAATACAAAAAACATAAAATCTGCATGTTGTCGTGAAGAGTAATTTATTTTCATTCTCGTTTCCTAAGACATGAAGTGCCTTGGGTACCTTGAAAGGCACCAGATAAATGAGAGATATTTTTCGTATCTACTAGTAGTAGTAGTAGTAGTAGTAGTAGTAGTAGTAATAGTAGTAGTCGTAGCAGTAGTAGTGGGAGTATAGAGGAAGAAGGAGAAGAAGATTAAAATATCTGTCAATGCACTCCAGCAGGAAAAGATGAGGATGCTTAGAGATGCAGGTGTAATTCTTTATTAACCGAGAAGAATGAGGAGTGGATGCTGAGCAGAGGGTGTGAGGTTGGTTTAATTAGTGTGATGTTTGACTGGAGATCCAGCACAGTCCCTCCTTAAGTATCCAGGGTTTTATTTAGCACTGAAATCCCTGAAATAAATCATGTGCAGCAGCTGATTGCTTTCTATCTCTGCTTGATTTCTGTTTTCTGCTCCATTTTCTTCCACAAAGAATGGTATTAACAAACAGTGTTTTATTTATAATACTAAATAAACAATATGATTTTGCTATACTGATCATATTAGCTGTGACGTGCTGCTAAAATTAGATTACAACAGTTCCTCTTTTGCGTGGGATCATAGACGAGCTCGGTGAAACAACAGGTGGGCACAGCGCCATGTAGGAGCAGAATGAGGGCAGCACAAAGAGGAGGACAGTGTGTGTGTGTGTGTGTGTGTGTGTGTGTGTGTGTGTGTGTGTGTGTGTGTGTGTGTGTGTGTGTGTGTGTGTGTGTGTGTGTGTGTGTGTGTGTGTGTGTGTGTGTTGTGATAAGAAAAACACGCTGAACCACAGTTAAAAGTGAGCTTCGAGGTTTTAAGACCATGACGCCCGAAATAGCACTTAATCGGTGGCTTACCTGCGGTTGTATCGTCAGCGCCACGAGGAAAATCACAGTCCGCTGCAGGTGGAGGTGTCCCCGGTGTCGGTGAGTCCTCATGTCCGTCCTCTCGGTGGTCTCTCCGCTCCGGTTTCTGGGTTCGAGCCGCGTTATCCCGTGCGCTCTCGGGCTCTCCATCACTGCGTCAAGGGGGTTGGGGACTGTGCTGTGCGCTCTGGCCGCGGCGGCGCTGGTGGTGGTGGTGCCCCCTTTCCTCGTACCTCCCTGCGTCCCTCCGTCCGCCCAGCTCTCCTCCTTCTGCGGTCTTAAACCCTGAAACTCCCGCAGAGCCACTTCATCGCGTCCAGCTCAGAGAGACCATAACTAACCTCTGTCTCCGCTTTGATTTATCCCCCACCCACCCACCCACCAGCCGCCCACCCACACACACACCTGATCACCCCCTTGCTGCTGTGTCCAGGGTGGATTTCCACTGGGAATGACACATGCACACAAACACACACACACACGGCACACAAACACACTACCCTTGCGCTGTATTCCCCGCGCCACCTGCGTTAAGAGGCTTTAAAGGTCCAATCTGCCGTTTCACTTGACTTGAACTCTCATCCCAATTAGCTGACACACTATCTCCTTCTTCTTATTATGTCTCTCTTCAAGCCGGATCCACGCACCAGCGTGGAAATCAGTTAAAAATACCAACACAATCTATATTCACCCCGTATATTTCGTGGAAACGGACGCCGAAGTTGCGTCTCTTCTGCGTAATGGTTTTCTCTGTGCGCTCTGCCTCATCCAAGCGGCTGGCTCGTCATTTGTCAACCCGATACGAAGCCCGGCGGCGACACAGTGAGTGTGGGAAACAATGAGAGGGAGAGAGAGGGAGAGAGAAAGGGAGCATGGAGGGTGTGTCCTGAGGCAGGGAATGTCCGTCTTTCAGCTCTTGTCCGGATGGTTCCCAGCGCGCACCAGACCCCCCCTCTGTCTCTCTCTCTCTCTCTCATGACCCCTCCCTCTCGCTCACACTCTGAGCCACCTGTGGACCAACCCAAAGTTTGTTTTATTCTAAATATGACACTTTTACGCACGGGATTATGCTGAATGCGCTTCACTTCCCACCTCTCCTCTCTGGGTTTACTATTTCCTCTGCACCTTTTTGTGGCACCTCGCCGGTCCCTCTCCTCTCCTCCAGTTTCACTTCAAAGCTCCGCTGTGCCAATTAAGCGCCTCCGCGGTTTTGCTCGGCCTCGAGTGGCCCCTGGAAGTTTCTATAGGTATGCTTTGAAGCTACAGCTCTCCATCATTACAATGCCACTCTGCTCCGGATGATGCAATCGGAGTTGTTTACCAAAAAAAAAAAATACGTGATCGTCACATTCACATTTATGATGAAACTTGTTTGGACAGCTGCCGCGCGCACATGCCGCTGCTTAATGATGCGCACATGAGCGCACGGACATAAAAGAGGATTGTAGGGTGCATGTAGGCATCTTTTGAGTATTGGCACCGGTCTCATGGCATATTTTCCACATCTGACCTCCAGTGTTCGTCTGATTGGACCCAAGACCTCCACACAATGTACCTTCTTTATGGGAAGAAATCTAATGAGATTCGGCCTCTTCCCCTCCTTTCCTCTTCCCCCTCCTCCTCCTCCCACTTGGGGTCTATCACAGTCTTGTTGCTCAAGAGCTTCCCTGACAACCGCTGGTGTTTCCTCGGCCTGGTGCTCTGCGCTGACCCCGGAGCAGAACAGAGGGCTCTTGAGGAGCACAGCGTTGATTTGCATAGAGGAGCAGTGACCTCCAAACATGAGCTGAATTCTAGCCAACCATCCGGAAACACACATGTACATATGGGCCTGCATGTGCGTGTGCGTGTGCGTGTGTGCGTGTGTGCGGTTCACCTGAGGAATAGCCACAAAAGAGGGGGATATAAAGAATCGCGGCCCCTGCTCTTTCTGGGTCTCATTGCATAAATGGAAGTGTTGTGTATTTGGCACCATCTAACGGTCACAGGTTTCCCTCTGTGTATAAGTTGTAGATTTAAGTCAAGGCAAGTATATACACATCATGACACATTGTAAAAGCAGCATTAAAAAATACAATACGGCATTTGAAAAGAAAATAATTACACAGAAAATAAATAATAAATAAATAAGAAACAGTGCAGTTTAAGAAATTGGTAATGCTTTGATTTAAGAGAAAGCAGTGGTTGGATAAGTCACAATTTCCACCAGTTTTATGCATCTTATTGGATGTAGTGAAATCCCATTTGTTTGACATAAACCTGATTCTGGTTTAGATTGAAGTGATCTCGTTTTTTCTCCATGTATAAGTGTTGTTATATGTAAATGTTTCCACTGCTTAAATGTTCCATGACTCTTCACAGACATGGACTGGTGAAAAGGCACTGCTGGGATTTGAACCCAGGATCTCCTGTTTACTAGACAGGCGCTTTAACGCCTGTCTAATTTAAGAGAAAGCAGTGGTTGGATAAGTCACAATTTCCACCAGTTTTATGCATCTTATTGGATGTAGTGAAATCCCATTTGTTTGACATAAACCTGATTCTGGTTTAGATTGAAGTGATCTCGTTTTTTCTCCATGTATAAGTGTTGTTATATGTAAATGTTTCCACTGCTTAAATGTTCCATGACTCTTCACAGACATGGACTGGTGAAAAGGCACTGCTGGGATTTGAACCCAGGATCTCCTGTTTACTAGACAGGCGCTTTAACCAACTAAGCCACAGCACCTACTGTATACCAGCCAGGGGCCTCCTTCTCTTGTCTGTCTAATTCCATTACAAACAATCAGAAACAGGCAAAACTTTCACAGAACAATATTACATATTTAACTCTTGATTTTACACCTTTAGTCGCTTAAATGGATAGTTCACCTTAACATTAAAATCCACTCATTATCTACTAACCCCTATGCCGACGAAGGGGTTGGGTGAAGTGTTGAATCAACAAAACACTGCTGGAGTTTCATGGGTAAACAGCGCTGCAGCCAAATCCAATACAATTGAAGTAAATGGTGACCACTTCTTCAAACATAAAAAAAACATAAAATGCCTCAACACTGCTCCTGAGGTGTTATTCAAATGTCCTTAAGCCCCGACGAGGTCATTTACACCATGTTTTTAGCCTAAATGTCCTCTGTGATCCACGCTCGAATGCTGCAGAGGAGGAGGATATGGTGTTTCCTTATTGCTTTAGAAACAAACTACTGTATAAGCATCTGTGATCAATTAAAATAATAATACTCTTTTTTGTTTTTTAAACAAAGCACTTTCCAAAAGAGGTTTAAAAAGCACTTCACTGACATAAAATAGCTAATTAAAAGCCATTTTACATCATTTAGTTCATAAAAGAGGACACTGAGTTTGTTTGTCTCATTGACAAAAGACAGTTATTCTACAGTTGACAGTGAAAGCCCCACTACCACCCTCTGGCTCATGTCTTACCCTGGGTATCTAGATTGAAGAGGACGAGCCGGGGTGATGGGGATGAGGTGGTCTGCTTTGCGAGCAGCACAACCACTCAGTGATTTAAAAACAAGGAATAACATTTTAAAATCTATCAGAAAAACCACAGGTAATCAATGCAATGGCACATGACGGCCCTTCCCTTATGCATGAGACCATTGACTCAGATGTTGTTGTCTTTGGGATGATTCTGCTTCTCTCTCTGAGGCAACACAGACGAACACAACTCCCATGTTTAACCAACAGGAATGAGTACAAGTCCCTGCAACTGAACCTCACTGTGTCGCTGAATGGGACGGCACACACGGCGCCCCTGGAGTCTAAGGTCAGCGCTTTCTCAAGGCCAAGTAGGGGAGTGTGGAAAGGCTTGGGACAGTGCAGAAGAATGTGCATTTCTGTGTACACTGTTGAGCTGACCTGAAGACAATTACCAAGGGCACAGTTTAAGTACACAACAGGGAGGCCCTGTGTGTATGTGTTGGCCTCTGTTGATAGTGCGAGTCTAAATTAAGCTTTTCAGGCCTAATTCACACATCACTCCGCCCCGCTCTCATGAATCCAGCCTTTGAGAGGGGGAGGTGGTCCTTGTACTGGCATGTAATTACTCTGCAAACCTACAGTGTCTGAGAGGGGCCAGTGAGCATGTGCTGTAAAACATACTGTAGGTATTTACTAATTGGCAAATTGTGAGACAATGTGGACATGTGAGACATTGTACTCAGAGGCATTCAGTAAATATTTGTTTAAACATGTTTTCACATAGAGGGCAGCATATATATATAATCAGAAGTTTGAGGTACTTGTACTGTACAGGGTATAGAAATGTCAACACACTGAGGTGAAAGTTTTTATTACTTCACTACATTCACCTGATGGCATTAATTACCAATTACACTGAAAATAATAATGTATAAGCATGTAAGTTACAATGTAGGTAATACAAGCCAAATGCCCAAAATATATCTAAACTCCCTTAATTAATCTCCATATGTCTCTGACAAATTCATTAATCAACATTTATATCAGCCTACAACAGCCTTAAAATATGTTATTAAATGTCCATATATTCCTGATTAACACATTATATGGGTACTTAATGTAAATTAACATATTAGGTTAAATTAAGTCCACCTAGTCATTAGTGTACAACTTGTACGTTTTTGTTTCAGTAAATATTATTCAATAATATATGTATGGGGCATTCTGCCTGCACCATTTGTGCTTTTTTCTGTTTTTATTTCATTAAAATTCTGAAACAGTACTTTAAAATTTTTTTTTAATTACAGCTTAAGTTTTAACCCTAATGATGTGTGAACATGACCAACTCAAAGCTGGAATCCACAGATTGTCCAATACCGTAAAATCATTTCTACAGGTGCATTCCCAACATTGAATAAACGATTAAATTCTCATCATTTCAAGTAAGCACCACATCCGTATATAATTTTAAAAAACGTATCTGATTTCAGAAAAACTTTGGGGGAAATAGCCTGAAAACAGATGTAGGAAATGCTACAACTGTAAACACAAAACGAAATGCTAAGCACGATAGTTCAAGATGAGCCAGTTAAGGATGTAATGGGAAAGGGAAATAAAAAAAAAATAAAAAATCAATCTCTCTGTAGTTTATTGCAATGACCAAAGCACAAAAGGCCAAATACAGATAAAATGTTCAAGTATGAGCTGCGTACTTCCAAGCACAAATTGAATGAGAAACCAATTGATTTATTAAGTAGAAAGATGATTTGTGTGGCGGCCCATTGATAGAAGATATAGGCTTCTCTGTAATAAAAACAGACATAATGGAATATTGTGTTTTTTTCTGAGGACAAAGAATTTAATTTTCTACAGAACATTAGGTTGTGGAGAACATGGGCTGCGGGCAGTCTGACATCAGCCTCCTGAGACCGATTTCAACCGAGAGCTTTTGTTACCGTTACATTTCTTTCTCGAGCTCCACTAATGACTAATACTGAATACGATTCAGATGATCTGTTTCATCCACCAAAGGTCTGAGAGTTGGCTACTTTATATTCCAAGCAAAAACTAGACATGTGATGTTCCCCAGAAACTCCATACTCTGAGGAACAAGTTATGATAAAGAGCAGATTTCTTGGCAGTTATTTGTTTAAATAAACGCTGACAGACCCGTAGGCTTCCCTAGAAAATGCTAAAACAAAAAGGTTCCAGCCAAATTAACAAAGCAGGGGAGGTGGTGGCCACTAGAAATAAATCTTTTCTGTTTGGCTGCAAAAACAATTTACTATTTGAGGTGTTTAACGCATCCATCACTTTACCCATGTACCCCTAAGAAACCTGAACATCAGGGGCAGTAGAAAGTAGGTTAATGGCACCAGCTACTGTCCTAAAAAGAAAAGAGGGAGAGCACAGTCTTAAAGAAAAGTTTTAATTATAAAAAGGAAAAAGCTCCAGGTACAATGTCTGGTGAACCAGACTCTGGGTGCAATGCTTCATGACAAACAGTTTTAAAGAACAGCACAACACATCAAGCTGCTTGTTGAGTATAAACCCAGACGACAAATCATCAATGAAGAGTTAAAACTTTAGACTTGATGGTAATAAAGTATACTTACATGTAATCCTGGAAGAAGAAATAAAAAAACTCACCACTTACTCTGTACAGATCACCAGCGATACATTTGTATAAATGATTTTGTCAGGTCACTGCTGTTCATTGTTTTAAAAAAGACCTGCATGTGTGTGCATGTTAGAAAATTACTGGTCCTGAGAGCTGTTATTTCTTTGCGAACGAGATCTTCATTGCATTCGTTTGTGTGATCTTAAAGCCCTGTAGTGCGTCTCGTGCAGCGCCGGCTTGCACTTCATTCTCAAACTCCACAAAGGCGATGTCGTGGCGACCAGGAACCAGACGCACTTCCTTGAACCCCGGGAACCTGAACACAAAACACCACATTCAATTTTAGCCTTTAACTGTTCCAATACAAATATGCAGACAATACAAAGACAATGAGGTGTTACTAACTGGTTGAAGAGCATGGAGAGCATGAGCTCGTTGGTCTCCTCTGGCAGGTTGGTGAGGAAGAGGATGTGATTTGGTGGATTTTCCGCGACCTGTGATGATTAAGGACAGTAGAAGTCAGAATATAACCAAAGGTCAAACATGGTGACATTATTAATTTCGGTAAATGAAAACATGCAAAGTGAGAGGGAAGGAGACACACTACCTGCTGGGGCATTTGTCCAGGCATCTGTCCGGGCATCATCTGACCAGGAGGCATAGCACCAGGGGGCATCTGACCAGGTGCCATGCCTGGAGGAGGCATCATGCCTGGAGGCGGCATGTAGGGCGGCTGGCCTGGCATATGCATCATGCGGGGAGCCTGGTTCATAGGAGGCATTCCCTAAAGAGTGAAGTAACAAGAATGATGAGCAGGTCTTTAGCTGTGCAGACATTTTTCCATCAAGCAGCTCTTCTATTTGCACTTTCAGATGCCATCAATGATCTCCACCTTAACCTAGGGAACCTGTTTTCCACTGTTTAATCTGTTGCATGGAAATTTGGTGCCAGAGTTAATTATTTTGTCCATTTTACCTTTCAGAGGTGAGACAGAATTCCTACGACACTAGAGCTGCTATCAAGCATGTAATGAACTTTTGAGGGTCTGTATGTACGAGAAGAAAAATGTCTGAGTAAGTTGCTCCGGACATGCCAATCTTAATTCTACATACAGGCATGGCAGCAGGCACTCCAGCGACCATGGGCACAGCAGCTCCTGCAACACCCTTCTTAGCTCCTGCTGCATCAGGTACTTTGGGCTTCTTCTTCTCTTTCTTGCGGTCACGCTCTACGAACGTCCCCTTCATCTTAGCAATGATGTCAGAGTCCATCTTGGCGTACTGGATACGCTGCAGGAGGAAAAGGTGAGTTAAGACCACGTGTCTTTCAGAAGCTACAGTTTCAAGACCTCTAAAAACCTTTTTATTACCACATAGGATGGAATTAGATACCAGTCACAGAATGAAAGACATGTTTAAACTTTAATAGATTTGTCATTGACAAGTCTTCAATGACTGTAGGCCCTGGATTTATATATTGTAAAAGTTGTTGTGTATTGTTTTATAATATTCAATTCCCTTCACTGCATTATGGTGATCTGCTCTTTATGAATGCAGGTGACAGGGCCTAAAGAAGTTGAATGCTGTGTACAATAGTGCTCTGTTTTACAATTGGCTGTAGACCACTGTACATTTTAAGCTAGTACTTACTTGCCATCTTTGTATGTCCACAGATTTTCACATTAGCTTGCTTAAATGTATAAACCTCCCCTTGGGTTGGTTCCTCCTTACCAGTCTATATACATGCGTTAAAGCCAAAATGAGCATGGCCTGTGCTCTCACAATATTCTACAAATGTTGGTCCCCAGAGTTAAATCTTTTAAATAGCTGTTCCCCTTTTCCTGGAACAATCTACGGAAGGATCTGAAATTGTGAGAGCTGCTACAGAGGGGAATTCAAGTAGATTTTAAAAGGATTGAGAAAGAAGGTGAGTGTGGAAGCTCTGAAAATTGTTAATGATATCTACTTGAAAGATTGCACATGTGCAGTGTATGACAGCTGTATGTAACTGTGGTTATTGTTTGGCACCTGACTTTAATCTCAATGATGTGTTAATCTGGCTTTATACAGGATGTCTGGAGCCCTTCTGTGATCTAGTATTCACTGTGCGGTCCACCTACCATGGGCTTGTCATAGAAAGGGAACCCCTGCATGGATCTCAGAGCATTCGAGGCGCTGTTTACTTCTTTGAAGATGACAAAGGCCTGACCCTTCATCTTCAGGTTCTGTGCGACCAGGATGTCCAAAATCTGGCCGAACTGGGAGAAGATGGCGTACAGGGACTTTTTCAACTCTGCGGGAAAAGCACAAAACAAGAGAACCCCGTAGATTTAATTCACTGATAAACTTAACTTACGACAGAGCCTGGGAGGTTAGTAACTCACCATCTTTCTTGATCTTCTCATTCAAGTTGTTGATGTAGATTGTATGGTTGAGCCGTACGTCCGTCGTGGCCATTTTCTAAGCTGCTGAGGAGTATATGGATTATTAAAAAACTTGAAATATTCCTTTTAAACCAACATAAACAGCAGCTGTTGAACCACAGAGCAAGGGACGAGCTAACGCTAGCAAACAACCCGAGTAGCGTGGGGCGGACGTTAGCCTGCAAGCTAGCTGCTGCTAACGCTACTCAAGTAAATATATCCACGTATCATTCACAGCTGATTCGAACGTTATAAGAAAACTAAGATAAAATAAGATACATTCACCAACGATTGGGCTGCAAATGTTTTCTTCAAACGAATAAATAAGATAACTCACCTCGAAATGATGAATGAAAAAGTCCCGGCCCTCACAAATACCGTTCGCTGTTCTCGCGTTAAGAAATGACGCCGACGTAGTTTCCGGGGTTTCGGTCAATTCTGTGACCAATCAGATTCTGCCTCAGACTTTTTTTCCCCCTAAGTCACAGTTTCTCCATTTTTGTAGTTTTTATCGCCACCTGCTGTTTCCAGACATGCAGCCGCCACTGCCTTTAGAAGAGAGTGCACATTTATATCAACATTACAGATGTGTAGAAAGAAACTGGACCTTATACAGAGACAGAGAGAGACACATGTTGATTAAATAAAATATTATAATAATAATAGTTTCTAATCTAGTCAACTAATGACTGCACTTCGGTTTTCCTGCCTGTTTGCACTTTTTTTTCATCTGCACTCACCTCTGGAAAAATGTGAAATAACTGATACACACGCGGTGCAATAACTATACATACACATGTGCAATAACTTATTCACACACACTCATACAGTTAAAGTTGTTACCACATTTGCAACGAATGTCACGCTGAACCTTTGAATGTATATAGTTTTAGAATTTGTTTTAAAAAAGTTTTTCTATCTTTCTTTTATTTTAATTTAATTATTGCACTGCTGATCTGACCTGTTTCTTCTTTTCCTACACCTTTCTTTGTACTGTCGACCCTGTGACAAAACTTGAAACCAAGTTTATCATAATTTTGAATCCTGGGAATAGAATTTGTGTAGTTTTGTCCACAAGCACCAACTGTACTTGTAGAATTGAACGGTAATCTTGGTTCTGGGGGCAGCCCTTCTCCCAAAATTATCATTTTTTTATTAAATATATTCTCTTTAAGATATTTCAAAAACAAACTTTATTTTTAATGTATAAAGAATATAAAAACTGAACTAGTCAAGTACAGTACAGATACCTCACAATCGTACTTACATAGTATATATTTTATCATCAACACAATTTTTCACTTTAATCTGTGTGTTGTGCGAATTTAATATATATTATCTTAACTATTTACATTTATAAAAATCGTCCTATAGTTCTGACTCCTGCGCAGTAGGTGGCGGCAGTGCGCCACACAGTTTGTCTTTAACCACAATACAAACAGAAGAAGTGACGCTCAGGTGACGCCATTAGATCAGACACCACAGAGCTAGTGTCACGTCACTAGAAGGTGTAACATCTGGACGGTTTTTCCTCAGGCTCCTGCAGCTGGAGAGTTAAGAAGACAACTCTTTCTCTCATTGTTATTTACGGTAACCGAGATTAACACCGTGCAGTTCAGCAGCAGGAGACAGGAATCGACTGAGTCCCTCCGGTTTGTGTAGATGATAAATATGCACCATAGATCAGAGCTGGACTGAAGCAGCAGTGAAGTCCGTCATGTTCACCGAGGCTCGTGCAGAGGACACTGGGACCAGAGACAGCGGGGATGGATCATCATGTTGAAACCGGACCTCAGACCCAACCTCCAGCTTGAATCCACATCCACGAGTCCTCATCGACACGTCGCCCTGAGGACTCACTGACCGATCGTAGGCGCAGTGACACGAGTCATGTCCAGGTCCAGTCGGCGCTACAAGCCTCTGCTGCAGAGCAACGGCAGCGGCTCCCCCCTCGGCTGTGACCGGGTTCGAATCCCCCGGGCCCGGGTGCTGCTGCTGTGTCTGCTCGGGTTCCTGGTGCTGGCGGTGGTGCTGGGAGTGTATCTGTCAAACGACACCAGCATCGGACATGTGAACCATGTACCAGCCGCAGACCTGACCAAAGAGAGGGTAAGAGTTATCACAGGAAAACCTCCCCTGGTGCTTATAGTATTTTTTATATTTTTCATTTTTATACTTGCACAAATACACCACAGCAAAAATAATGGTCACATCACATTTCCCTGAGCCCAGAGTGATGTATCTAATCAAGAGTCCAACAGATCAAATCAGGGTCAACACCTCATGAAGAGAAGCAGATGTTATGAACAATGTTTACAGATATAAAATGAATAATGTGAAGTAACAGAATGACAGCATGAGGTAAATAATGACTGAATTGTTGCTTTCCTGGGTTTACTAAACGTCCTGTCTCATATTTAGTTTACATGACACACTTTCTCTTCCCCCATCTTCATTTTCATCACTGATCGTGTCGTCTCTTCTCCAGTTGTCCCACAAACCCAGCAAATGCTCACCAGCTCAAATCCGCCGCCTGGCCGCTCAGGTGGACGGGACTCGTCTGTGGGAGACTCACCTGAGGCCCATCCTGATAGAGAGGCTGCCAGGGACCCAGGGCCACCTGGCTGTAAAGCAGGTGAGTGTGAAGCATAAATACTTTCCTTTTCTATAAGCACATATTGTATTCTTTAATCAAAACTCTCTTCTGCTTCAGCACATCACCTCCATCCTGAACTCCCTGTCTGCCGGCTGGTCCATCGACCTCGACTCCTTCCAGTCTCCGACCCCGCGAGGCTCGGTCGGCTTCACCAACATCGTGGCCACTCTGGATCCCTCGGCCCCTCGCAGGCTGATTCTGGCCTGTCACTACGACTCCAAGTTCCTGCCTCCAGACCCCCGTGACCCACAGAGGGTGTTTCTGGGGGCCAGTGACTCAGCGGTGCCTTGTGCTATGATCCTGGAGCTGGCCACTTCTCTGGATGCTCAGCTTAGATCCTTCAAACAACAGGTATTGATGCCGTTGTGTGTTTTTTTTTACATGTATATTGACAGTTGGAGCAGAGGCTGACTGATTAATTTTCGATTAGTTCAACTGGTTAAAGTTTACTCTTTCCTGTCTTTCTTCTCATGACGAAGAGTAAAGATCTGAAAGGCTGAGGAGAGAATCTTCTTTCTTTTGTTTTTCCTCATACCCTTATTTCTTCCCCCTGCCTCTGCAGCTGCAGTTTAGAATAGAAAATGCTGACTGTAGCCCATTCTATTGAGCGCAGCAGTCATCTGTGTACAGCAGTGTCTTTCCAGAGGCTGTGTTTTATCTAGTTACTATTGAAAGACACACACATTTTTATACACACACTGCGACAACCCTGCAGAAAGAACAACTGCACTCTGTCGCCACTTTTTGTGAAGTGTATTTTAATCTGATTCCCTTTCTTCTCCTCTCAGAAACTTCCCGTCTCCCTTCAGCTTGTGTTCTTTGATGGCGAGGAGTCATTTGAGGAGTGGACAGCCACAGACTCGCTGTACGGCTCCCGACACCTGGCTGAGCGCATGGCCAACACGCCTCACCCCGCCGGCTCCTCACACACCACCATGCTCCATGCTGTGGTAAGGCAACCGTGCTTTACTCTACAAGTCCTCCACGATCGCACCCTCACATCCTGATCCAGACAGATGCTGAATTATAAATAACCAGGTTCAATGTAGCACAAACAGCTAATTTTAAATTTGACAAGAGTTGGAGCTGACTGATGTTTAATGAGCCAAATCCCTTATATCTTTGTCTCATGTAAGTCATGTAAATCAACACTACTGTTTTTAATCTAAAAAACATGTACTATTATAAAAAGATAACTTATTATTATTCATTTCCCACCTCCAGCGACTGACTGCTCCTTTCTGTCCTCTCTCCCTAGGACCTTTTTGTGCTGCTCGACCTGCTCGGGGGTCCTGATCCACTGATTGCAAATCACTTTGACAACACAGCACGCTGGTTTGACCGTCTGATTACTGCAGGTAAAAAAACTGTCTGTAAATGAACTCACTTTGACTGTACAAGCTCTAACTCTGCCCTTCATTCTCAGAGAAGAGACTCCATCGACAGGGTCTTTTGACGTCTCACCCCTCAGAGCAGACGTACTTTAGGAAGGATGTGTATCTTGGACCTGTCCAGGATGACCACATCCCCTTCCTTCACAAAGGTGAGCGAAACCACCTTTTGACATTTAAAAAAAAAAAAAAGTTTTTACGCTCGGTTTAGATGTTGGTGTATTGAGAAAATCTGATCTGTGTGGAACAATACAAGGAAAAGATACCATGGGAAAGTTTGTGCCCACTGCCTTGCTATTTCCAACATAGCAAATAAGGTGTTAAATATATTTATGTACGGTATTATACTGCATGAAATCCTTAAACAATCACTCATCAATTGACATCATGTCCTGTTATTTAATGTAATGTGGTCTTGTAGCTTTTAAAATGAATGTGATTGTTTCCCTCCATTTCTGAACACCAGATTCACACATCTTTGACCAAATCTAATGCACACTCTATAATAATGAGTTTTAAAACCTAAATGATTATAATTAATCAATTAATCTGCCGATTATTTTCTTGAGTGACCCTCACTTCCTTCCTCTCTCCTCTCCCTCCGTCTTCACAGGTGTCCCCGTGCTACACGTCATAGCCACTCCCTTCCCACAGTTCTGGCACACGTTGGACGACAATGAGCAGAACATGCACCGCCCCACCGTCGAGAACCTGACCAAGATCATGGCTGTGTTTCTGGCTGAATACCTGGGCTTCTAAGCACAAACACATGAAGACCACTGCTCACGTTTACCCTGCACTGGAGAACTCTGGTTACGAATGAGTGACCACTTGCACAAGAGAAGTCCCTAGTGAAATTAACTCAACTGAACTGAGATACTAGCTGTCCTTTGCAGAAGACTTGTCTCTGCTGAAGTGTTTAGTCTCCTTAGTTTAACATCATGGAGGAGTTGGAGACCTTATTTTTCCAAAACGTCTCGGCATGTGAAGTTGATACAGAGTCTTAAATTAAATTATTAAAGTAATATTTAATAAGATAAGATAAAAGAATCCTTTAATGTCATGGAGATGCACTAACGCCTTCTTAAAGACAGACCGATGTGAGCTGCTGTGAATGACAGCCAGAAAATATCTGTGAGTAATTCACTTCACTTTGTCTGAAGATGCTCTTGGCCTTAGTACCCGTTGCTCTTATTGCACATTCTGTGTCAGTTTAGGGATATTAAGGGTGAAAAATCCAACAAATGTGCATTTACACCACGTGAAAGGGGGAGACAAAAGTCTGCAATAAGGTTTAAATGGTTTGCTCAGTTTCTCTCAGTAGCTTTGTGAAAAAACTAAGACACTGAAAAATTCTGTTTCTTGAAACATTCTGTAACTTCTAGATGTGGAAAAATGTCACCAGTGACATCTTACCTTCCCTTCAACAAGCTGAAACCACTTGGGCTTTACAGCACATCTGTGAACCGGTGTATTAAATTTAATCCACCCATATGATGCTTACTTTAAATGGTCGTCTGGTCTTGTGTTCTATATATGTATGAGTCAAGGCACAATTTTGCTTAGTCATGTTTTGGGAATAAAACCTAACTTGCAAAGTGTTTTACTGAAACAATTCAAGAAGGAGACAACCATATTGTACGTATGTGAAAAACAGGTGTGATGTAGAGGAGGTGGGGGGGCCTGGGTTGTGTGTGGTACAGGGGGGTTTAAGGTGAATAACGAGGAAGGGTAGGCTTCTCCTGAAGAAATGAGAAACAGAAACGTGAGAGAATAGCATTTATTATGTCATGTCTTAATCTAACCACAAGAGGGTGCCATTATTCTGCGTAAAAAATGGCAGAATAATGCAAATTGTTTGTGTAGATTATTGTGAGGACAGGTTGAACTGGAAAGATGCTTCTCTTGTTCTCTTGATATGCTGGTGGCATAAACGCACTTACACTAAACTACGTCTACTCTGTTTTCAAACAGGAGAAGCATAGAACGATTTTTGGATTAAACAATCAAATGATTATTGAGGACCCTCTACCGATTGTAAATATAAAGAATTGAAATTAAAAAAGGGCCCATTCTAGAGCAAAGAAGTGCTTTAAAACTGTGCTTACGAGTACTTGAGTACATTTTGTGAATTTCCTTTCTGCCTCTTTCATTGATTATTTTACCTTTATACACCTGACTATCTTGTACATTGTAGTTCACACTAAAATGTTTGGTGTAAGATTTTTATGTCAACCTTAAAAAAGTTGGTTTCCTCTTCCTCCCAGATGTTGTGTAGTAGAGGAAACATATGTCTTACATGTTACTTCCCCACAGCTCCAGGGGTTGGCCCCGCTGCCTCTCAGCCTCTATGTATGTCGGGCTCGGAGCCAGAGCTGCTGTAGCAGCGGGTGGCTGCATGGGGAGAAGGGGAAGCCCTCCGGCAGCGTGTAGCAGTGCCTTCGGTGAAAGGCCACTGCGGTGGAGGCCTCAGCACACTCTCCAGCTCCCTAGGGCAGGAGGAGGAGAGAAGTGTGCAGCCCATCTGAAGCTTCTGTGGAGCTTTGTCTTGCATGTGTTCATCATCACTCATCATTTGCCCAGTAGAATTTAATCAGAGGTAATCTGACACCATCAGGGTTATGAAAACACCCCATTCATCCCTCCGTCTCTGTACAAACACACGTACACACACACACACACACCCACACACTCTGTCCCTTTGCTATTGAACCAGCATCAACCCACAGAGCGAGGGAGAGGGTGATGGTTACTCAGTGTGGACAGAAAACACATTTGAATACAATTTTCTTACCAAATTAGAAGCAAAATTGTTCTATTGCTTCCAATAATCTCCACTCATAAACACATGGCCATCTTTTAAATGTTTATTACAATATCATATAATATAAAAAATAGAATGCATTTGAATACAAAAAAAATATGAGAAAACAAAAACCCTTGTACGACAGACACACATGATCCCTTTCATAACTTTAAAAAAAAAAGTCGATCAACATACAATATCTTTGGTTACATCTGGAGTCATAAACGTGATGTGACAGGAAGGAGAGTACAAAACGAATGCCACGCTACAAACACGCAGGGCCACAGATGTGCATGTGCCCTCACTGGCTTTTACTGACATACTTTGGCAAGAAATGGCTCAAATAACCAAATGCAAGCTACAATCATATATGAAGAGCACATTTCCCTTTACCCTTAACGGATATAAATGTTCAATAAAAATTCACACTACAATTGATTTGTCTGAGCCATTTAACTATCTAACAAACAACTTTCAAATTTATTACTAGAGGGGGGGTAACCCATTTGATAATGACCTCAAAATTGATTTAATACCTGTAGTCTGAGATTGTGAAACCTCAGTTTGAGCAACAATGTGACGTTCCAAGTGAAAATGAATATCATTTCCTATCCTCTTTCTTTCCCCAATGATTCATTTTCTTTCAGTAAAAACTAAAAAACTGATTGATACATGCTTTAAATAGATTAAATGTACAAAAGAGACAAACAACAAACATACCAATAATAAAAAAAACAACACATAAGCTATTACTGTAACTAGATGAAACACTGAAGTATATTTTTCGTGTACCTTAATTTGCCAAAGATTTGACTGCTACCTGTGTTATGACAGTTTAAATCTCAGACAGGTTTAAACTGAAGGAGCAATTCCATCCGTTTACAACAGATTTCATCATTATTCTGTTTTCTGATTGACCTTTTCATGGAATTAGAAATTACAATTTTCCATTTAAGAAAAAAACAGGACATTTCCAAACAGACTATGAGTTGCACCACTGTCATAACATCACGGCAACACAGCGTAAACATTGTGTGAATGAAATGTGCAAAATATACAAAAATAAGAGGACAGGTTTGACTATACAACCAAAACTATCACATTAGGTTTTCAATATAGATCAAAGAGTTACAGAAACGTGGACGTAAAAACATTTTTAAAAAACCTCGAAGTTTTAAAATAAGGCACTTGTCAATATTAACAGAGTTTGGATGCGTGTGACAATAAGTGTCACTTAGTGGGGTCACAGCAAACGTTTTAGTGTAATGATTCTAATAAAAGCTCAGTATTTCAAAGCTCCTTTTCATCTCCCAAGAGCACCGACCTTTTGACTCAGCCACTGTGTCGCTGAGTGTCCTATAAAGTACTAAACATGCATTGCATAGAGTATAAACCCTTTTATTTCCTGTGGCATATTCTTTACTAATGCAGAGCAGCGTCCTCAGTTGAAAACTGCATTTAGTCATTTAAAACAGTTTACTGATAAAATGGAAGTAGGCTGATGTGTAAAGGGGAATTCCTGCATTTTTCAAACTGGGCTCTATGTTTATAAATGTGGGTGTGCAAATGATTGATACTTACAAATACCACAAATTTGGTGCAGTAGATTGTATCTGCCTGCAGCCGCCAACATGGCGGGAGTGGCTACAATGTAAATCTAATGGGGCAACTGTGACAGTCTAGGAAATATCCACTAAAAGTCACTTTGTTACCCAATAAAGGGCTAAAATTGTTTTTCTGGGCCTTTTCTAAGAATCTGGCAACATTACACATGATACACATGACAAGAGCTCTCACTGTCAAGTCTCATGAGACTTGACTTGTTGCAGGAAGACGTACTGGAAACATTAGTGAGAGAGAGAAAGAGAGAAGAGTTTGGATTTCACTGAGATAAACGTTTATGGCTGAATCTTTTTCTGATGTGGGCAATGTTGATGAAGTATGTGTTTGAGCTGGAGTATACGGACGAAAAGCTCCTACAAATCGAAGAGCGAGTGTGAGAGGCAAAAAGAGAGAAGGTACGAGCTGCTGCAAGGTTTGCAAGTGAAACTTTGTGTTGAGCGAGACATGTGTAATGTTGCCAGAGTCTTAGCAAAAACCCAGAATAACAATTCGAAAATTTAAATCGGTGAAAAAAATCACTTTTAGTTGACCTTTCATACCCAGTTTGAAAAATAAAAAAATCCCCCTTTAAACCTAGAATCCAGTAACATGTATGCAAAAAACATTGTATCGTCCTTGAGGATATAATAGTTGAGGAAAACAAATCTCAGCTGATTCACATAAAGCTCGTTCAACTCACGCCATCTTTTGAAGAACAAAATCTTCAGGGAGTTCCTGGAGTGTTGGTAGAACAATGTGTTCAGGCTTCAAGCAACAAAAAGAAAACCTAACTCCTGAATCTCTTGAGTCTTGAACAGTCAGGAAAGTATTTCAAGACTTGTCCTGTAGCCAGAGAGTCCGGTTAACTGTGTAGTTATTGTGTGGGGTGGATCCTCAGTGAACAACTTCCACTGCCAGAGAAAAACCCCAGGCATCTTTTTTCCCAGCGACAGCTGTACTTTGTACGCAGTTCAGAAAACTGCAGAGAACAGCTTAGTGAATCTGCAGAGCTGTGATGCTTTGTATGATTTTTTAACCAGGACCTGTAACTGGGCCAAGCAGACGAATGTGTGTCTGAACCAGCAGATGAATATCATCACTATTTCACATCCATGTGAAATAGAGCTGCAGAGGGTTTGTCTCAAAAGTGCCAGCAAAGACCTTGATGGCATCAGGCCCCACTGAGAGAGAATCATTGTACGTGTCTGAACCTCAGTTTACTGTAAAAGACATTCATGTCTTTGAGGGTTAGACAATGTTGAATAAAATCTTTTAGAAAAATAAAAACACAAACAGCGGGGTCTGTAACCTTCTGTATGTTGCATGGTTTTTGTTTTTTTAAAACACACAGGCTTGCCTCATTGGGTTTCACAAGCCCATCTCATCGTCCACAGGGACAGACTGGAGCTGAGTAAGAATCTTTGAGTCCCCATCCATGTCCTCTGGATTCCCGAGAGGTGAGCCGACTTCCACGTCCTGCTCTGGAGAGGGGCTTCCCAGAAGCAGCGACTCTCCTCCAGGGAGGCCTAACAGAGCCGGGTCTACAGGTAGGTCCCCCTTGCCGCGGATATCGAACAGAGTTAGATTGGCTGATGTGGAGAGGGGCACGGGGCTCCACACTGGCTGGGACAAGTGGGTGTTGGCTGTGATTCCACTGTACATCGGACTGAGGGTGAGCATGCTCTCTGGGGTAAGACCATTTGGCAGTGTGGGGGTGACTGAATGGTCCAGAGTATGAGGGGAGGGGATGGCAGGTGTCAAGCTGGTCGCAACCCCATTCTCTGGAGCGTAATATGGTGGAGAGGAGTTGATGAAGTTCAGAGGAGATAATGTGAGGCCACTGGGGGTTTGACCTGAGGTGGTGGGCGGCTGGGAGGACACAGGAGGGGTGGAGGGGGTGAGAGCGGGGCTCAATATACAATTAGTGGAGATGGTTGGAGCTTCTGCGACTGGTTTGAAGGGCAAGCTGGTGAGTTGAATGCCTGCGGGGATGGTCAGAATCAGCTTGCCTTGTTGGACACTCAGGTAGGGGCCTCCACCGAGGAGCAGGTTACCTGCAGACGTGACAAATGTTAAGTTTACTCTCTCAAACAACAGGAGCTTTTTACCACTTACACTTCTAGGCTGCAAATTAATTTACTGATCAGTACAAATGTCAAACAATTATACAGTTGCCAAATTTAGATTGAACAGCTTGTTCCTTTCTACCAACACAGACATAAATGCATTAACTATTCATTAAAGTTGCAAACCATTTTCACATTTATTGCTCTTGTTGTTGCCCATATTTAATCTCCCAGAGTTCACATCTTCAGGCTGCTTGTTTTATCTGACCATTAGTCCAAATCAAAAGATATTCAGGTTAATATCTTATGTGACAAAGGAAAACAAACACTTTGAAATAGTTGTGCTTGAAAATGATTAAACCTAATAAATGATCACAACAGTTGCTGGTTAATCTTCTGCCAGTCTATTTATGTTTTTTATGGTTTCAGCTATGTTGCATTTGCATTTATCCAATGGATTCAGTTTACCTGGAGCAGCAGAGGGCAGCTGGATGATCCCAGAGTTGAGGAGTTGCACACCTGGGGCCATGCTGGTTGGGGGACCAACGCTCTGAATGGGCCTCAGCTGGTTTATTCTGACAGGACCCTGCGTCAGCGCCCCCGCTGCAGGGGCTGAGGTCAGGATCTGTAAGGGCACTCCAGCAGAGGGCATCGAGAGAGAGGAACTGGTAGGTACCACTTGGGGGAAAGAGAATGTGGGGGAGGTCTGGATGGAGGAGACAGGGACCAGCTGAGGCATGGAGAGCGGGACTAACTGTGTCGCTGTGGTGCATTTGGACTGGGGGACTTGAACTATTTGTGTTGGGGAGGAGATGGACATGACATGTGGGGCATGGATTTTGATGGGTGTGGAGTTTGTGGCCTGGTCGCCCAGTTGGTGTGCCATCTGCTGTTGCAGCTGACTGTTGTTAAGCTGTGAGACAGAGAATATATTTCTAGTTGTTGAAGCATCCTGCTGCTGCTGTGCCAGTCTGTTGCCTGTGGTCAACGTCAAGGGGCTTTGAAACTGAGCAGCTGTTGAGGTGAGGGACGATACTGGGACCAACTGAGGGCACTGAGACACCTGGGCTCCTGAAGAGTGCTGGACCAGCTGGGAGACAGGTATACCCTGGATGGAAGGAACCACCTGGGGCAGAGAGAAAACCTGAGGGATGGCGCTGCTGGAGGAAACCACAGAGATAGAGGGATTTAACTGGGTGCTGGAGAAAACGACCCCCTCCCTTTGGTGACTGGAGAAAGGCACAGCAGTACTGGAGATGACCAGGCCTGCAGACGACATAGAGGCTGGGAGGGCGAGGGACTCCTGGGGGTTCTGTGTTAAGACTAGTGAAGGGAAACTGCTTGGGGAGGACAGAGTTGGTGAAGAGGGAGATAAAGATGAAGAGGAGGAAGATACTGTCTGGCTGCTGCCCTCTAAGTCATGCACACTGATGTAATCGATTTCATTAACACTCTTTGTCTTGGTTTGAAGAGTAAGCGAGATGACAGATGGATGGTTTGAGACTGGAGTGGTGTTAGTGCTGAGAAGGGCAGCTGGAAGACTGCTTGTTTTGGCCTCCATGGCAGATACCTGCTCTGCCAAAGAAGCTGCGCGATGTTGCTGCTGCACATCCATACTGGATTTGGTTATGACTTGAGCCCCGTTCAGCATCAAAGGAGGGCTGGCTGTAACAGGACTCAGTGTGACTGTCTGGCAATCGCCCAAGCTCAGCCCGTTAATTATGACACCAGCGCCGGTGCTAGAGATCAGGGAATTCCCATTGAGCAGCAATGGCTGAGAGGCCGTGAGGAAGCCACTGGAGCCATTGAGGATGAGCTGGCCTCCCGTGCTGCAGGGGACTGCAGAGAGAGAGATGATGGACGCTGCCGAGACAGCAGTCTCCTCTGGTTTGTCGGGGGTGTCGTCCATGGCGCTCGCCTCATCCTCGGTGCTGTGGTTTCCATCAGACTCACTGAAATGGAGGAAAAACAAATGGGTCAAGTTTGAGCTCTTAACATTAGAAGACAGAGACATTTTATTTATTTTTTTATAAATGCTGATTTTCACCTGATTTTAGTAACTTTATCATTCTCTAAAACTAAGTCACTCAAGAACTCCAGAACAGTTTTGAAACTAAACTTTTAGTGTATAATATCTTGCAGAAATAACTTTATCTTCCTAAATGGTTGTTAAACTGATATTTAAATGAAAAAGTAATCACTTCAAACGTCCTCATCTGTCAGACAAAACATATTCTGTGTGCACTGTGGCCAACTCTGTTATAAATATTTCAATAATTGTTCAATATTTTAATTATAATTTTATAACTGATATTTACATGTGACATTTTAGGTAATATGGGTCAAACGTTGCCTTTTCAACAGATCAGCAATTTTTACATTGTTTATATACACCCTGTCTCTAGTGATTAAACCATCCAGCCATTATCTATTTTGGGGCCCCAACGGGACTGGAGACAATCCCAGCCGACATATGGCGAGAGGTGGGGTACACCCTGGACAGATCACCAGTGTATTGCAGGCCCAGGTACAAAAACAAACAACCATTCAAACCTACGGACAATTTAGAGTCACCAATGAACCTAACCCCAATCGGCATGTCTTTGGACTGTGGGAGGAAGCCGGAGCACCTGAAGAAAGCTTACGCAAAGACAGGGAGAACATGCAAACTCTGGAAGACCCCGACTGAACGGGGATTCGAAACAGGAACCTTCTTGCTGTGAGGAGACAGTGCTAACTACTGCATCACCACGCCACCAACACGTTTTATCAGGCTCTTTAAGGATGTCAACAAACTAGTTCCCCACATGTGCCTGATTTATCCCCCATCAAAACCCATTAATTATTTATTACTTGGGAAAACAGTGAAAATAACAAACTGTCTCACAATGTTACATAATATGACAAAAAGAAATTCCTGGATCCACACCAAAATTTAATGGGTTTTTCCCTGACCCATATTGCATCATTCCACCAAGTTTCATGAAAATCCATTCTGTGGTTTTTGTGTAGTCTTACTCACAAACAAACCAACAAACATGTAAACATCATTTCCAAACTAGAAATTAAACATCCACGATTAGACTCAATTTAACAATCCAAGTTTTCTCCTGTGTGCTGAATACATATATCAGTGATTAACTTATGATATATGCTGGCAACTGCTCTTTGTTTCATCCTTCTCTTTACTATCCTTTTTACAAGATTGCACATATTATGCAGTAGATCAGAATAAAATGTGTGCAGGCACGAAGACAAAGCTGGACCAGATTTCTAGAAACCCTACCGGGGCCTGCGCTCAGTTTCTGTGTGTTAGAAAGTGAAACATCCTCCTCTCACTGCAGGCAAACCCTCCGGTCTGATAACACAGATCTGCTCTACTCTCTCTTATCAGCTCAGACCACAGCTCCCCTCTGCTTGGAGAAATACCTGTGTGCAGGGGGGGGGGGGGGGGTTCTCTCACCCCCTCCACCACCCCTAGAATATAAACTGGTGACTCTGTTTTTAACCTGGCTCTGCAGGCCCAGAGCAGAGGGTGCAGGCATTTCAGGAAACTTGAGCCATGTTGGGCGCCTGGATCTCACATTTCATAACAAAGCAACATGGCTCTTGGGTCTCAGACCTGTGTGGCTTCAGTGCTGTCAAAAACACTCCTCTTTCCTCCTGATCACTTTTAGTTTTGAGTTTACTGTGTGCATGGAGCTGCACTGGTGCCCTGTGTGGTGCTGGGCCTGCAGGCTTTGTTTACCGGGACGGTTTGATCTGTGAGGTTTCTGATTGATTCGTTTTTATGAAACACAAAGCAACACGTTGTTCTCAAAAAAAAAAGAGGGAAAGTTAAAAAACATGTGTCACGCTAGATTAGGACTTTGCAAACGGATTTAAAGTGAATCTGGATTCATGCAGCAGCTGATTTATGTTCCCAGTGCTCTTGCCTTTTGCTGTGGGTGCCGGACGGGGTCCTGTCCCTCTGCCTGCGGTTCTTGAACCAGTTGCTGACCTGTGTGAGGGACAGTCCGGTGACTTTGGCCAGGTTCTTCTTCTCGTCCGGTGTGGGGTAGCGGTTGTTCTTGTAGCAATCCTTCAATGCGTTCCGGGACTTCTCCTTGAAGCAGTACACCGTCTCCTCTCCGTCCCAGATGGTTTTGGGTAAAGGGAACTTCTTCCTCAGCCGGTACTTGTCCACGGCGCCCAGGCTGCGGCCCCGGGACCTCTCCGCCTCCTTGTAGCGGGCTTTCAGGTACAGGTCCTGCAGGAAGCCGTGGTTGGACGAGTGGAAGTCGTGGCTGTCCAGGATGGCGTACAGCTCCTTGAACTCCTCCCGGTGGAAAGCCACCAGAGCCTGGGCCTTCAGCAGAGTCTCGTTGCCACGTAGCAGCTCGGACGAAGGAGGTATGGTGGAGAGAAACCTCCACAGGCGATCCACATTGCCCGCCTGCAGGAGGGCCTCGCACAGACATGAGACCTGGTCCGTGGAAAAACCCAGAGCCGACTTCTGGAAACTTTGGAGCAATTCATCCGCAACTTGGACCGCGTCTTTCTCCGCTTTGGGCTCCGGGGCCGTCGGCTCCTCTGGGCTGTTTTCGGATTGTTCTGTGGGCTCCAAAGACAAGGAAGCCATTTTCACTTTAACTTTTTTTTTTCCACCCGTAGTTCCTCCTCCTCCTCCTCCTCCTCCTCCTCTCTCTCTCTCCCAGTCTCCTGCAAACCACCAGTGTCTGTGACCAGTAGCTGACACGCCCCTTCACCCAACTCATATTGTAGTCAAAAGTCCAAGAGTGCAACTTAGTTATAAATATATAAAATAAACATATATATTAGTATACAGATCATCTGAAACCGTTTATTTCTGTGTCTGTGCTATAAAGCTGTGTGATCTTCAAATTGCTTTTAATTCATTTGAACTTTTAAAGCACCCTGTAGATGTGTTTTGAAAAGTGCCATGTAAATACAGTTTGTTGTTACTACTATTCATCCCATAAATTACTTCATTTAACACTTCTCACATCGGCTGTTGGATAAAACTTGTTCCATGGAAATATTCATGTGTTTATTTATTTAATTAATTGTATTGTTGTTTTGTGAATCAATTTGTGCCATACAAATAAAGTGTTTTATTATTATTATTATTATTATTATTATTATTATTATTATTATTATTATTATTATTATTATTGATGTACTTATGGTAAAGATCAAATAAAAGCAATGACACTTTCTGTATGTCAGGTAAAAGTCTCAGGACAACTTGAAAAAAGAAAGGACTAACCTTGATTGTTTTTCTCTCTTTTTAAATAATAAAAAACTGACAGCTTACATTTGTGTGTCCAGGCCTTGACCTGAACCTCAGAGATTCATAAATGTGAGTCACACAGAAACGAGCATGGCTGTTAAGATGTAATAAAATATATGAATAATGAAGCCAGGGTTGCAGAGCTGCACCTCCATCAACAATCAAAGGAATGTAAAAAAATTGTGCTGTGGGCTGTTCTGAGGCCCTGCTCTGCTCTTCCCTGACTGTTGTTTTGAGGCTCACTGCATTGTTTGATCTTCTTTCCTTTTCTGCCCACACATGCTGTTATGATCTGTTCTGTGTGGTCATTGAAGACTTAAGTTTTACCACATGTCCATGATCAAGAAAAGGCTTGTTTTTCTGGGGACCTTTTTTATCAAGCAGCAGGAGGAAACATTGGAATTTTTGTATTGAATATCCATAATGCATCATATACTTAATTGTACATATGAATGTCCCATGATACATTTTCCATACTCAAGAGACTGCTTGGAAGTAAAAATCATACTGTTGTTATAATTAGACCCAAACCCTGTGTGGTCATTTGCTGGTTGCCATTGATTCTTTATGGCTTGTATTGCTGGGCAGATTAATCCGCAAAGTATAAGGTTTTGTATTGATGGTGGATATTAGTCTTGAAAGGATCCCCAAAAAAAGGAAACTACCATGTAAGATCATATCCTGGGCACATGGTTTTCTTGAGTGCATGTCATAATAACCTCTTTGACACCTGTGGCTTTGTATTATCTTGTCTATCTCATTCTGTCTTAGATAGATAGATAGATAGATAGATAGATAGATAGATAGATAGATAGATAGATAGATAACAACTGAATTTGTGTGGATCAACAAAGTTTCTATCTTATCGTACCTTATCTTATGATGTGTTGCTGGCCTGGGAGAAAATGGTATCAGGTCAAAGGAAAGTTTAGCTTTATCTCCTTAGTCCTGGAGATCAAACCTGCAATAATACAAAGCACAGGCCTATATTTATAACTTTATTTTCATCTTCAATCAATAGTCCAAACATGTGACTGTATCTCTGCTGTTTCCTGATTGTTCCTGAGAGGATTCTGCTCAGTCATGTTTACTTCAGGCTGGAAAACAAACTGCACCTCATAGTGGTCAGGGTCGCTCTCATCCCTCATCTGATGATTGGTTATCAATCGTGTCAATCTACTAGTAGTGGGCGGTCCCTGTTACCCCCTTTTTCTTGCGTCTCGTAACCCTATTGGTCAAGCCTTTTCGCTCCTCGATGTGATTGGTGCTTTGTAGCCTGGTGGCGGGTAGAACATTCCAGAAGTGGGCGTATCGGGAAGCTGCTGCGACAGTTCTCCAACCAGCACACCCCGGGGCTAGCTGTGCTAACATCACTATAACAACGGCGTGAACGCGATGGACTCATCAGGTTGAACTGATACACAGACAAGTCGAAGCTCTTCAGATACCAACGAACAAGACACACGCCTTTGTAAGTAACTATGGTAACTATACCGTGTCGCCTCAGTGTGTCCAACGTGTATAACATGTGCTGCTAGCCACCCAAACAGCTAACAAACGTGTGGCTAACCCAAGCTAGCCAACCAAAATAAGAGACTTGGGGACCGAGCACCGGCAGTGCGAAGGACCTATTGTTTTTCGTTTTATTATTCGGGCAAATTAATCGCGTTTTTGACGTCTTGAACAAAACTAACCAAACCTCGCGGGCGCGTCAGGTGAAAATGTACGTATTCTGGAGTAATTTGTAATGGGCGTGACAAAATGGCTCAACAGCGCCCCATATAATACGCAGCAATTCCGTCTGGTTTAACCGATCTTAACGAAATTCGGTACACAGGCGTATCATGACCGGACGAAAAACAAAATACCTGGCACCAATTAGATTCGAAATGTTGGTTTCGTACAGGATGAACATTTCATGCCCTCAGTTCTGCCAGGTACAGCTGAAAATGTATCAGCTGTTGGTCATTCATTTCAGGTGCCATTATGGTCTTTTCCTCGATTTACTGCACTGTTGAGTTTAGTTGTACAGGTGATTAGTCACTCACTCACTTATGTTAAGCTGAAACAATAACACTTGTTTGTGACTTACTATTTCTTCTTCTTGTTGTTGTTTAATGGCAGGTGGCACCACTGACATTGTGACATTAAAGCAAACTGACATAAATTTGATATTATAAAGCCTGGGTGGACTTACTATTTAACTCCACTCAGGCTTATGTCAGACTGTTGCAAAGGTGAAGGATTTATACGATCTGAAGAGAAACAAAAGAGACGGACAGATCTATTAGTCTGTCTGAGTGATAGTGATAGCATCACCTACTGCCTACTTACATTAAATATGTACCGGTCTACACTTGCGTTGACCGTAATGCGTGATTAGTTGTCGTGGTCCAGCGCCGCGTGACAGACTCAGGAAGTGACGTGTTTATGCTTCCTGCGATGCACAAAATGCACGCAACACGGAGCTGTTTCGCCCCATCCCTGTTCGTCCTCTCCCGTGGCCGCATCAGGTCCTGAGATCGAAAGTGCTCGGGCCCGCCCGTACAATGCTGCTCGCAGAGCTAGTTATAATTTATTCCTCATTTTGCCATGTTTTTTTTTTGTGTGAAGCATTTTGTAACCTTGTTAAGATAAGTGCTATACAAATAAAGTTATTATTATTAATATGTCACTTTATTTGTCTTCTCTTTATAGTTTGTGACCAACTGCTGCATCCAAACAGCCTCAATAATGGAGGACCAAGTGACAATAATCACCAACCCCCTTGTGAACGTGCGCATAACAAGCACCGTCTACGCCGTGGAGGTTCAGCGCAGGTTCAATAGAGGGCTGTGCATCGCTGACTTTAAGGTGAGCCTCTTCTTATCCACAAATCCCACGTAACCCCTCTAAAGAGATGTACAAGTTGGTTTTCTCAGATGTAACCTGCACACTATATCGATTCTTATCATCTCCGCCAAGGAAATTATTATTTTTCACCACTTTGTCTGTTGGTAAGACTGTGGCAAAACTAGTGTGGTGCAAAGATGCTGTACAGCTTAGAGATGAGCCCATACAACGTTGGTGTATATCCGGATCAGGGGGCAGATCCAGGAATCAAGATTTGAATTAGAGAACTAGAATGGCAATCAGGCCCAACAGTCCTGTTATAAAACCAAATTTAAATTCCCTACATCTGGATTTTTATTTGGATCTGCACCAAATATCAGTCTCCTAAACATGCCTGATTTTGTAAACATCAAGATCCATAAATTATTATCTGAGAAATTAAGGACAATGTTTGGAGAAAAAAAAACGTTGTCATAATATTAAAGGAAGTGAAAAGAATTACTGGATCTGCCCCTGATCTTAATCCACAATCAAAATTTGATGGGTTCATCCCTGGCCCATACCACGTCCCTCCATTAAGTTTTGTGGTAATCTGTTTAGTTGTTTTTGTGAAATCTTGCCTACAAATAGACAGGGGTGAAAACATAACCTGTTTGGTGGAGGTAATAATTCATGGATCTTGTTAAAACAGACTAGTCATGTTAAGAGGACTGATATTTATGAGAGTGTGTTCAAATTGGTGCAGATCCAAATTAAAATGTGATTTCTTAAGGCGACTGCTTTGGCGGAGGTATGCGCTCTACTGAGTGCCATTCAAGTTCATTTCTGTCTTCTTCATGTTATCACAAATCTATCAGCATCTGAATAATCCAATTGAATTACATGTACTATTTTGTTTTTTACTTTAACCAGGGAAGGTTGGAGATGGCTGTGGGCACACCTGCCTCCTCCATGGATCTGGAGTTATTCAGTGTCTCAGACAAGTTTATGCTGAAAATGGACGACAATGACGCTTTGCTGGGCTCCTATCCTGTGGATGATGACTGCAGAATACATGTATGTAGCTGACTATTGCCATATTGTAGTGTCATATGCACAGCCAGGTTTCATGGGTCCAAATCTGATTCTGTTTATCTGTAGGCAAGAAAAAAATAGCCTCACATATGACAGAATACATTTTTAGTGTAACAGATTGTGTGAAATTTGTATTGGTTTGGTTTGCACAACAATATTATGCATTGACATAATCAGTAGATGATGTGTCGAGGGATGCTATCCCCTTAAAATCTGACTGACCAAAAAAAGAATCCCTCTAACTTGTCAATTCTGCCATTCCTGGTCAGTCATCCTCCCATCCCTATGGAAAAGAGAGCCAAGTGTGTAGATGGAGAAGTTGTGTGAGCAGGTGAACCTACTATAGGTAGCGGCGCTAACTAAATAATGGCCCCTGCAGTGTGTTTTTTAAAAGCTGAAACAGAATAGATCAGAATGATGGCACTCTTTGCCTTGCTATCCCTCTCTTTCCCATTCAAACACACTGACCTTTTGTCCCAGTCAGACTGATCATCAGCAGCGCTGATAGAAATCCTTTTGCGTCAGTGTTCAGTGGCCATCAGTAAAAGATATACTGTCTTAGGCAGGCAGGAAGAATTCAGCATTAACAGGGTAGATACTGCTTTCACCGTTTGCGTTTACGCAACAACTATACAGTTCTCTACTGCAGAGGTGTCGGCCCCCACCACCCCCATCATTGACTTATCAGCTACAAAGGCTAATTATCTGGAGATACCCTCTCACACCGAGTTCTGGGGGTGACCTTCCCTGTGGTAAAAACTAACAAATCCCCTACTGAACATAATGAATATTAAACTTGCACCATTTGACCTAATTAGCCCGGCTGACTTATTGCCGTCCTTGTTTCAAATAAAAGTGATTATTGACAAAAAATTATTTCCCGCTCAGGTTATTGATAATAGTGGACAACAGGTTGGCGAGTTTACCGATGTTTCCCAAGTGGAGAGGTTTGAACTTGCAGACCAAGACTACGAAAAAAGAACAGGTACAAACTGCTACACCAACAGAGATAAAGATAAATCTATTTTCAGTGCTTATTGAAATAAGTTTTACAATATTTCCTTAGTTTAATGCCCAAATGGGGCTTTTGCTATAGCAAAGGATGATATAGCTACATCAAAGTATTTAAGTTTTTTTCTGATTACTTAATGATCACATCAATCCCATTTAAAATTAACCATGGGATCCTCACAATAACACAAACAAAATTGAATACCTCCATTACACAACAACTGTAGAAAGCTTTATTTATTTTGTGAACATTTTGACAAAATGTAAAACTAGCTATTCAAACTTTTTAATAGAAAAAAATATTTGGCACTCACAGACTGTTTTAAAGTATGTGTTCATGAGTTTCTTTCCCTCAGACTCAGCAAGGTCGTTCATGAAGAGAAACCGTGTGGGCCGCTTCAATGAGGAAGAAACAGCCAAGAAGCAAGCCGAGATGGCTGCTCGGGAGAACGAACAGAAGGCTGCTGCTGAGGCCATTTCTGTTGGCAACCGATGCCAAGTGCAGGTCCCCGGGCAGCCCACAAGGGTTGCCTCGGTCATGTATGTTGGTAAGTGTGGATAAAGATTAGCTGGTTTACTTTGTGTAGGAGACCAGGATGCTACTTTCTGCAGACTTTGTTTTAATTTATGGTGATAAAGGTCCATTACACAATAGTAGTTTTATGATACTAAAAGTAACTGCCGGATTGGCTGTTAAAGTGCTTCTTGTGCTGGCATGTTCTGTTTTATTTTGTCAGTGTCGTTTACTGAATGTTGTTAAATCCACATAGATAAATATGCCTCCAAAAATCAGTTTTGCTTGAATACTGTGTAGGAATGTTCACCATTAACTGTTCACCCTTTAACTGTCAATAAGAATTTCAACAGACATACAGATTAATATTAACGCTTAATCAGGGGGAAAAAAAATTCCTCGGACCTCGGCACAGTCTTACCAGATATTCTCCCCTGTGGGTCTCAAACAGACTGACTGACCCTACAGCATGTGGACCTGTAGCTATTTCTGGGTAAATTCCAGGAGAAAAGCTGTCTGCTGATGACTGATTAGGCCTGAACTGTTAATTAGGGTTGATTATTGTGATTGCCCATTGAACATGTATGCAGTTTACACTAATGCGCACCAGAGTGAAGAAAACAATGTCTCGCTGTCCAAAAACGTTCCAGGTTTTTTGTGTGCTTCACGCAGTTTACTTTGTTCGGTAAAAGACACCATGATTAAATATCTTCAAAGTCATGGCAAATTAATCTGTGATACTGTGTTTAACACACAGAGCAGAGGTGAAAATGGCATCTCACTTATAACTTGTGATAACATGTTGTTGTCAGTGTTAGGGAAAAGACAGAGAATTTAGGACCATGACTAAGCAAACAAGTAAAACGAGTAGAAATACCTGCTGTAAATAATGTTGCTTTAATTGCAGGTACAGCAGATTTCAAGCCAGGCTACTGGGTGGGTGTGAAGTATGATGAGCCCCTGGGAAAACACAATGGAACGTAAGTGCACTATAATTTATGCAATACACATTTCACTTGGCCTTGATTTTACCCTGATTATGACCTTGTCCCCTTTTGAAAATTATGTCTCCACAGTGTTGGAGGGAAGCAATACTTTGATTGTGAGAACAAATATGGTGCATTTGTGAAGCCCATGAATGTGACGGTGGGAGACTTTCCAGAGGAGGATTATGGTTTAGATGAGATGTAGGACACTATAGTTTTGTTTTTTTCTGTCACGCTTAAGGTATGCATTCAACCTGCAGAGGAAGGGGAGCTGTTTTTATTGTAACAAATTTAATTTTTTGGGGTTGGTTTTTCTCATCCTACTCTGGAAGGTTTGATTCCAATGCATTTATGCCTCATTAACTCCACTGCAACACAACACAAGTGACAATTGGGTAGTAGTGTCTCTGGGTATTGGATGATAGTAATACATGGTAATCACAACATAACGAAGGTTCATATGTAGCTTTTCACTTAACACACATTTTCTTGCTTTGGTTGTACTACCATGTATTCTCAAGATTGATGACATCTGACAACTATTTTCTCATGGTTCAGTTTATATTTCTCTTTACAAAGATGCTTGTATATAACTGTTTACAGTCAACTGTAATTTAACAGTTTTTGAAGACTGTAAATTGCTGAGTGTGGTCTGAGGATTGGGCGACTGTACTGAAGGAAAAATGTACTGGAACAAATTTTGACACTAAAACAAGAGCAGCATTGTTGCTGGTATCCCTGACAACTGTGATGTTCAATTGAGTTAAACTGGGAAAAATGTTAGAAGTTGCTTATGTCAGACAAGAAAATTATAGTTAAATGGGGGGAAAAAATCATTGCTGTATTTTGAGTCAGGGCAACCACTCACCTTGTGGATCAAATCTCTTCCTATATGCAGTTAATGCCAGGAATAACAGTGTCAACGTAGGCAATGGTATATAATTCCTTTCTAAATGGATTTGAATTCCTTAAATGTCCTGTTGTGTTCGTATGTGGTTTGTAAAACAGTCCAATTTTTTGGGCTTCCAAGTGGATATGGGATTTAATGCTCCTTTTTTTGCCCTGACTGAATTCCTCTTCTCAAATGTTAAATCGTCTGCACTTTAATGTATCCTGCTTACATTGAACCACTGAAATAAAAATCAACATTTCAAGATTAAAATTTGAAGTTTACTTGTTTTTATCTGACTGCATCCATCAGATCAAATGTATTTATTTAATTTGCTCCTCTGTATACAAATATATTGAAAAGATCTAAAAAATAATCCAATTGTTGCTCAAAATCTAATCATTGGATGCTGATCGTGTCTGGAGAATGTTTCTCGGTGAACTCAAACTGATCTGTTGGATTGTATCAATACATCAATTCCTGCTGTTAACACTAGAAGTATCGTTATTTTTTTTTAGGTGGATGGCTTAACGAACAAGTGGTGCAGTGGAGATGTACAAATAACTTTAGGAGTTGTACCATTATTTTATGTATAGCTTTGATGACCATGAGTACCAAAAATTGTATATTTCAAAATGCTAAAACTGTAAAACTTTGATTTTATGTATTTCTGGCTCCCATCTACAGGGTATCTAACATTATGTTGTGTTCACTCTGAAGTCATCATGTGACTGCCTCTCCACTGTAATCATGACAACACATTTATGATTTTTATGTGTTATTGATTCAAAACTGATCACCTGTTTTAATAGAAATATTAATAGTACATGCCCCATAATAGGCCTGTAAGGGAAACATTGCTACTGTACCTCAGAGGGGCCTCGTCTGTTATGTTAGCATATACTTCAGATGGCTGTGTCCTTTGTCCTTCTCTTCATCCTCTGATGCTTTAAACTACACGGCTGCACCGCTGAAACCAGCAACTGATGAGAATTTCACTACATTTACAGAGGATTGGGGAGTTGAAGATGCAAAGCAATTGTTGGAGTTGTGGTTTCGTTGTACTGGTATTTTGGCCCAGCTGTAGTTCAATTATTACTTTTACAAGATCTCGAGAAAGTTTTGCAAGAAAAATATGACAAATTACAGAAATCAAACAGAATTTCAAATAAAGGTCACAACAAGGTTAACAAAGTAACCGGCTGGACTTCAGGGAGAAGTTGTATATTTGGCTGACAGCCAGAACCTATTGTTTATATTCAATGAAATGCTGATACCTCATTTACACAAATGTCGTTCGGTTTTACTTTAAAAAAAAGGCTATGATCATCTTTAAGGTGCTGGTTTACAATGTGCCAAATGGTAATGCATAATAAAAATCGTCACTACAGTAGCTGATGAGTTGATTGTGTGTGTGTGTGTACACACAATCAGTCAGTCAGTGTTCCACCAATGGAAATAGGATACTAGTGATTATAGACTACCGAGCAAGTTACGAATGCTATAATGAAAATTGAGCTGACTTTCCCTGTAATTTTCTCGAAGTTTCTGCAGTAAAATCTCTTGAAACTTGACATGCAGACAAAGGGGTTCACCATGAACAAGAGTGTGGTTCAATATTTGTGGCCCCTCTTAAGGATTTTTAAATAATATTTTATAGCAGCAAGTTATGAATGTCATTATGCAGCTGCACGTACTAAGGCAGCCCTAGGTTAGATTTAAGATTCAACTGTGAGATAAAACAAACAAGATGCAGTCTGGTTACATGTAAAGGTGTTTTATTCTATTGAGTTGTAGAATTTAAGCAACGTGTCTGACACGACACGTCCTTTGTTTTTAGTTAGTTAGTTAGAATAAATAGTGAATAAATGAATGAAAACAACAACAAAGGAGAAAAAATAATTAAGAAGAGGTGGCCTTTTTGTTTTCGGAGAGGGAAATGTACTGTTCCATTTCTACCATAAATACAAATAATTGTTTTTTTGTTGCTGTGGATGTGGGATCTTGGCAAGAAATAATATCAGATTTATGATTTAAAAAAGCAATCCTGTTGTCGCTGTAATCATGGCAACCAAATACCATAGATACATTTCTACAGTAAAACACAGTCAGAGAAAATGTTGTCAGTTATGAAATTATGAACATCTTTCCACCGTTTGTGCGTAAACCTGCAAGACCGAACCAGATGGGAGCAGGTTTCCAGATACAGTTCACAGAAAGAACAGTTTACATCAATGTCACTCCTGATCTTCACTGGATAAAATCTATGAATCAGCTTAAATGATGGCAAACACACTTCTCTGACCCTATTTGCGAGGAGCAAACCTTTATTCCAGTCAATGTTGCACTCAACAGAAAGCATATTGTTCTGAAATAAAGCTCCATAGTCTAGAGTTTGCCTCTTTTTTAACAGAAAAAATACACATGTCCTACTGAGGACTGAGCTGAATCACTGTGACGCTGGCAGCTGCAGAGAGGAGACATGGTTTCTACTGTGCGCTTCTACTTTTACTCTCCAGATGACAGACGTCACGCTGATGACGTGCACGCCGACCTCTCGCGATACTCCGCGCGGCTTCCCAGGCAGCAGTGTGGTGTGGCGTGTGCGCGAGAGAGAGACAAGGGGGAAAGATGGCGACGCAGGAGAGCGACGCGGCGAAAGACACCGTGAGCAACGGCGAGGTAAAATGAATGACAGCCCTCTCACCACATTCACCTTCCACGTCCCGGGGGAGGGGGAAGGAGGAGGCCGGTCGGTCGGTTTGTGCGAGCGGGGAGTCCGGCACCGGGTTATGTTTGAACGCGTTACCGACCATTACACGAGCCCCGGTGACGTTGTCAGTGCCGCTTGGTTTTTAAAACGACGAGCCGAGGAAGCCCGGTCGTTAGCGGGTTCCCGGTGCTGAGACCGAGCGGTGTCGGCGGGGATGTCTCACCCGGGCACACACGGCGAGGTAGAGGCGACGGGACGGGGAACCGGGTCCAGGGGTGTCGGTGTGAGCCGGCTGACTGCTGCGGGGTGTCAGAGCCTCCACAAGGCCCGAAGCTGAGCGACGCAGCTCGGCTTCGTTAACTCGGGCCAGTCCCCAGCAGCAGCCCGCACACACTTCTCCCCCACCGCTACTACTGCTCATCTTGTGTCTTTATTTAACGTTTGGCTCAATGTCCATTTTGTAAACCTCCACAGTGAAATACGGGTTTATCCATCGGCTTCCTGTTAACATCCAGGATCAGGTGTAGCAACATGGGGGGAGCGAGCAGCCTAGCAATTATTTCCCACAGTGACTGATGCTTATCACAAGTTAACAGAGGTCAGAGTGAATCATCTCCTCTGGTTTCTTCCTGCTCTTGGTCTTAAGTCTTTAGCCAAACAGACATCTGTGGTGATACTGGACAGTGACATGATGAAACATATGTTAATGTGTGTAGCAAGGAGCTGACGTTTGGGGGTCAATGCTATTGTCAATTCACTAATAATTGAACTTTGATTTGTTTTTAGGGTTCTATATATACAACTCAAGTTTTTGCTTCTTTGTATTGCACTTTTAAATCTACAGTATTTAGCCCTAGTCTACGCCTACCATATTAACATCAAATAGAGATGGCCAATAGAACAATAATTATCCCAATGTAATTTTCATCAATAGTATAAAAGAAGTCCAATCTATATTGGTATGTTCCTGTGTACGCTCAGTGAGGCGGTGTTACACATAATCGAGCTACCACTGATTTGTCAAATGTTTTAAGTGCTTGTCATTCTCTGCCCCGCAAAGAGTAAAGACGAGTTTAAAACCACAACCTTCACCCAGGAGCAGTAATCTGTCTTTAAACTCTTAAGCAATAATAATGTGACATTTAACTGTCGATATCTACAAATCTTTTTTTTTTTTTTTTTTTAAACGTTGATTTAATCAATAGAAGTTGGCAATGATAAATCCCTTCAAGCCCAGAAGGCTGTTAAAATCACCTAGCCCTGTTTTCATTGTATTTCCAGTTTCTTGGAATCAGTTTGGATAAAAATACTGTTAAGAAACGGGTTACAAATCTTTTTTAATTCTTCAGGGAACCAATTATTTTTTTATCCAGACTGTTAGAGTCTAAATACCTTTTTTAAACGATCAGTTTAACATAGTTTTTTTAATCCATTGCTGGGGACTGGGTTCCTCTCGAAAGTGATGCCTGGCTCTGATATTAAAATGTAATGAAAATACACAAGTGGCAGAAACTAGGGCAACTCTGCATAATGTACTTGGTGCCTCTTTATGTTAAATTTGCTCTATCAGGATAAATGCCCTATTAGTTTTGGAAGATGCAGTTATGTTGTTATATTGAAACCCACTGCTGAGGAATCAGCTGAGAGAAATTTCTGTGGTATTAATTTAGGGGAAAACACTCAAGGGTCTAATAACATATATAACCAAAGGTGTTTGCTCTTCTTTTCAGTTAGTCAGTTGGTCTCTATGAGGACAGGGCAGGTGGAACTGGTTTCAACACAACACACTTGGTGGATTCATTGTTATCCATGTCTACAAAATTAGCATTTTACTTTTACTACACATCCTCTGAATGTGGTGAAAACATTTGTATCGTTAAATGATTTTTACTTGTAGGAGATAGTCACTGTGATATGATAGACATTACAGAAGTCTCCATTTCTCTGTGAACCATTGTCTTCCCTGAACTTTTTACCCTCCTCCTCTCAGACACACACCGACCAGTGAGAAGTATTTACTCGGAAACCTGAATAGGTGGTTAATTGTTAATCCTTGGGGAGTCTGTAAATTGTAAATTATTATCCTAAGCTGCTGCAGGAGATAACCTACTTAGTGTGTTGGTGATCTCTCTGTGTGATGGTTATTATGTTGATCGGTTCAGGAGTCAGAGATCCATGACTCTGATAGAGCTGCTTCCATTTGAACACAACAGGACATGGCAGCGAGGATGAAAAGCCCCATTTTGAGCCACTTCATGGCCTTGAAATCATGTTTTCTCTGTTACTCAATTCAAGGCTGTCTTGGCACCCTGTTAAAGGAGAATGACTTGTCAAACGGAAAGCATTTTTTACCCTCAAGTATTGTTTGTTTCTAGAGGCCAGCGGCTCCTCTCATTTGTGATGGTGTCAACGGGGGGAGATTAGATGTTTAGATAGTGAACGAGTCTCATGACTTGGCATGTGCTTGTCTATTGTGTCACTTGAATAGAGTCTGGCCTTGCTGGAGGGGTGGGGGATGCATGGGCACCCTGAACCTTTCAAGGGTGAAATTACGTTGAAGAACAGAGATTTTTATTGATCTTTACTATGCAAATATAATGGGGACTGTTAGAAGACTTATTTAAATATTTTGAATCTTCAAAGGCATCATGGTAATTAATTAAGTGAATTAAGTCAGTACCTGTTTTCCCAGTTTGATAAATCTTGTTAGAATGGCCTCTTTTCAATGTCCTGTAATTTGTAACAATTGGAGGACTTGAACAGGTACTTTCATTTCAACAATTAATTTATTGAAATTTTTTTTACATTATATATATTTTATACTATATAACTCTAGTAAAATCCCTGGATGTAACGTAATTTAAACCCAAATATACTATATTTTCAATTAAATAAATAAGAAGTAATATTTGAGAAGCTGTAGTGAGAGAATCTTTGGATTAATTGATTGATCATTTGGTCAATAATACATCTGAGACTAATATTCATGTCTTACTTTGTCAAACCAGAATTCTAAAAAAATAAGAAAGATATCAAAGGTATATGTTTGTATATATGTAACCTTCAGAAAACCCTTTTTTATTAATGACACCAGTGGCTGCTCAGTGAACTACAGCCACTATCCTGCTGCTCATGAGGAAACAGTGACTGGATGTGCACGAGACTGAACTTGTGCGACCGGCCTCATGTGGATAGATGAGGCGCAGCAATAAAAATGAAGTGTGGACTATGGTCTGGCAATGCAAGAAAAAAATCTGATTACGTGGGTACTGAATGCATTTGTCAGTGGGTTGAGACAACGATAAATCCTAAACTGATGGCCATTAGAAATAAATGATAGGACTGGGATAAGCAACATTAGCTTGGAAATAATGCTCATAAGAAATCTAAAGTAACCAGTTCTAAAGACGAGGTGTTTTGTGCTGGGAACCAGTTGTTTGAACTAACGTTAACTAGTGCTGCTTACTGTTGGTGCTGTAGGGGAGTGGGAGAGGGAGCATAAAATCCCATCCTTTCCAGAAAACTTGAGACCTTCTACATATGAATCAATCTATAGGCTTTAATAGGCAACTGAGAAAGTTGGACATGGTCTAATTTTTTTCACAAGTTGGCAATAGAGAGTGATTAATGCATGTAACTTTTTTGAATTCTTGCATATGTTACCTTAAGTTTACAAAAATATAAGATAAAGAAATGTTTTTAATTAAGTGTTAAAACTGAAATCATTTTTAAACCTTTCCTATCATATGTTCAATTGCAAATTTCTTGCTTTGAAAACGAAGCTATTTGCCATTATTACCTCTCTTCAGGAAATGGCGCATAAAACATTGTCTCTATAAACTGCTTAAAGACAGAGGTCATTAGGTCATTGATCATGTGTTGATGTGTATTTATGGTTTTAGGTGAGCAGCAATGGAACTGTTGCAGCAACAGATGACCAGACTGTGCAGACGGCTGCAGATGCACAGGACCCTCAGCAGCCACCGCAACAAGCACCAAATGCCTGGCAGGTTATTAAAGGAGTCCTCTTCAGGTGAGTGTGTATTTTTGTCTTGATCTGAAAAGCAAAGATAAAACCTAACTCTGATACTATGGATGTATTAAAGGTTAAACATACAACATTCACCAACACTAGAAGTCACCTCAGAGCAAAATAAGTCCGCCATACCTCCCCCTTCCCTTAGTGTTATCAGCAAATTGTTGCGCAGCCCAGTGAAAGCATCCCCAAACACTCAAGAAGCTCAACTGAATAATAATCCAGTGTACGTGAGACCCAACAGAAAGAAAAAAACAAAACAAAAAAAACATTAGTCTATGCTAACAATGCCGCGTAACCCAATTAGTGGTAGTAGTATTTGCCAAACAATAGTGTATTATTGGCAACAGCAAATTAACTAATGTTATCATGGCAGCTCCAACTGGTCACTGATGAAGACAGACATTACTTTTTGACATGCATTATTCAAATGCCAGTGTGATGTCTACTTTCCAAAAAGAGGGAAGTAAAGAAAACCACAAACGCACAAAAGTAGGATGGAAGCTGGAGATTTTATGATTCATCAGTAATATGTTTTGTGTCTGCCACAATGTACTGTGTTATTTCACCTCTATTGTCTCTGATGTCCCATGATTTATGATGCAAGAGACCATTCCCTGCAAGTCTGAGTGGAATGCAGTTGGACTGGATACATTTTAATCTGATTAGCCCTTAAATTGCACTTACAACTTATATTTTTAATCTTGCGCATCACCTCCCTCTTGCTCTCTTTTATATTTTTTTCCCTCTTATCACTCAGTTAAATTCCTGTGTTACTCAATACTCTTTTCTTTGTTGTGTTTCCTCTTGTTTCTCCAGAATCTTCATAATATGGGCGATCAGTAGTTGGTTCCGCCGAGGACCATCCACGCCTGACCCCAACACGCCAGCTGGGGCACCCAGAGTACCCAGCAGGAATCTCTTCCCCAAGGAAACCCTCATGGTATAATTAAATATATTTAATTTATGCTTTTCATCTTTAAACACTCCTCATATTCCCAGCCCCTTAAATACCTACACAGCAAACAAATAGTATATTTCCCTGTCATTGTAACCGTCTCACTGCTTCTGTAATGTCATAAACACATTTTCTCTCTGTGTCTGCAGGACCTGTATGTTTATGTGTCCCAGGAGGAGGTGTTCTCTGACTTCAACAACACAGATTCCCTGTTCTGGTTCCACAGGGACCTGGTCTATGGAGACTGGAACATGGGAGAGGAAGGGGACGGCTGCTACGAGCGTTATGAGGAGATTGACATCCCAGAGGTGGGGATAACTTATAGAGGGGAGGTCCAATGTGAGAGTTGGGGGAGGGTTCAGACAGTAGTTAAATGGTGAAAAGAAACAGGCGTTAGACAGGAAACACAAGTTGATAATGAACTTATTAGATCTTGTATGTGCATTTACTTGAAATGAATATTTTTCCTTGTGTGGCATTGGCTTGCAGGCTGTTCAGCACAACGGTTCCCTTTTCATTCACGTCTACTTCACTAAAAGTGGATTCCACCCAGACCCCAAACGCAAGGGACAGTATCGGAGACTGGCAACAGTTCATTCAACACGAAGTGAGCACATGTGCAAAACACACATGTACATTTTAAACAAAAGCTGTAGTAACAGTACGGAGGGTTAACCTTTTACTTTTTTACTCTGTCAGTGCTGAATAAATTCAAACGAAGAAAGTTTATGAAGACCAAGAATTTGCTCACAGGAGAAACAGAAGCAGATCCTGAAATTATCAAGGTTGGTATATTTTGTTTTATTTGGTGCACTGTAGATCTAGACTGATAAATCAGCCAATAAATCCAAGGGATCTTTACCAATCAATGTTTAATTATTTATGTTTAAAAGTTATTATAGTATGCTATATTGGTTTTAAATACCAACATATTTAGCCTTATCAGAAATCCGGTATCAATCAGGTTATAACTTTTCCTTATCTTAATTTGCTGATACGGATATGTTAAATATACCCACTGATTTTGTTTGCACACATTGAATTGAAGTGACTTCTTATTGCTGGCAAATTTACTGCGCAAGAAAGTTTGTAAGAGTGAAAGTTTTAATCTTTTAATAAACTTTATCACTTGACATTGAGTGCCAAATACATCTTACATAAACGCCTATTGTAACTTATCCTTGAAATGGCAACCAAAGGAACCAAAATTTATGTTATCAATTAAAATATTAGAAAAAGTATCTACCGAAGCTCTTCAGGAACTAAAGGAAAACTCTGAAATGTGTTTGACAGCGAGCAGAGAGCCACGGTCCAGTGGAGATTATTTCTCATTGGCATCCCAACCTCACCATCAACATAGTAGATGACCACACAGCCTGGGTCAAAGGCTCTGTTCCACCTCCTCTAGACCAACGTAAGTTCATCCCGCTGACCTTTGTGTCATCACTGCGAGATGTTGGAAATGTTTGCAGTTTTTTTTAGGTCTCAACTGCAACAGACGTTTAACTTCTCTGTATCGAACATAGATTTCTTGAAGTTCTGTGTTAAACAGTCTTTGACATTTCCACTTTTCTACCCCGTCTATCACTAGATGTGAAGTTTGATGCAGTCAGTGGCGACTACTACCCCATCGTGTACTTCAATGACTACTGGAACCTGCAGAAAGATTACTACTCCATCAACGAGACCCTGACAAAGCTGCCGCTGCGTCTCAACTACTGCCCACTGTCCTTGTGGCGCTGGCAGCTGTACGCTGCCCAGAACGCTCGCTCGCCATGGAACTTCCTGCCTGAGGACACTTATGAGCAGTCTGATGAAGACCAGGACTCTGTGAAGGTATGAGGTCAAGGGTCACAGAGAGAAAATAGAGACAAACTGTTGAAGATGTAATGAGATAGAAATGTGTTGGTTCTTTGATACAGGTTTGTGTTTAGGTTCTGTCAAGTAGACAAGCAGTAATAATGACTCTTATTTAGGTATTTAGATCATGTGGGTATCGCTGCAGTCAAACCTGTGACCTTTCTGATAATCTTTCTTACATATAACTTGGGATGAAAAACTCTCTTTGTATAGGTGGCCCTTTTGGAAACCAACCCATACCTGCTGGGACTCACCATCGTTGTCTCCATTGTGCACAGCATCTTTGAGTTTCTTGCCTTCAAGAACGGTAAGATCACAACAAACCAGTCTGTATTCAGAATAAATTGTACAGTGTCTGTCAAACCCCCTAACGTCACCTCACCACCATCTCCTCCTCAGATATCCAGTTCTGGAACAGCAGACAGTCTCTTGAAGGTCTGTCGGTCCGCTCCATCGTGTTTGGAGTGTTTCAGTCCCTGATAGTGCTGCTGTACATACTCGACAACGAAACCAACTTTGTGGTGCAGGTCAGCGTCTTCATCGGTCTTCTCATTGACCTGTGGAAAATCACCAAGGTTATGGACGTCAAAGTAAGTCAGAACAACTCTTGAGTCTTCTGTCCTATTTAATAAAACACCTTAAGTCGGTTTGTCTCACTGGTGATCTCCCAAATCGACAAAGAGGGAACTAATTAGAATACGTGTTCAGATGAAGTTAAGTTTGAATAAAAACAAGAATTGATAATAAGCTATATATGTTAATCTAACTGTCCTTTGTTCCCCGTTTTCAATCCAAATGCTAACCTGTTATATCTGTACATTACATTTTATTCTTCCTGTTGTTGTAACATCATTCAAGTAACCACACTTTTCTTCTTTGCTTAGCTGGACAGAGAGAACAAAATCTTGGGGTTAATCCCAAGAATTGCATTCAATGACAAGTCAACATACGTGAAGTCTTCAACCAAAATCTATGACGACGTAAGTTCAATACTCAACACATTCAGAAGACGCTGTTTTCAGGATATGATTAGAAGAGAATATATTTCATTTGAGACACCTCAAGCATGTCTTATACAAGCAAACCAATGAATAATATTTTTTTAATTGGTCAGTTGAAGCAAAAAGTTGAATGATGATTCCTTTTCTCTTGTTCAATGAACAGATGGCCTTCAAGTACCTGTCATGGCTGCTCTACCCTCTGTTTGGCTGCTATGCTGTCTACAGTTTATTGTACGTAGAGCACAAAGGCTGGTACTCATGGGTACTCAGCATGCTGTATGGCTTCTTGTTAACCTTTGGTAAGTGACACATTTATACACGACTAATAATATATTCAATATAAGATAGAAGCATTTTACATAGACAGAATAATACATAGACTTACAATCCAGGTTTTCTAATGGATAGATAGCATGCATAATGCAACACAAGACAACATATTACATTAAGTGAAGTCAATGAAGAACAGTTAACTGAACAAAGGTTTTTTATAGATTATTTAACTTCTTATATTTCTGGCATTATATATAGAAAATAAATCTGCTCTGTGTTTCCGATTTTTACGTTTGGTTCATGTTTATGTAAATCTGTTTTGTAAGGTACAGCTGATTATTATTGTGTTGAATTTACACACAGCTTCTGTTTTCATACTTGCATCATGGTTACGTACTATTCCCAACAGCCTTTGCCAGTGTGTTGTGTATTATTAGATTCTCAGCCATGTTGCCTACTGTCTCATTTACTGCCTCTGGTGTAAAAAGTCTTCATATGACCTAAACCACCTCCTTCCTTTCCCTGTTTCTTTTTTAGGTTTCATTACAATGACGCCGCAGCTATTCATCAACTACAAAATGAAGTCTGTGGCCCACCTCCCATGGAGGATGCTCACCTACAAGGCTCTGAATACCTTTATTGATGACCTGTTTGCCTTCGTCATCAAGATGCCCATGATGTACAGGATAGGATGCCTCAGAGACGGTACGTCTTCTCTGAACCAGACGATGTTGTGCATTTAAGTTGTATAATCAACCAATCGAAACCAAAAGCTTTTTGTAAAGTTCCTTTGGCCATGTTCAGAAACCATTTTCAGTTTGTAGTTTGAAGATGAGTAAAAGTAGGCACACAATTTATCCTTAAAGATTTGGACAGTTCTCCTTTATGGTCTTTCAGTTTTGACTTGAGATCACTGACTTCAGAAGAAATGTAGAACCTTTGTCACTCGTACATTGTGTATGTCGTCTCACACCAAATGTCCAAATCACCATCAGTCTGCGATGTCTGTCACTTTTTACTGGTGTGTCATTATCTCAGTATATGCTTAATGAAGATTAATAGTGGCCGCACTTCTTATTGGTTTAATAATATGAAAGCTCACATGTTGTAAGTTTGGGGAACACATTTTTACCATAGACTCTTTTTGTACAAAAATGAAGCTAAAATATACCGGATAGCTGCCGCCATCTTGCGCATTGACATCATTTGGAGTCTGTGCAGTAAAGATCGTGGAATTTAAATCATATTGGAAATATGAACACTTGAATATACATCACTGTGAAAAGAACTACCTAAAATGACAGAAACCATCTTTTGAAAAATTTGTTCTTCGTGTACTTTGACGTTTTAGTTTGGCCAATGTCCCTTCTACTAACATGAGGAGGTAAAAGGTATTACTTATACTGCCACAAGCCACCAGGTAGTGATCAAGATGATTTGGTTTCACTTCTGTGGAGCTGGCATGTCGTGCATCTTTGTATGCAGTCTGATTTTTACAATGAATTGATAATAAATGGTTATTTAATTATTTGACTAACTCCGCTGTCCTCTCGTGCAGATGTGGTGTTCTTCGTCTACCTTTACCAGCGCTGGATCTATCGGGTTGATCCCAACAGGGTCAACGAGTTTGGCACCAGCGGAGTAGACCACGACCCGAGCAAGACACCGACAGTAGAAGGTGCTCCCGCAGTAGAAGGTGCTCCCGCAGTAGAAGGTGCTCCCGCAGTAGAAGGTGCTCCCGCAGTCGAAGGTGCTCCTGCAGCAGACGATCCTGCAGCAGACGATGCTCCCGCAGTAGAAGGTGCTTCTGAAGCAGATGATCCCACAGCAGACGATGCTCCCGCAGTAGATGATCCTGAAGCAGATGATGATACCGCAGAAGACGATCCTGCAGCAGACGATGCTCCCGCAGCGGCCGCCCTCACAGACAAACCAGAGGGGGAGAAGAAGAACGATTAAGCAAGACCACGCCCTCACTGCCGGGGCGAAGAGGACTTGTGAAAACAAGGCAGGGAAGGGAGTTGTCGTTTAGCTGTCATGGACACCGCTACAAAAAAAGATGCAGTTCAACTGTTCCCTCTGATTTCTGTGTGGATCCACAGAGAATCATTTTCAGTGTAGACTTGGTAAATTCTTATTTCTGTTTCCCGCTCCATCCCTGCCCTCTCGTTTTGCGGTTCAAGTGAAGTAAAACAAAATGTGTTGTACTGTATTCTGTTTGATTTCTCAGAGGGTAACAGTGTCTTGGAGTAGAGGTTGGGAGGGGAACGGGTCGCGGTTATGCTAAACCTTTCTTTTTTTTATACAGGGAAGAAAGAGGCCAAGTGCAACTTTTGTTATTTGTGTCGATTCCTTGTGAATTTTTCTTTTCATTCCATGTGAGCACCGTGTTTCCAAAGCCTGGAAACTGGTGAGTAGTGCTGGAGGAAAACTGGAAAGGTCCTGAGCCACGATGGTGGATGAAGATGGGAGGGGACTGGAGACGAGACGGACGACCCTATAGGACACTACCCACAAGACAGTGACTGCTACCCTCAATTTTAAACAAATGGTTAATGTTCTTAACTTGAACACAAAAAATAACAGCCTTGTTGGTATTAATATAAATATATTAATATTGTCAATGACTTAATTTGTTTTTCAGTCACTGAAGCATTTCTTTTTTTGTATGTCCTCAAACTGTACAGAATTTCAGCTTGTCATGTTAATAATACAGATGTCAAAACTGTCTAGCAATACCTAATTTGCGAGTTTAATTTTTAATTTTCCCCCTTGACTGGATGCCTGATTTTCACATGTTTCACGCTCTGAGCCAAATCACCTGGACAGACACGGTGGAGACAGTCAGGTGTGTGTGTGTGTGCTGGAACAGTTACAGTGTCTCTTGTTGTTGAGTTCTGTAAAATCCTGAAACAAAGAGGGTTTGATGTTGGTTCATATTAAATTTTGAGCATTCATGTTTATAGTAAAATTTAAGTGTGATTTAAAATGTCTATGCAAAGATTTGTTGATTTTTTTACTGTTAACTTTTTGTGCTTTTCGAGTTCAAGAACAGTATTTTTGCATGAAACCTTATATTTTTCATGCAGATTTTAATTGATGTGGAGAGGAAATACAGTTTCGGCGCTTATGCAGCATGCACCTTTATTATATGGTTAGGCTTTAATCATCAGTCAAAGCTCGAGTCAAAGGCTGCAGCTAATTGACATTTTCCCTGGTGAAAATGACAGATTATGAAAAGTGTCCTTCACATCTTCCCTCAAGGGTGATGACTTTAGGACGAAAGTCCGAGATTCAGTTTACAAAGGAATAACAAATGAGATGCAATCTCTCTTTCAATGAGCTGACAAAAGGAAATATTTCATATTCTTGTTCAGAAATAGAGGACCAAGTAGTTAATTTATTTAATTTATTGTCCTGTGATTGAAGATTGTTAGTTTCAACTGCTGATCATAGGTCACTGAATTCATGAAGTTTGGTTAATTACCTGTTGAAAGATGAATAACTTGGAGTAATGCTGCTACAATACACTAAATACAGTAGATGTGTCTGTAATCGTTTAACCCTTTTCAGAAATATGACTTAATAGTGTGTAATATACGTTTCTATAGTAAACTAATTGAGTTGGGCTTGAGGCCTGAGGGTTGAGGGACGTGAGGCCAAATGTTAGTGTTTGCTCTCACCTACACAAATGATGCTTGATGGGGGGGATGTGGTGCAGATTTCTCATTTTCCTACCATGTATAGTATTGTACACAGATCATCCACTACTTGAAAACCAGTGACATATGAACAAGGACCCCCTGATTACTTGACTCATCCTTAGTAGGACTTATATAAAAATAGAAAATGCTGAATCACAGCATGTAGCTGTAGTGTCACGCCCCTAGATGTAGCCAAGGAGGATTTTAACTGCTTCCTCGAAACACTTCAACTTTTACTTTCCATTTCCCTTAAATCGTCTGTTCTCCATGGGAACAGCAGGGGGCACTGCAGCACCACATAACTTCCCCAAACATGGAAAAGTTTGGAACCAAGTTTTCTAACAGCAGTTACAAAATCGTGCAGGAAGTTTGTTGGTGCGGGCTCAGATCTGCAATTAATCATAAAACCAGGAATTCACACTTTTTCTCAGTGAAGAAACATGATCACATCAAGACGCTGAACAAACACCTGACTCTGGCGTGATGCACAGTAGGTGTTTGTGGATGCAGTGCTTATTTAAATAGATGCAGATATATTTGCATATTCAGAACACATGGTTGTTTGGTTTAGAAAATAATTTTCATTTTGTGGGTCTTGTTTATTAGATAGTCAAATGTGGAATATTCAAATGAGTTAAAAACACCACGTGTCCTGGTGAAGCTTCAAGCAGGTACCGGGGGGGCGGGGGGGTTCCCGTCAGAGAGTTGACGTGATGACGTCGAGGGGATTTCCACATCCTGAACCGGCCAATCACGGCCCGGCCTGCTGCGGAAACACTGCAGTGAAGTTCAGACTTCATCATCCAGTGTTTTCAAGTGGGTTAAACACAGAGTCACAGGCTGCTGCCATCATCCAGAGCTGCTGCTGCCTCCTCTGAGGAGACTGTATCCGAGCAGAGGGGACGTGAGCAGAAGCTTTAACCGAAGAGAGGCGACCATTTGTGGGAAGAAAGTCAACGAACACGACGGCAAAGTTTATGTTTTTTAAAGGACCGATTACATGCGATGAAAGACATGGACATCTTCACTGGTTCTTCTGGTAAGTGTCCATGTGCGTGTGTGTGTGTGTGTGTGTGTGTGTGTGTGTGTGTGTGTGTGTGTGTGAGAGAGAGAGAGAGAGAGGTGACATCATCCTCAGGCATGTGATGTGTCAGAGCGGAGAAGCCAACACCCATTCCCCGGGATCAGAGCTCCCCTCCCCGGCTCCTTCTCTCCCTCTGCCCCCTGCTCCGCTCCAACAGTCACATGTTGTGTTCACTGACAGTTTGTTTTCTGTGTTTGTCCTGCAGACCGAGGCCTGTCAGACTTCGGTGAGTTTACACTCTTGTATTTGTTCACGTTTTACGTTCATGTGTGAGGCAGCTCTGTGACCTGAGGTGACTCCTGCTGAGAGAGAAGTGAACCATCATCGCTGTTTCTGCTTCCTAACACAACAGCTGCAGAACTTCAGACCACAAATCAACAAAATACAAAACACAGTAGCTTCAAAAAATCATTTCATTCTTGCATTTAAAGCTAAAATCACCTTATCCATTCATTACAGTTTGATTTGTTGGGTGATCCTCAGTGGGAACCTATACAATGTCAGAAACCCAATCACCTAAGTTTGCAGATTCAGGTTGTAGTTTATTATGATTGTGGTTCAAATTAAAGCCAAAATATTATTTCAAGATTAACATTTTCATATCAGCCGATATCGAAAATTTTTATGACAGAGGTCACATTATTATTTCTTCTAAGTTTAAAAGGTTTTTAAACTCTTGTTAATTACTCGAGAACAACAAACACTTTATGAGGTAGATCAATATGAGGTAGATCAATGACGTGTTATTCCTCCTCACTGTGCTGACACAATGTGTAAGCAACAAATATTAACATTTTGTTATATCGCTATCGATAAAAATCATTATGAAATCTTTATTGTTTTATTGCCCAGCCCTACTTGGACATATTCGGTTACATTCATGGTTAGTATGAGATTAACAGAAAATACTCCACTTTTCTCTCATGTTCTTAAAATATAACTTATTGGTGATTATGTATTGAATACATTATGTTTTGCTTATTGCTTAATACACTACTGGTTTCTGTTGTGATAACTTTGTACGACTACTGCAGCAGGAAGTGTCGGTCACACTTGAATAACAGGCCCCATTTAGACTGCATGGTGAATTCAAATGCATGAAACCATGGCAACAAGACTGTTGTTGACTTTCTCTGGTTGACTCGACAGTGGTGGAAAGTCACTAAGTACATCTACTCGATTTACACCGTGACATTTTAAGTGCTCGAGTAAATGGAGTTGTATCACAGTGTTTCCATTTTATGCCACTTCACACGTCTACTACACATATCAGAAGGAAATGGCTTTGTATTAAGAACTTAAGAAAATGTAACAGCGTCATCAAAGATTAGATAAAACGCCAAATGAATGAACATATATTTGTTTAAGAACTTTAACTGTTTGATGACCCCTCTGATTTAACTGGTGACCCTTTGGTGGGGCCTGACCCCAAGCCTGGGAACCAATGCACTAAACTACAAGAATTAAATAGTTATAACTTCAGGACAAGCGCTTTAACATTTTGAATGCATTTTGCAACACTTCTTTTAACAGAGCAGTATTGGTACTTTTCGGTATCAGGCCATAGTTTAAACAAGAAAATGCTCAACAAATGGGATTTAAAAAGCTAAAATTTGACTTTGTTATTGAGATTCCATTAATCCACCTGTAAAAATCCTTACTTATGATGGTTTTACACTTTATCTTACCACTCCATGAATCCTAATTTATTTCCAAATGGTCTCCTGAAAAGTTTCCTGAAAAGAACCATATGATTTGATTAAAAAAACATTAGAACCAACATGGTTCCTTCTAGGAATTCTTCAGGAAACTATGAAGAAATAATGGATTACCTGTCGTTATATATCTAGATGTTTAGCCAAACTTATATAATAACATAGATTTGTTTTATGTAGACAAAGTTTGCTGGGGTTACATGACAAGTGTTTGAAATTATTTTTTATCATCAGTCATAAAATCTGTATTTGAATAACACTGTTCTCAGTCATTGTGAATATACCTTGTTTGATTTCCCATCTGAGATTCTATTCATTCATCAACAATATTTATTTTCCAATAGAGCTCATTGAGGAAATCATCACACAGGACGGTGAGCAGTCAGCTGTCGGCCTCCCTCGACCTTGTGCCCCTCCTGCCGACCTCCCCCCCCAGGTGCCGCGCAGCCAGCACCTCAGGATGCACCGACAGAGCTCCTCGCTGGCGTCACAGCCGGTGCTGGTGGCCAGAGGCACTTCACACCCGGTAAGTGGGTTCACACTGTCATGCTTGGCTGCGTTCTGAACAGTGGCGGTGTGTTTACACCAGTTTTGTCATTTGTGTTGTTGTGTCTGGGCTCGTCTGGTTCCAACCTCAGTTGGTGGTTTCCTGATTGTTGGCTTTTGCTACACCCAACAGGGAGGTTTCATTCAGGTGTGGGCGGTGTGTTTAAAGAAGACAGGAGTTGTCCAGTGTGGTTAAAACACAAGACACAGTTCAATACAGAGTCTGCAGGTCGTGGAAAGTACTTTATATTTTGAGCAAATAACTGGTTGGAACAAATTAGTTTTCCAGACCCACGACCTTGAGAAATCTGTAATCATTCATTCATCCATTTATGCTTCTTGTCCAGGTCGTAAATAATTTTGGACCTTTTCCTCCCTGTTAGTTGTCACCGATTATGTTAAAGATATTAAACTGCATTCTAATTGTAATTGTTTTAAACTTAGTGGACATTACATTAACTGTTAAAGTGTTGCTTAATTTAGCTTTTGGCTCAAGAATGAATTATAGAGGTCATTTTAAAAACTTGATTCCGGTATTTTCTCCAATGCCAGGTCGGGCATGGGGCGAGACAACTAAACTGTCAGCAGTTTGATAATATTTCACGCTGGAAAGTCCCACAACTAAAACAGCGACATGTCCCGGCAGCAAGACCTCTGTTACGAGGGGTGACTGTGGCAAATTACATCACTAGCAATAGGCCACACAGCAATGCTAGCTGTCATCTGTATTCGGTAACGGCTTATATGCAAAGTCCAGGTATCAGGAAGGGAAAAAATGGTATGGGAACATCTCTATCAATTGATCTGTGCAGTTTTCAATGTTCATATATCAGTGTTTAAGTCAGTTATATTCTTGTATATTGCTCTTAAAGTTGCTGCTAAAAACATAATCATATTACGCTCAGAGGAAGCTTCTGTTTGGATTCCTGTTTTTCTGGTTTTGTAAAGAGGTTTTCAGAAAGATTTAAAAGATTGAACTGCGTCGTGGCGCATGTGCAGCCTACAGATGGTTGGCTCTGTTGTTGTTGTGCAGAGCCGTTTTCAGGCAGCTCAGGCTCTGACTGTAAAGCACGTGGTTTCCAGACATGAGGGAGGTCAGAGGTGTTGTAATCTGATGAGTAGCTGTAACTGTAGCCTTCACACACATAAACAAACACATGTAACGTAGCCCACCAGAAATTAACTCTTTACTAGCAAACGATTAGTACGTGTGTGACTGATACATTTTGGGGAACAGTTTGTGACAAAGTTCTTAGTCACTGTGGCCTGTGAGAAGCTGCCACGCCTCCCCAGCATGCTGGTCTGTGGGAGGAGGCTGAGGGCGAAGAAGAACGAGCAGGAGTGGCTGGGACGACATGGAACAACTGTAATCTGACTCCTACTTTCAGTTTGCCGTCCTCCCTGTATACTCGCCAAACCCACTGGGGGTTAGAGGTCGCATTCTTCGCACCGCTCTCCTCCTCCTATTGGTCGATGTACGTCAGGTTCTCTCTCCCTATTTCCTGTTCGCTGGGTCAGTTTGCCAGGCTTTTGTTTAGCTTCCGTGTTTTTAAGGAGAACAGGTATGTCCCGATTATCACGCTAACAAAGCAGCATATACATCTGTGGCCTGACAGGAAACAGTGAAACATGATCTCATGCAGAGGCATCATCCAGATCTCTGCAGCGACGCTTTAATGAGCCCCCGGCCTGGTTTCCCTGCTGCACGAGTGTGAGAGGAGTCAGCTTCTATTCGTCTTTGTTCCCTGCAGGTTTGATCTTCATCTTTTGTTAAACCGATGCTAGAACAGATGAAAACTTTGGTGTGTGTGATTTAGTTTGTTTTACTTTCAGGCCTCTAGACGCTCTACAGGACAGGAATATGTGACTAGTGGTGCAGAGAATTTGCAGAGAGAGAAAGTAAAAGTTTGTGTGGGGATGTAAAAAAGTCTGCGGTGTAACGGAAAGGCCAAAGAGCACATGGTTTATGCTACGCTCAGATACAAAGCACATGTATGAAGGGAAAGCTCAGTTGTGCTGCTTCACTGCAGAAAGCTTCTCCTACACTCTGATCTGATACGATGGACGACAGACATCTGCTTCTCTGTTTAAAAACCTTTCTGTGACTGATCCGTTTTCTCTGTTTGTAAGTTTTCTATTTCTGTGGGGAAGCCTGTAGGAGGTACTCAGTTTTAATATCGTCAACATTATCAGCAATGGTGTTATCGACTCCAACTTATATATGCACCATTTTACCGTTGTGGCTGGTTTCAACTACTTCATATGTAGTTTGGTAGTTCAGTGGTTTCCAGCCTATGGCCCGGGCCCCTCCGAAGGGTCACCGGACAAATTGTCCAGAGTTGTGAGATGATTAATGGGAAAGTAAAGAAAAAAGTAGATAAAATATTGGATTATTTATCTCTTTTTTTTTCTTACTGAAATAATAAATCTATTACCAAAATAGTTGCCAACAATTTTTCTGTTGATTAATCGATTCATTGTTTTAGCTCTAAACAACTTGTACATCGTACATAAACTTCACCTGTTCTTAATCAAACTGATGATATTTCTGGAAGAATTGAAGAGCTCAGTATCTCTGTGGTGAATGTCTCTCTTCTTAATTGTGTCTGTTCTTGGTCTTAAACTTTTATTGAGTTTTATCTGTTGTCTGATTGAATATTATTTGATCTTCATCTGTTTGTGCTCAGTGTGAATAAAGTTGTGTTGTTGTTTTTGTTTCCTCAGCCGATCTGCACCTTCCCTCAGTCCCTGCTGCGGCTGAACAATCCCAGTGTGATGGCGTCAGCTCCTCCCTCCCGGGCCGTCACCTCTTCGGCCAGCTCCCCTCGCCAATGTCAAGGCGTTTCCTCTAAGAACCGGGACGACACCGACATGCTGGACCGGATCCTGGAGAAGCCCAGGCTGGTGGTGGTGGAGGAGCCCAAGGACAGAGGCATGAGGTTTCGGTACGAGTGTGAAGGACGCTCCGCCGGCAGCATCCTGGGGGTGTCCAGCACCGACACCAACAAGACTCAGCCTGCGATTGAGGTACAGTCACCATCGAGTTCATCTCTCTTTATGCTACGTTAAATTTGGTTTTGGTTTTTGACCCTGAAGGGGATTCACCAGTGCTGAGAGAGCGGCAGGTTTCACCCACAGTGGATTTTGTTTGGTGTGTACACTTATACCCCCCTGCTGCTCCACTGTGCAGACAGTGGAGCTGGGTGGAGCTGGGTGGAGCTGAAGGGATGTGGGTTGATGTAGTGAATTAGAAAGTCCCCATAAATCCCACCTGAAATGTGGCCAACGACTGGCAGTTTATACTCTTCCATTACACTAACCCCCCCTACACATTTAACTCCTTAGACATTGTGTGGGGGTTTTAACGGCTGAAATTTCTGAATTTGAAATTCACATTTTTGAGATGAAAATTTAGGGTTATGTGGCTTTAATTTTTTCCCTTTGCATTTTTCCATTTTATTTAAAAAAATCCCAAGAAGCAGTTATTATCTACAGGATACACAGGGAAATGTTTCCAAACGGGTCAGTGATAACACACAGGAGAAAAAGAGGGGAACCTAAAAAGTGTGAGAGCATTTAATCTGCACAAATACACACACTTAATATTACAAAGAATAGAAAGGGCTTTGAAAAATTGAAATAATTGTGAAAATTTCTGCTCTTCTCTGCCAAAAGTGACAGTAAATGAAGTATCTTTGGGTTTCAAACTGTTGTAACTGAAATATTTTTTTCCCACAACCTTTTGTAATATTATAGACGAAATTAATTAAGGACATAATCGTAAGATTGATTAACGATTTTTTTTATCTCTTTCTTCAATATTGCGAGAAACCTGAATATCATATAAAAAGATTTGTCCGAACCACATTTCTTTATACTTTCTCTCTTTTATTTTCCTGTCTTGTTCACTCTTTCAGATCCAGGGTCCTGTTGAATACATAAAGAGGGTCACAGTCACCGTTTCCTTGGTGACCAAAGACCTCCCTCATCGGCCTCACCCCCACTGCCTTGTGGGTAAAGACTGCCCGATTGGTTCAGGGATCTGTGAGGTCTCGTTGAACCCTAAGAGCAGCCGGCGACACAGGTGAACATCCATCTCATGTATATCTTTCTCCCAGAGTGTTAAATCCATTTTTCTCTTTACATCGTGTCTCTTCGCCCTAAATCGCAGCAGATAAAAAGTCCTGACACAATGTGTTTAAATTTAATGACGCAGCTTTGCCAACCTTGGTATCCAGTGTGTGAGGAGGAGAGAACTTGACTCTTCACTTCAGAAAAGAAGAAGCCAAAATATCGACCCCTTTCAAAGTGAGTGGGATTTTTCACTGAAGTCTCAGACCACAAACAGTTTCTTTTTTTGACTCAGTGATAAAATTCCTTGTGACTCATCGTATCTATCTTTTGCGTCTTCTCCTCCCTCAGCTGGTGACACGAAGGGCATTGAAGACCTGGACATGAACGCCGTGCGTCTGTGTTTCCAGTGTGAGCTCGAGTGGGAGGACGGCAGGAAGGACAGTCTCAACCCTGTGGTGTCCACTACAATCTATGACAAGAGTGAGACATCGCCAGACACACAAACACTTATTCACCACAGTTTAACCAGCGGAGCCAAAACAGATCCCGTGAATCCTAGGCATTGTTGCATGTTTTATGATTTTTTTATTTTTCGTTTCACAGAGGCCACGACTACATCCCAGCTGAAGATCACCTGTTTGAACCAGAACAGAGGCTCCTGCTCGGGAAAGACTGAGATCTACATGTTGTGTGACAAAGTGCAGAAAGGTGAGAGGAAGTTTTATTTTTATTTGTGTCCTCTATCTGTTCTGGGAAACAGAAGGTGATGTCAGAGGCCTGGATCATTAGTATTAATCTGTCAGTCAAAATATGCTCAGATTACATACAAAATCACATTATAAGTAGTAAAAATACTGACTATGACAGAATAGATTATATAATCTTATAAAATATAATTTAAAAGAATTAAATGGCTTTTTGTGCTGCCGCGCTGGTGACGTTATGTTTTCGGGTTGTCCATCCGTCCATCTGTCCATACGTCCCATTCTTGTCAACACAATTTCTTAAAGGACACCATGAGATAATTTCTTCAAATTTGGATCAAACTGATGACTCACGGAAAAACTCATCAAAGTTTTGACCAGTTGTAACTTTGGATTCAAAGATTTATTGATTTGATTTTAGAGTCAAAGATCAAAGGTCACGTGACCTTTATAATGAGTCTGGAAAAAAATGTATGTAGACTTGAACTGCACTGGATGATGGAGGCATACAACCACAGGGCGGTCATTGTAGTTTTACTGGAAAATAAAATAAAATATTTATAACCTGAAAAATGATATATTCCTCGCGTCAACCCTGGTGATGATGAAATGAATGTGACTTTACGCGTGGTCACTGATCCACAGATGACATTGAGATCATATTCCGGCGCGGTTCGTGGAAGGCGAATGGGGAGTTCGCCCAGACAGATGTGCACCGGCAGATCGCTATCGTGTTCAAGACGCCACCGTACCAGGACCAGAACCTCACGGAGGAGGTGGAGGTCAGCGTCTCACTGCGTCGCATCTCAGACCAAATGGAGAGCGAGTCAGTGACCTTCACGTACCTGCCACACAACCCAGGTCAGTCAGGGGTAAAAACACTGACGTGTCCGTTCTTTGGGATTGTTCTACACTCTAACTCGCTGTGTCGCCTATAAGGTTTTAATGTAAATGTTATGAAGTAGCTGCAGCAGTTAATTTAAGTCTCCAAACCGTTTTTCCATTTCAGATCCATATGAGGTGAAGAGGAAGTGCAGAATAAAGTCAGACATCAGTTTCAGAGAGAAGACGTGTTTAACAGGTGAGTTTTTTCTTGTCTTCTGAAATTTAATTCAGAAAGGTGGTTAAATAAACCTTTTTTGAGCAGAAGATTTAAATAATATCAAGATTCAAATAACAAGAATCATGTGTCTCTACCTCATAACTGCCAGTTGCTTGTATTTCTCACAGGTATTTATTTTCTCTGTAACACAATCTGTTTCTTCTCCTGCAGCAGAGTGTGCACCTGCAGCAGAGCAGCCCTTCCACTTCACGCAGCCTCACACCACGATGCCTCCAGACAAGTGGCCTTGTGCCGGCCAGCCTGCAGCCTCTGCTGTCGGGGCGGCGTGTTATAACGCGCCCCAGGACTCAAACAACCGCACAGATGAGGCGGCCTTGCTTAGTCAGTTGCTAGAAATGCCTGCATTATGGGATATGTTTGACTTTGAGATGGAGCCTGACGGCAGCTCCACATTTACCAACATGGAGGTGACCTTTAACCAGAACATTGGCTCGCACACTCAGGACTTTTCCCAGTACAGTGACCTGCAGTTCAACATGCTGGTCAATGAGAACCAGAGTCTGCAGTCAGAGCCACAGGACGGCCTCGCCAGCGAGGTTCAGGTGAAGAAAGAAGAGGCGCTATGAGGCGGGGACCATGTAGCATCATCATCAATGTATTCTGTGCCCTTTTTTAAAGGAATAGTTCTTTTTGGGCAAATGTGCTGATTGTCTTTCCTGCCAAGTGTAGAGGTACACAGTTAGCTTAGCTTAGCATAAAGTGAAGGCAATGTGAAAACGCTAGCCATGCTCTGTTCAAATCAGCACCTATAAAGCTCTCTAATGAAGACGTAACTCTGCAAGAAATTAAGTTAAATGCACTTCTCAAAAGGAAAACCTATTTCTTTAACCTTTCGTGATTTAGAGAATAGACTGTAAATAAAGATGGATGACACATCTCCACTTCATCCCACTATCCAGAAATTAAGCCGAAATATCCCATATACGAATAGTGCCATCTTGCTCAGTAGTGATTGGGGAATGGAGCCGCAGTAACAACATCCCAAGTCAAAAGTCAGACTACAACTAAATTACTATGGTTTCAGACTGCGCCCGTTTTTCAAACAAAATTAATTTCCGCCCACACTAGCGTTTGGCTTCGGATTAGTTTAAATCCCTTTCCATACTAACACGGCTTAGAACGCATATCACTTGACCACTAATGTATACTGGGCATGCACGTGCCACTGTAAACAGGAACTATCGCAAATTGTCGAATAATAGCTAGTCTCCCACAGATGTAAGCACTTTATCATTGCGAAATGCAGAATTCAACCGCGCAACAGCTGTTAGCTAAGACAACAGGGTCAGCAGCTACCTAAAATGACAGAAACAATTTTTGATTAAAATGTACGTGCACTTTGGCTTTTTAGATGTCCCATCCACTAACTATGGAGGAGGCGGGGTTTATGACTCTACAGCAGCCAGCCACCAAATGGTGATCAAGACGTCAAGTTGTCCATCGTTATAAACAGCCTGAGATTTAGAGCCAGAAAAGTTCATGTGGTCCAAATCCAAGATGGAGCACAATGCCTCACTTGCTGCAGCTGCGTAACACTGTTATGTGTCTGTAGTGTAATTTAGTTTCAACTCAATGTCCCCCTATCCCTCCATCTTTATCGTTCCCTGAGAGCCTCGCTGGTCAAGGCTTTAATGATCAGGAGCAGCTTAACATTTTTGAATATTTGTCCATAAATGCTGCTAGCATTGAAGTATGAGATTCTCACAGTACGAGTGGAGCTGAAAAAGAGAACTAACAAACGTCCCTCTTAAAAAAACTGTTGTGTTATATTTGGTGAGATCAGTTTCCTTTAACCGAACACAACGCCGACAACTTTCCAGATGTTTGAAAGGTTTTTATTTTTCCTTAACTTTTTTTTTTTTAACTTGTATTTATTTGAAAGGGACAGTTAATTGACATGAGCACAATGGTTCATATGTACCAGAGTTAAAAACGTATTTTCATCTACAGTCCACGGCAGGTGGAAGTTAAAAAGAAAACAAACAGAAAACAAACTTGCATTTATATATATATATATAAATATATTCACGCTGAGGCAAAATCCACAATATACAACAGTTTGTAGAATATAGGTCAAGATGGTGAATGTCCCTTGTATGTTTGAAGGTCTTCTGCACAAATAAAGTTACCAACTACCAGCAGATGTTAGGGACATAACTTCAGTTGTGTACCTTAGCGTCATCAAGTGTTTTGGCCTTGTAATGAACGATACAGGCCGAACTTGAGGGTATACGCTGAGGCTAAAGGTAAATGTGACTGGCTACATGGCTTGACTCTATGCCTTTTTTAATTACACAGAGAAGGGAATTAGATTAACAATAACGAGACTAGTCCAGAGTCTCGTATTTGACTGTTCAGTAACAATTGTTTTACAGATTTGGAAAATGAGTTGAAAGTTGTGCTGCTCAAAAGGAAAAAGACTGATTGTGAACAAGTACTTTTTCTAACAACACAAGTCTGAAGTTCTTCACAATATTCTTGTGTTTTTAAACATTTAATCCTCTTAAGAAACACTAGAAACCTGTCCTTGGTTTCATAGTTCTGTCTGTGCTGTTTCATCTTACTCTGCAGTCTATTTCAAATTTTCACTCGCACCTTGTCTCGTGTCCAACTCCACCCTCTCTCGCTGTAGCACTTCATTGTAAATATCTCAAAGAAAAAATTAAATGTTAACGTGTTATTTCTGTCATGTCATTACTTCCCCCGAAACTGACGACTGCTCTTGTGATGATGTTATTTTGGACGCTCTTGAATGTGACCTGTCTTCCTCTGAACGCCCACACACATTCCTAACCTGCACTTTCACTTGTAAAAACAATGAATCATGGCAACAACAACGTGAAGAAGGAGGTTTGGTCGCTTTAACATTTAAATGTCAACAGCGTCACCGGAGAAACGCTCGGGATGAGAAGGGCCCTTTGTTTATGGTTATTGGAAACCTTGGTCTGTTCGGTCGCAGCTTTTTAACTTGATGGATTTTTATTCTCAAAATAGTTCCTGTCACATTTGACACTAATCCAGTCTGAAAGAAAAAAAGTTCTCATTTCTCCTTTTCATTGTGTGGTCTCTGCTGAATCACCCATTCTTTGTTGATGCCAAATGTTTTGGGAAATTTGTAAAGCTGACCTTAGCATTGTAACATTTTACAGATTGAGACATATTGGAAAATGAGCATCACTATTTTACGAACGTTAATTTTAAAATGGCTCATGTTTCCTTCGCCTTCTTTCAAATACGCAAATTTTGAGCAGATTAAAGCAAGTACATACTTTTAACTAAAATACATTTATTTGATCTTTCATTATTAATTCAGATGAATAATCAGTGGGGGAGGATGTACTCAAACATTATCAGGTAGATAAGGTGATGTAGGTGTGCTAAAAACAGGAAACACAGTACAGGCCACCACAGTTATAAATACAAACTATAATTAATAAACTATGATGTGTAATTACAGATTAATGAAGGGGAAAATCCACTGACTAGTCCTCAAGTGCTTGTTACATGTTCTAATTGTAACTGAGCAAACAAAGGTAGATGTGCATCACAACAATGGTGACGTAGTAGAAGGGTAATTATATTTGATTGTTCTCAGTCTGCGTGCCTGGTGACTTCATGTACTTCATATTGGGAGTGTTGAACAGAACAGGTGTTACCTTTTCTGCCTCCGCCCGCTCTGTTGATTGACTTTAACCCAGATGGCTCATATTATTAGTGGGAAAGTCCGACTGGGCTGCTGTCCAAGGCCCTTGAGCTTTAAATACACACACAGACGCACACACACTATTTCCTGTGAAGTGGTACCATTACAGCCTGCTTGTTTGAACATGTCCACACTATCATGTTTAACACATGCTTATCATCTTTGCTAAAGACTGACATGGGCTAATAATTCAAGACTCCTCAAGTGTGTGTTTGTGTCACTGTGTTAATAAATCATTAATTATTAATTAAATTAAATGTATTAAATCATAAAAACTATATTTGACCACAGGTTGATTTGAAAGGGGATAAATCAGGACGCACCAACCAAAACAAATACCTACATGAGTGAAGACGATAAACATGGATGGGAAAGAAGAGGTGTGTGGGAGGTCGGGTCAGAAGTAGCTGCAGCCGTGATGTCACCTCTTTCTGATTCCTTTACCCCCCCCTGAAATCACAAATAATTTTGAAATGTGACAGACAAAGCTCACATACTATTCAAAGTGGTGGATGGAGATTTCACATGAATTAATCAGATTTCATACATTTATTTTTATTTCCTTGTGTTTATTTAGCATGCTTATTTATTTATTACTTTGACTGACTGTCTTCTTTGCTGCAGAAAATTAAGGCGTATCATATCTTATCATATCATTTCATATCATATCGTATCGTGTCTTATTATTTCATATCATATTTTATCTTACCTTTTCGTATCTTATCTTATTGTTATGACCTGATTTTACTTTAAAAATGAGCCTGATTATCATTAACTTTTATCCCTCAATTAGCTCAGTGGAGCGAAGTTGAATCAGTCAAATGTTCTTTTGCCAAAACACGAAAAGATTCGTTTTTTAAATTTGGACAACATGGAACATGTGAACCAACTAAAGGGTAATTCCAACCTGTGGTGTACGGTGTGACTTTTTCTCTTCACAGTTGCATGGAATCATTTCTTCTCTGTTGCAAAATTACAACACCCACGGGAGTCCCCGGCCCAGCGAGGGCTCCACAGTGAACCAGAATAGCTCTCTGTAACCACAATGGCAAAACACCAATACAACTGACAGTGATCAGATAGGAAGTGATGAAAGTGAAACCAGGCGCTCCTTTCTTTCCACTACTCATTGACTCCAACAGCATGTGAGGATCTTTGCCGCATTAGGGCAGAAGCATGATTTTATTTCACCACTGTTTGTTTTGATTGTTGTTCTATTCATCGTCCCTAAGAGGAATTAACATTGTTTTCAAAGCTTGTGGAGATGTTACACATTCAACAGCCTTTTGGAAGTCAACACATGGCTTCTCGTGGCTTAAAATTTGTGTCTCATTAATTTTAAGTTATTTTGTTATTACTTGATTTTAATGTTAACGCAGCTGACTCCATCATCTTATCTGTCAAATCATTTTTTACAGTTTTCCTTTTAATCACTTTAGCGCCATCTGGTGGAAATCACAGAAAAAGACCTTACTTCACAGCCTCACTACGGTGGTAAATAATATTCAGCTTGTACTATTTACAATGTGCTATTGTAAAAGTACTCTATTACAAGTAAATACTGTAAGCACACTTTTAAGTACTCATGCATGGAAATGCTCTTGTCATTCTCTTGTGTATACTGTATATATTATGATATAATTATTGCTGTCAAAATATTACTTACAAATTAAACATTTGTCTGTTAAATGTCACATTATCCAGGGGAATAGCTTAGCATTTAGAATGGAGACACTGACCCAACACAGATTTTCAGAGTAAAACCCTTGTGTGAAACATATTTAAATCTATAGATATAACATACTAATTCATGAGCTTCAGATGGGCTGGGTGGCAGATTTTTATTAGCGTTGGACAGATGGGTTAGCTTTGTTTCCAGTCTTTATGCTAAGCTATGCCCAGCTTCATATTAGCCTTGCGAACTTCAATTGAATCAGCCAAAATATCAAACTATTGTTTTGGTTACATCTCACCTCAGGCAATAATACTAATACTATAATTACGATAATTGCTCCTATATATTGATATGTATGTATATATGTGCTTTTTTCAAAGTTATAGATCATGTGTGTGTTTTTGTGTTACAGATTCTGTCAGTACATTTCCATAGATATGTTCCCTGCACTAATAGTTTGTTTTAATGGTGTAGTTCATTTGTGCATCGCTCCAGAGAACGAAGTTGCCCTGTGAACTTCAGGAAGCCATAATGAAATGGGAGAAGTTAAAGCCTCCGGAGCCAGATGATCCCATGTGCTGCTGCGAGTGTGATATCTACCAGTACGGATGCTGCTGTGACTGTGAAGATCTGGACGAGGCCTTCAACAGGTTAGAAGAAGTATGACCTTTAATGAGACACAAAAGGGTCACAAGGTGATTTACAGACATCAAATACAATTTAGATGCAATTCTTAATATCATATTTCAGCCATAATTGTTCCAAAAGCTAAAAAAAGTACTTGTTAGAATAAAACCATGTAAATAACCATGCATGGTGATTATGACAGATGAGTGACAGCATCAGTTGCAGCAGGTCAGTTTACAGCACCACAGGAAACATTGCACATGGGAGATTTTTTGTGAACAAGCTCAGCTAAAATATCCTTTGGGATAATGGGGTCACATATCTCTGAGTCGGTTATTTTGGGCATCAAGGACTCAAAGGTTTTGGAATCCCTGCTTTAGTACAATAAACTTCAGGCCGAGTGAAGAAATGTCCCAGGGCCCCAGATCCTTCTGAGACTTCATGACTTCATGTTGCAATGTATTTAATCATAAATTCATTTTATTTTATCCATTTATTTATCTTTTTACAGTTTATTTAAAACCAAACACGTGTGACATCAATGACCAAGCGCACGTCTCCGCGTTACATGCGTTTTGCGCACTGCGGCAAGGACAAATGCTTCACTTCCTGCGTCCGTCACGTGTTGTCAATCCTTGCCTGCTAATTGCTCATTACGGTCCACGCTATCAATAGCACATCACACTGTGAAAATTGTATGTAAATCAAATGATAGTTGTAAAACAAAGCTTACTTCCTGTTGCCAGTAGGTGGCGCCATCACTATTATTACTTACTGTTCAAGTAGGGGCTCTGATGTAGCGTGAGCAATTTTGTGTCAATTGGACAATGTTACAACTTAATTTTCACACTGATCAGTAGGTGGCGCTATGACCCTGAACTAATATTAATATATGGATGTGTTCAGGTCAGGATTGTGATCATAGGTCAGTAGTTCGGAGCCGGTTGGATAATGCAGAGGGGATTTACAAAGTACTTCCTGTTTCATGGCGAATCAGTAGGTGGCGCTATGACACTGAGGAAATATTGACACATAGAGCTGTTCAGGCTTGGACTCTAATCATGTGACAGAAGTTTGGTAGTGATAGGACTATGCACACTGGAGTTATGACATCGTGTCCTTTGGCAAAGTAAAAATGTGGAATATGGCCAAAATGGCCACTAAATGCAAAATGGCGGGCTTCCTGTTGCGTCTTTCATAATGCACTGAGAGACTTTTTTGTGCATCTGGTCATGATACACCACTGTCCTCATTTTCGTTAGGATCGGTGAAAGCTAACTGAGGGGGTTTTCCGTAGGTGGCGCTGTTGAGCCATTTTGCCACGCCCATTTCAAATTACTCCAGAATACAATTACTTTTTTGGGCTTTTTACTTCCTGCAAAGTTTCATCATTTTTTGAGCATGTCTCGGCCCTGAAAAAGCCCCAAAAGGCAAATAATAATAATAAGAAAAATCCTTACAATTTCAATAGGGCCTCCCACCGTTCGGTGCTCGGGCCCTAATAATCAGTGAAGTGTTCGAACAATTATTGGAGAACAGATGAGCGGAAACAAGTTTTAAGAAAACAGGGATTATATTTATTTTTTCCATATACCATACAAGGCTCTTTATCTCAGCTGGTCCGGGAGGATTTACACTGATTGTGGCTGTTCTCTTTACTCCTGAATGTCTCACTTATGGGTCCTATATACACAAGTGGAAACGGAGAACTGAAACAATAAATAAGCTTTAGTCCAAGGTGGCTGCATCCTTTGAGTTGCTCCGAACGGAAACTGCAGGAAGTCGTCCAGGTCTCCACTCGGAAGGAATAACCATGCGACTCAAAATCCCGCTGCCATCTCGTGAAGCTTGACAGTACAACCTGCTTAATTGATTCAGTCTGAAAAGCTGCTTCTGTCCTGGTCAGACGGTTGCGGTCGTCACTTCTTCTCTATGACGAGTGGCTCTGAGAGATGTTGGAGGCGCAGCTTCTCCACCAGCTCGTCCACACAGGCCTTAAAAAGAGGCTTGGGCTCCTTGACGACAAGAGTCAGAACAAAATGGGGTCAGAACCATTTATAATGTAAATGTTATTATTTCAAAAAATGTAAGCATTTCAGCCTATTGTGACTTTTTCAAGCATTCTTTAGTGGTCTGATTACAGTGGGCTAAATAAGTAATTTATCAAGGAGAAAAGACGGTCAGACAAGGGAATTGGAAGAGTCAGAAATGTAGTCAAATACTGTTTGTCTCTGATAAATGATTTTTGCTCCACTACTTTTTCTATCTATTTATTTCATATAAATATTGTGCACTGCCACAGCAAAGCATTAGCTCAGCTGCTTTGATTCTAGATGCTGACGTGAGATTGAGGCATTTCTGTTTCAAGACTTTGTTACCTTGTGATCCAGCTGCCTCTGTTTCTCCACAGCCTCCTCCAGACTCAGACCCACCCACTCCACCTCCTCCTCTGGCATCTCAAACTGCTGCTCAGACAGAATTACATAACAACGTAAAGGTTAATTGTTACCTCTGTGCCATAAACCACACACAAGTGGATTAAAACACATCCGACTGACCTTGTATTTACTGTAAACCTTCTCTCTTTTGACAGGGTCATTGGGGTAAAGCTCTGTGTTTCTGCGCACCAGGCGAAGCAACATTGCTCTCTTCAGGTCCATTCCTACTTTGGAGTTCAGGTCTTCCTTTGGTGTCTAAATGAGACAGACATAGGAGTCACATAAAAAGCTCGACAAAAAATATGACATATTCTTTTATTCAGAGGTACTGTTCTCTTACTCTGAGAATATAAAAGTCCAGGCCATAGACAGCATCTATGAGGTTTAGAGTGCGAGGTGTGACGGTGATGGTGAATGTGTGATCCAGGATTTCGCTGTACAACTCTCTTTTGAACAGCTGTGGTTTCCAGGTTTTCTTCAGACGATTGGACATCTACAGGAAGAGATGATTCAGAGAAGTAAATTCAGTGTGATGGTTTAATGTCTGCAGCTTCATGTGTCAAATAACTGCAGCTTTGTGCAGGAAATAAAAGATAAATTCTTCTCACTTCTCGTTTTCGATCCAGATAATAACTGTAATTTGTAACTGATATAAAAAAAATAGAATAATTAAATAAAGATTAATTTTGAGAACGTATTTCTTTGGAGATATAAGTAGCAATAAAGTCTTAAATTGAAAAATATTACAATGCTCAGTCATTTTGGTTCAAATATTGAAACAATATTATTATTAAAACTTAAAATTAAGACTAACTATTAATGTTAATGTTGAATGAACTGCAGATTATTTTCTTGATTAGTTGATTAATCTTTTGCTCTATAAATAGTCTAAAAATAGGAAAATAAAATGTTATATTACAGTTATCATTTACCAACAGAAGTCAGAAATTCAGTGAACTATTATATATGACAAAGAAAAGCATCACATCTCACTTTGTCATTGTTGGCGTATCTGAAACCACTTATCCAGCCCTCCCCTCCCCACAGGCCGTCCTGGGCTTCTGGGGGGTAGTAGATGGGGATCGGGACGTCCTGCACCCGTTCCTTGTGCCCAGTGACTGGGTTGGCTCGGTACTGAACTCCCAGTGGTCTCCAGTGGACAGGGGTGGGCTCCTTCTTCTCCAGGGACTTCAGGTAGTGTTTAGGGAGACGAGCATAGATGCCCTGCGTCATTTTCAGAGCTTCCCACATTTTGGGAGGGTATTTGTGAAGAGGCATGATGGGCTCTTTTAAAGTAAAACCTGGAAGACACAAGAACGAGAGGATGAAACGTATAGTCACTTAGTAGGTGTAGTAAACTGTAATCAGGTGCTGGCCAAATGTAGGCGATGCAAAAACTAAAATAAAAAGTTTCTACAGATCAAAACTTTGCTCCAGATCAATTTTAAATGAATTAAAACACTGTCTGTTAATGGAAAAGCAGGCAACAACCACGGAAACTTAATTCAGACCTTTGTTTACTTTACCAAACTTCATACACTAGACAAGATAATTGTGCTTATATGAATTCTCATTTTAATAAGCTCATGTGCAAAGCAATACTTCTGGTCACTATCTTAGATAAAGAAAAAATACCTTAAACTTTTCAAATGTGGACTATTTTACCTGGGATGGTGCAAAGGTTGTTAAAAGCATCTGAATATTAGTTTTAACAGTATTTGTGAAACCTGTATTCTGTCTGTGTTGAGGCACAACTTTGAAACAAACCATTAAGCTGCAGATTATTAGTCTCTCTGGTGGTTGCTTTGTCTTAATGGTATTTATAATAATAATTCAAAGAAACTCACAGGAGAGCAACTTCCATGTTAGCAAGATGCTAACGGGCACAGGCCACCAACACAGATGTGACTGAGTCTATTTAACCAAACAATGTCTCCGCGAGTATGATCCAACATTAGGGAATAATTCAGAAAGTCAGTCTTACCTGGTGATGAGAAAACAGAAACATACACTAAACACAAAACACGTTTTTATTCCTCGTTATCTCACAAGGACACAACATGAGAGTTCCGGTCCTCACTGATGGGCACGTCTTCAACAACGAGGGACGTGATTGGATGTCAGACCGGATATTGTCGCAGTTGATTGGCTTACGCTGTTGTCAATCAAGCTTTTCTTGTACTTCCGGGATTGCCGGATGTAGATTCGCAGGCCGGTCAAATTTTATTTATTGTATTTTATTTTTATTTATTTTACACACAATTGTGTTAATAACTACGAGTTGAATTTATATATAAAAAACAGCACAATACAACACAGTTATTTTCTGACAACATAAAAAACCCACTTCACCACTCAAAGTTTATACATTTCTTCTTCTTGTCTTTGGATATTATTAAGATTTCATGCATTGATTATTTTGATTCTACTAGCTAAAAGCAACATTTTAATTTCTGTCCAAGTAGAAATACTTGACAACAACAACAAAAAAAGAAGAAAAGTAACAGAAATAACCAATGTACATTTATTATTAATCCCAATATCACCGCAAAACAACTAATTTCATCAGTATAAGACATTTAGACATATCCGGGCTGACTTTCCTGGAAAGGAATTCTGATCAAATTTTAGATGTGACGATGGGATGTTTTATTGTGAAAGGCTAAGGCAGCGTAGACAGGAAGTGGAGTCCTCTCGTTCATATGAATCCGGAGAGTTTTAGTCAAAATAAGAGAAACACGAATCTAACCTAATCCGTTAGTGTGGCTCCACCGCCCGAAAGGTGGAATTGAACCACTCTGCCGCTAAGCAGCTACAGGTTTGAAGCCTGCACCCCGGACCACCGAGGCTCATCCGGGCACTTACAATAAGCTCCACGGGAACTATAAATAGGTTGAAAAAAGCAACACTTGTTTAACCTACGGTGTCAACAACGACGACCACCATGAGTTTGTATTTATCAAATAAAGATTATTTACACAGTGTTTATCCACAGGCCGGCTGGTAAGTGGCTGGCTGAAACAATCTGTGTGTCAAATATACACAAAATAAGCACAGACATGTCGGACTGTGTAGTTTTATTCAAAGCAGACGCTGTGTGATTGGCTGTATGGGGGGAAATAAGGAGGAGCATGGCCGCCTCACCTCAGGTAGGAGATACAGTCAGATTATAATCAAACACGTTTCCATAGTTGCATGGTTTAGTATTAGTAATGGAGTTTATTGTTCGCACTGATCCATCATTATTGTTTTTGTTTACAGTCAATGGTGCAGGTACTATCTACATCAACAGTGGAAGTGCTAATTCCACACTGTAAAAATATGAAAATGTTACCACCTAGAAATATAAAACATGATCAGATAAATGTACTTAAACTTTCAATAGTGAAAGTACTCACTACAGAACATGTCAATTGTACCATTAGATTATTACTGTGCATTAATTTGATGCAGGTGTAGTGAGGTTTGACAAATATGAATATTTGAACTATACTTCGTTGTGAATTTATCTGGCCAATATCGTCTCAATTCATTCATCGATTGATTAGTTTGTAAAACATCACAAATAACTTTAAACCTTTTCCTCTGTTTTTGGTCAAATCCATAGTCAAAACCTCAAAGTTATTCAGTTCGTATAATTTAAAAGAAGGAAAAGCAGATTCGCCTCCTTTTTAGGAAGCTGGAAATGTGAACATGTTTTTCACATGAAGAAAATTTCTCAACTAATAAGCTGTAAATAATATAGTTTGACATTTTCTGTTAAATTGAATAACTATTAAACTGACTCCTCATTTCTGCTCTAATGTTATATACTATTGGTAAATTAGATTACATGATAGTTTATAAGTCTTCATATCATTAAAATAACTGGGTGTATATTGAACAACTTATCCATATGCATTTATTTCTCACTTTCTTTTTGCTATGACATTTCAGTTTTGCTTTGTGGGTTCAAAAATATCTCTATGGTTTTATAATGAAAAGAAACACTTTAGTATCATTCATTTTATTTCCGTACAAGAGAACACAAACGTTCAAGTTACAAATGAGGGAACGTATATTACTCTATTTTAACACAATTTCACTTGATATGATATAAATCTTTGGTTTAGCACCATGTTAATGTAATAAAAACAACATCATACATTTTAACATTTTGAATTAGCTGGCAGTGGGTTTTTTTCACTCTCTCTTAGGTTGAAACTAATACGAGTTGAAGGTGTTCTCTATGACGAGTGTCTGAGGCCCTTCCTTCGTTCCTCCAGCTGGTGGCGCCAGCGCACTGCTGGTCTCCTCTTCCAGGAGAGAGCAGCACATGTTCTTAGAACAGGCCTTTCCACAGGCCAGGCTGCAGGGAGGGGGCGGAGGCAGGGAGGGGGCGCTCCCTTCACCTCCTGCAGAGCATGAAGCAAACTCAGGCTGCACCGTGCAGCAGCTCACTCCCACACTCTGCAGCACCTTGGTGACGGCCAACATCAGATCAGCACACCTGGGGAAATGTGAAGGATTCTGCGTTAACCAATACACCGTCAGTCATCTCCCCCAAAAGCTGCAAAATAATAGTCAATATGAGTGTGATTATCTGTCTGCGTTTGTCAGCCCTGGGATAAACCTGTCTGGGGTTCAACTGTCACCCAGTGGGAGCTGGGACCAGCTGTGACAGTACACAGGATAAATGGTCACACATGATAAAGGACTGATGGATGATGACGCTTCTGGTCTCTACAACTTGATCAAATCCACCAATGTACATTTTACAGCTTAAAGGCCACCATGTCTTTGAACATGCTGTAGTGAGTTTGTTGTTTTTCTTGTTGTCATGAGATCAGAGGTTTATGAAATAACAAGAAAATGATTCTTTGTTAAAATGATCAAGTGTCTATTGATGACAAGTAAAATCTGTCATTCTAAAGTGAAGGTAATATGAAAAGGGTTTAGGGTGAGTCCAAAAATGACAGTTGCTCAAACCTTGCTTCAGTGGCCTCCAGAAAAAAACAGCCAGGTGGACAACAAACAAACATGAATAGCTTTGATGTATCTTCTAAGGTCTCTTGAAATCCCCCAAATCTAAAAAACATATTGATTGTGAAACTTTTCCCGTTCACCTGTGCGCTGGAAACCCGGCATGGCACCGCACGTGGACAGAGGCCACTGTGAAGGATTCGTTTAACTGCCAGACGTGGAGGTCGTGCACAGCCTGCACTCCGTGGACGCCTGCAATCCTTTCTCCAAGATCAGACACACAAAGGTGTGGAGGTGGGGCCTGCAGCAGCAACAGCCCGTACCTGTGCACCTGGAGGCAAGATGGGTCAGTGAAGTATGGGCAGCCATGAGTCTTGTTCTCCCAGCTGCTCAAAGCGCCACAGGTATTATAAAAGCTGTTGCAATGTGCTGAGAGTAGCCATGTACTATATGGAGATGGTCCTTTGTGTAAATGCCTGTGGCGATTGCAACTGTGCCATCATAAGCAGCATTTAATTTACTATAATTACATGAGAAGGGGTTAAACAATTGAACACTTAACTTTCATCATCATTTTAAAAACTGAAACATAACTTTATAGTAGTTTGTAGTAATGGATGTAAAGGCGCACCCCCTCGTCCCACTGTAACTCAGACGTTTGATTGCCCAGCAACGACAATAATGTCAAGAAACACCTTCAAAATATTACGATTGTATGAATATTTAAGTTACTGTGTCTTTAAAAACTTCTCACATTTGTAAATATATCACAATTCTGAAAAGAGAGCACATTACAAATAAATATCAACATTGCCAACCTAATCTTCCTGCCTTGTAAAACATTAATAATGGTATTAAAACCCTGCAATAATGAAGTACTAAGTAGTTTAAACTGCCATCTGAAGCGTTTCCAAATATTCCACAACTGGAATTTTCTAGATGGCTTAGAATTAGTGGGTTGAACTTACTAACTTGGTCTGGACAGGAGCTTCATCATCATTTGAACTAAATACTATGACATAAACACAGAGGCTGACCTGGGGCATGGCTGTGGCGATCAGAATGCCCACAGCCAGCAGGGAGAGAACAGGATCCAGGTAAGGCAGGAGGCCGCAGGCTCCGGAGCCGTGCAGGCACTGTGGGGTGAGCAGCAGCACCAGCACGCTGTCGATCAGAGCCAGGAGGGGAGAGAAAAGGCCCCGAACGACCAGGAGGGGCGACAGCCGGCAGAGCGGCCGCTGGCTGCTCGGTGCGGAGCTCTCACTGGGATGTGAAGACTTCCAGACTGGAACATCTGAAATGGAAACAAATATGAAAGATAGCTTTCATTAATATATTTACACAATCAGAGCTTAAAAATTATCAAAAACAAAAGACAAGATATTTCACGTGATTTTCTGGAAACAAGTTGAATCAGTATTTTCCACATTGTGCTCTGATGTACTACAGATACTTTATGTACCAGAGCCACTTTATAATATTAATAAGGTATGTTTGATATTCATATATATGAGGGCTGTCTGTGAGCACGCAAAAGTCTGAATCAGTTGTTCCAGATATTTTCTGGAACTTTTCCTGCCAGAAAAATGTCTGGATATTGTGAAATATGTGAAAGTTCATGTCTGAAGATGGTTTTGTATTTATTTTGACTAAAAATGAATCAATTCAATCAATTCTAAGATGTCAAAGGGGACAGAACAAGAAGCTAAACTCTCACCAAGATGTCCCATGCTGTTATTGTCTTTAGACGTCTCTGTGATGTCTTTTGAAAGACTCTCAACCTTGCAAGCCTTCAGATCTGCAGAACCACTCTCACTGTCTTGTGGAGCTGCTGCATGCAGGTGGACTTCTGGCTGTGGGGTTTGAGAGTCTGCTTCAGGGACGCTGGAGGCTCCTGGGTTACAGAGGACAAGCGCCCCATTGCAGAGCGAGTCGTCCGCAGCAGACTGGACTTTGACAACATCATCCAGGACTCGCCCCGGCACAGCCAGGCCTTTGGATTCTTCTGCAGCCAAGACTGTGGGAATCAAACAAGAGGAATGAAAAACAAACATGTTTGATGCACCTTACAGCTGGATACACAGTAAGAAGCTGCTTTAAAGAAAAGCCTTCACACTGACCCACTACAAACTCCAGTCAACTCCAGTCATCGTGATTTCAGTGTCGGTGAAATCACAACAAGTTAAGAATATCTCTGATTAGACTGATCATCTATTATCACATGTTCCCATTCCAGTCCATCTGGCTTCAGGATCAACACCATTGTCATGTGTGTTTTTTAGCCTAAACCATAGATAGACTGTGTATAAAGATGACTGCTCCCTAAAGTTTAACCAAAGCGTCTCAATCTACAGCAAACGATAAACATTGTGTGTTATAAACAGTGACATGTGAGACAACTCTGCAACTACATGATGCATTTTGAGTCAACAACGTCGTCTATGGGCCAGAACTTCGTTCAACTCTCACATGGATCGGTTGATTTGCATCAGCCAGAATGTGCCACAACTATCAAATGAACATTATTAGTCATGGGGCAGTTAGCAAATATTACTGTATAAATATTACAGTTAGCAAATATTACAAATATTAATAAACAAATGAATTCCCTGAACGTTGCTTGCAATTAAAACGTTGTCACCTTGGTTGACGTCTTCACTTTAAATTGTTGTATAATTTGCGTTTTTTCATGAGCTTGGTTAATCAGGAGGTCAGGTGATGTTTTTTACCAGGAAGACAAACCCAGATATGCCCTGACCTACTCGGCCTTGGATTGGCTTACTATGATATTGGTATCCTAACTAACCAATCAGAGGCAGAGAAAAGGTGGGTGTGGCTGTCCTTGGTGGATTTAGAAGTAGGTAGATGCTATGCTTTTTGAAAAATAAGTGGGTACAGGTCGTATACCTGTGTATACCCTGCACTACACCACTGGCCACAATACAAGTTATATATCCCGCCTCCTCCGTTTGTGGATGGGACATGGACCAAATTAAAAAGTCAAAGTACTCTTATAACAGCGATGTATTTTCAAGTGGTAATTTCTATGATTAGTTTGTTTTTAATTATTTATTTGATGCTATAAAAATGGAGTGAAAGGTCACGATTGACAGCTGAGACTGAGCACTTCTGTGGTTCCATCCCCCGATCACTACTGTATGCTGTGGTTGTTGTATATACTGTTATTATACTGATATTTTGGCTTCACTTTTGGATGGTGGGGGAAAGTAGAGACATGTCGTCCATCTGATGTCTACGCTGTAAAGGTCGTCAGCTCTTATCACCACAAACTCTCTTAACATCTCGTCGGTGTCTTCTACGTGTGTGGCTTCGCCTTTTCACCGTGAGATATTTGTTTTCTTTTTGTTATTTCATTTTTGCATCTGTCGTGCGTTGGAAGCATCATCAACCCCAGAGTTTCCATGACGGGCCGTGAAAAATTATTCTCGCCGCTGTTTCAGGATCAGAGCAGAAGCAGCGGTTGGTTTGTACCGTGTCAGAGAATATTTACCCAATACAACACAAAGCTAAAAGCTCATCATAACCACCTCATCCTGTTTAATCAGCTGGTTACATATTTCCTGTGGCCAATGTTTTATATTCATCTTTGTTAACAGAGCCAGGGAGTTTTATTTGATTTGTTTTGTCAAGGATCAAGGATATTTTAATATTTTAAAATCTAATTCAAATGTCCGACTGAATATTCTTAAGAATGAAGTTACTTATTCTTGGAAAGGTTGTACTTGCATGATTATGTCATTATATCAGTGGTATGAAAACGAAAATGTTGACAATAATATAATTGTCAAATCATTAATCCCAATCACTTCTGGGACAATAGATCTTCCAACAAAATGTGTTATCGTGACAGGTCTATACCTTAATAATTCTAATCATGCACCAAGTTAGAGGTTTCTTTGCACAGTTACACATGTCTAAGCAAAATTGGTATTGTACAATGAAAATAAAAAGTAGATACTAATCTGTAGGTGATGTTACCTTTGTGGTTCACTTCAAATTGAGATTCGGCCTCTGAGTGCCTGGTGGCTCCGGCCCGCTCCTCCTGCAGTTTAACCCAGTTCACACTGAGCACCAGGATCTTATAGAGCAGACTGAGAGCTGCGACCACCACAACCAGCTGGAGGTTCTGCGCTGGGTGTGGATCAATGGTAAAACTGAGGATTTTCAGTGAGTATGAGATACTCAGTAAAGCCAGGAGGAGACTGGACAGGAAATCCCCCACAGGCTGGAACCTGCTGTCGGCGAAGGAGACGCTGCAGTCGAGAGCTGGAGGAGAGGTTGTGGGCGAGCAGGGTTGATTGGAGTTAAACTGGGGAGCTGCTTCATGGTTAGGCTGAGCACTGGCATTGGATGACCCACAGGCGCCATGTAGCGATTCAGTGGATGATTCTGCAGGCAGGGGGGGAGAAGGTGTTTCTGAGGAGGAGGCCTGTGGAGACGCCAGGGAGTCCACAGAGGAGGGAGCAGTTTGAGGATGAAGAACCATGTGCATGAGGATAAAGAACGTGTGGAAAGCGTCCACCAGGGTGATGATGGACTTGCACAGCTGACTCATGATGACCTCGATCCCCAGCAGCAGGATGGCAACTCCCAGCATGCACCAGTGGAGTGTCCTCATACCTGCAACTGAGAGTATAAGACCATAGAATGTAAATGAAGATGGGTGACATGACAAAGCTGGCTGCAGTGTAGGTCACAAATCCACCTCCTCCATGTTAATGGATGGGACATGGGCCAAAAAAACCACACACCATTATTGATGGACAACTCTAGCAGTTAGCATGACTGAACTGGTGTCGGAATTAAATAAACAAGTTAAAATGTGTTAATAAGTGAGATTAGTTAATAAAGCTATTTATTTTCAACTCATGCCACGTACTGCATATTTGTGTATCAGGACTTGTGTAATCTGTATGTGATGTTACCTTTAGAAAATTTCAACCTATTACATTTTACAGTGTACATTTGAATGAAAATTGTGTATTTTCCACCACTGATCTTAACGTTCATTTAAAATTCCAATTGTACAATTATGAGGTTGCTTGTATTTTACTTGAAGGTTTCTGTTTTCTGTTACCAAACCTCTAGCCCACAACAATTCATTTATTTTATGAACATAACACAATCTATAATCAACAAAAACATCATTATTTTATATTACATATTAGGTTTAGATAAGAAATGTACATTTTTAGAAAAATTCTGCAGAACATAAAATAGTTAAAAATTTTACCTAAATCTTCCAGATTAATGATATTTACATTTCAATAATTATTATGATAGACATTATTCTAAACACTGATAATTCTGCTTGATGGCTACTTTTGGTACTTTAAGTATATCACGATGCAAAGTATTTAGACAAATGTACACAGTCTACGTTTCCTTTCCTAAAGTGTAGTTACCCCAGGAGAGCGGACGACCCTCGGCCAGAATTCAAAAGCAAGTGAGGCCCTTGGATGTGATCTCTGCGGCGAAATCTGAAAAATGTCACCTTGTTCTACATCTCTCCCACCACACTCCTCCTCTGCTCTAATCGCAGTCATGTGAGCTGGAGAGGGGGTGGGTGGAAACATCCTCTCCTCAGTTATCCCTGTTTGCATTCCCCCCTCGGCTCCACGGTGGGAGCGAATGCCTTCACCGGAGGATCACACAGCCCACCCACCCTCCGTACACTCTGCAGATTGAGTGAAGCTAATTTGCACTAATTAAATCCCCATTGTGTTGTCAGGATTACATCATAACGTGAGACCCTCTCGGCTTTATTAACCCTCGAAGCCTCCAGAGCTCTACCTGCTTTTCCTAGAAACCCCCAGCTCATATAAAATAAATAGCGGAGCCGTGAGTTCCCGGTCGTTCCAAACTGTATGAAAGTTATTGGACATTTCTAATTACACAGTAGGAGAAAAGCCCACCATCAAGTTTGATCTGTTCACTGTTAAATACTCTAATATCCCCACAGTTATGTTTAATCATTGGAATATTTGCAGTTTGTGTGGATATCAGTGAATTCATGTTTTTAAGAATTTCTGCATTTCTTCTGTTTCCTCTGTAGAACCTAAAAACTAAATCATAAACTTCTGATATTGTCCTCCACCAGATCCCTCTACCTCTACTGGACAAAGCTGACTAAGAAGAGAAACATGCAGCTTCAAGATGTCATAAAGTAATAAATAATAAATATACTGACCCTAAAGCAAGCCAACGTCTTTTTGTGCTGATCCGAAGTCAAGGTGACCCCAAGGTGGAAATGACAAATCTTGAAATATATACATTTGATAAAATTAGCCACCGTGAGTTTCATGAAAGCATAAACTTAACCTCACAAACTATTTGCGTGCACCTTTGCTAAGAAGAGGCTTTTTGTCTGCTGCATGTTGCCCGTTTGCAGCACATCGACACCTGCATTGGCTCTTATCACCACAAACTCTCTTGACATCTTTGTCTGTGTTTTCTACGTGTGTGGCTCTGCTCGCTCTCCTGCTGTGTTCTCACATTCGACTCCCCCTGACTTTCCGAGGACTTAATACTAGGGGAGAAAAGTCAGCAGAAACTCCGGACATTTAAGTTCACACATCCACCTGGAGTTCCTCTGGAGGATCTCTGAAGTTCAGTGCATGTCTGAAAGCAGATATAGAGATAAAATAAAAAGAAAGAGGCTGCATTCCTCCTATTGCAAGTCAGTGAACCATCAAATAATGTTGAAGCTGCTGTTTAGTTCGTTAAAAAGTTTGATATTGCCTCTTAAAAACCATCTGTAACCAACAAGAGGATAATCCAACCACCACAAAGTTAATTTCCTACACTAGTCACACCAGAATAAACTCTTTGTAGGAGGAACAATGTGATATTCATTCTTCCAAGTTACACAGTCTTTTTCAAGGAATATTTCAAATGTAATTTTCCTCATTCATTGCCACAGTGATATTGAACTTGGCAGCCGCATTATGTCTTTTGCATTTACTGGCCCTGTCAGGTTCTGTTGAAGTGGAGCATCCTCTGATGGTGAGTCCCATGAGGGTCTATTGCAGTCCACTGGACTGCGAACCAACAGGCCAGATAAAGGCTGACACCACGGATAAATTCCTACTGTTCTCCCAGCATGCCAGCACATTCCTGAGGCACGGCTAAGCCCGAGGAAAGACCCAGCGAGGAAGCATTTGATGACTTACCACTGTCCCTGCACAGAAAGAGACGCTGCAGCGGCCTGCGTCCACCTTGAGCGTCAAAAAGGCTCTTTCAGTTCACCCTGCTCCGTCTGTCAGTCAGCTGAGGAACTTAAACTGGTTCATTGTCTGATGTCTGCGGATCCAACAAAACACTCTGACAGAAAACGTCCCATTGATGCTCAGCTGTTAACCCTGAGGTGCACAATCACATGTTTCAACGTAGACAGAGGCAGCAGTTCAGGAGAATTTCTGCCAACAGAAAACAGGAGGTCAACAGATCATAAGGAAATATTTAACTTTCAACCAGTTTTGCATGTTTCTGTCCAAACAGCGAATCCAGACGGATCAGAAAGTCTTTAAAAGCCTCACTGAATGACAGAACATGACACTCACTGTATGGAGGCTTCAAATATGTTTCATGACAGGAATGATTTCACTCTCTTTGTTAAGAGACAGATGTTTTTTCGTTTTGTGAATTAGCTTTATAAACCAAATAAAATGAAAAAATTATAAAAAGCGAAAGGTTGAAGAGAACTAGACAAAGAAAGTTAAATCTTCTGTGGTATTGATATCGACAGGTTTGTTTTAGAGACAAATGCGATAGAAAGGAGAGGAGGGACATGAATGCATATCTGCGACCAGTAGATCATTCACTGTGGGGTTGAAATGTAAAAACACTTACAAGGCAGGAATCGTATACACTGTTAAAAACAATACATTCTCTATCCTGTCCTGTACAGGATAGAGAATGTATTGTGGTTATATCTATTCAGGCCAGTGGTTCCCCTGTGGGAGGGGGGGGGGGGGAGGACCCTTTAAAGGGGCTGCAGGATATTTGTAATGCATGTGATATTTATGAAATATTCTTGCAGAGTGAGATGAGAAGATCCAACATGTGATACCACTCTCATGTCCGAGCCCTAAAGATGAAGGAATAAGGGTGGAGCTTCATATTTAGCTACATCTGCTGATTAGCATCTCAGATTAGCATCAGACTGGACTCATTGCTCACAGGCTGCACCACATTTCACAATCTGCATAGATATTATTTCCCTATTTAAAAAAAAAATCAAGATTCATAGTTCATTTTCTGAAAAAACTGCGAAAATGTAATAAAGAAGCTCCATCTCGCTACGTGAAAGAATGATAACAATCTTTGGATCTGTTGTCTGATCAGATCACATTTCGTGGGTTCTTCCCTGACGCACACTTCATCCTGTCATTGAGTTTCACGTTGAACCATCCAGTATTTTCTCCTTGGTGGAGGGAACCAGCATCGCTCGCCCCCAAGGTGAAAAAGAAAAGCTCCACTATTCACACATTAGATCTTGCTTGGCCAAAACTCCCATGTTAAAAAACTAAGTTGTGGTTTAATTGTTTGTTTTTAAACTGGAGGCAGCGACTTCTCTAACCAAAGTGTTCTTGATGTGAGAAGAACACTACAAAAGTAAATAACAAAAACAAATTATCAGCAAATATTTGATCTTGACAGTTTGGTTCTCGCAGCACACAGCAGATGTTGCTTCATAAGCATCATTAGAGACAAAAGGCTTCTTATTCAGGCTTCTCATTCAGTTTTAGTGTGAAAAACAAAGGAGCCTGTTCCACGTTTGGCCCATTTCACTGCTCAGGATCATGTAAAGTGTTGAAAGGTCATTTTAAATCACGTTTTAATCACTTTCTCACAGCCTCCTGTAGTAGTGGAGCATTGTGGAGCAGGGATGGATTAGTGCAGTCTGGAATTCCTTCAGAGGAGAATTACAGTGAGATGTACAGAGCGGAGCTCCCACCCTCGGCCCCCCGCCACCGCTACACACCCTGCAGACCCAGGAGACGTGAACCCCCTCACCCCGCACCACCCATGTCACGCCAGCGACAGAGGGAGGTTCCAGGAAAACCTCTCCCTCCAGATTCAGTCTACAGTGTTTCTGGCTTTTGGCTCCATCAACTGAGGCAACGTCTTTTCGTGAGCAGTCTTGCCTTCATTTTTTAAATAATTTTTAAAAGGAATGAAACCTGCGATTAAAAAAAAAAATCACAAGATACGAAGGAAGTAGTAGAGGGATGTGTGAACGATTCACATAATGTTGTTTTAGTTTCCCTCATCCTGTTAAAATGTGCACACTATAGGTTGAGAACATCTTTATGGAAAGAAGTTGCTTTTAAAAAAATGACATGCAACTTTATTTCCTAACTCATTTTAGCAGTGGGTCTGTTCCAACACTTCACTCACACTAAAGTATCTCAACAACTATCAATGGGATGAAATTACACAGAAGTTCATTGTGAAATCCTGAGGATCTTTGGGATCCCCTGATTTGTGCTCTTGCGCCACCTGCCTGTGAACATTTGCAGTTGTCTTGTAAAATATCTCAACAGCTAAAATGAATGTATTGCCATGACATTCATGCCCTCGTCAGAATGAATGACAATAAGATCTAGTGCCATCATCAGGGTAAATTTTAATTCATCTATGACCAAATAGAGCATTATTTGTACTTTGTGATAATTAGCAATGTTAGCTTATTATATAGTTATTACTTATAGTCTGTGAGAAGGAAGCCAGTAGGTCACTGAATGTTCTTTATAAAGTTCATTGCTGAACCCATCTGACTATGGGGCTTTGTCATTTGTCAGAGATTTGATTGTTTCTGTAATTTCATGTTATCTCTGCTAAGTAGTCACGATCAGTTTGGCTTCAAGTTGGAAGTTTGCACTCGTGCAGCAATGTTTGCATATCCCCTGGTGTTGCCCTCATTTGAGATGTGTGCAATCTCTCATAAAGCTGTTGGAAACTTTTATTCATATCTTTATGGGAGGTTAAAGGTTCCCCTGTATCTGATTTAATTCTGTGGGTTGGACACTTATACTCGAATTTGAACGGCTGTCTTGCGAGCAGCTTATGTGGTTTGTTGCTAAACTCATATACTTCTGCTTCGTGTACACAGAGGCTTTATCAATTCTTGCTGAAAATATTTTATTGAGTTTGAATTTAAGTGTTAAAATCAGATTAATATATTCAGAAAACACAGTCAGTAAAGAGCTGTCTCAAACCTCCAACTTCTCTGTTGTCGAGGGATTTCACGTAGTTTCAAAGTAAATGTACTGTAACTGAGCAATGATCGGAGAGAATAATGTAAGGTTACTGATCATTGGTAGAATATGGCAGCAGTTTGCCATTAACCAAAATATAGGCTATTCCATTATAGATATTATGGGGATGAGAATAATTTGTAACTCCCTCCCAATTGATTTGAAATCATGACGTGATAAACCAGTGAGTTACAGTAGCTCAGAAAACATAAGACACAAACTTTAACAGCCTGAACGTCAGAACTGTCACGAATTTCTGTAAGAAACTGTTCGATTTGGATGAGATTTAGTTACAAGAACTTTAAATTTAAATTAAATTCTTATGATCTGATTATGAAAAAGATATGTGAGCAAATAAAGCAACAACATGGAACTGAGGAGACAGTTGACTTCCATCACCCCCCACCTAAGAATTGAATGAACAAACAAGAATGACACTCAGAGTGCAGACCTCCACCAAGACCAACAGTCCCCTTACGAAACCACATTTTAATTAACTAGATCCAGATTTTTCTTTAGATCTCCACCATATTACACAAACACTCTTAAATATCAGTTTTCTAAACATGCCTGATGTTTTTTTTATCAAGATCCATAATATTACTTCTCTGAGAAAATCAAGGAATATGTTAAAAAATGCTTGATCCCGCTATGTTAAAGAAAGTGAAAAGAAGAATTCCTGGATCTGCACCAAAATGAATCGGCTTCTTCCCAAAACCATATCACATCCGTCCACCATGTTTCATGAATATCCATTCAGTTGTTTTCGTGTCATCTTAACCAAAAAAACAACCAACCTTTGCTGAGGTAATTGTACCTAAACCACATTGTTTGGAAACGTAAACAAAGGTCAGAGGTGATTTTATAAAATGTATATTTGACCCCAAATAACATATTGGAAAAAGAACCACCAGCTGCATCTATGAATCCCACCCGAACCTGATCTGTACACGTTTGTTTTCCTGATATTCATCTGCAGTGCTCCAACATCCTGAAAGCCCAAAACTACTCATTTCATTGAATCATTCACTCATACCTTTTGTCATTACATGCATTTATTTGAGAGGAACAGATTTCGCCATACATATCTTTGTAATTACCGGCACATTTCAATTAAGTTAACAAATTATTATTTAAAAATTTCTAAAAATTAAAGCATTACAAACAGTGGGGGCAAACTCTCTGTTGGGTGGAGAAGAGCAGGAGGGTCCAAATATGCTCCTTTTCAGAAGAAAAAAAACGAAACAATAAACTTGATTGTATCCGTCTCAGGAGAAGAAAAAAAAACAGTTCTCTTGTAAAGTTTCACTGTCTTGCTTTGGAAAATTCAGGACAAGAAATGGAGTTGAACAGAGACGTCAGGATGTGAAGAGACTTGTTACGTGATGCTGTGAAATCCTTTGTTCTGGCTCCACTGTGGGGAATTAGAAAAACAACCACCAGCGCCCCCTGTGGCCACAGATTCACCCAGCAGAGAAGCGTTCAAGCAACAGGGCTTTTGATAATGTTGTATTTGCTTTCATTAGTGCTGCTACCAACCATTCAATCATATAAACCTTTCCTCCCAACACAGATTCCCCCCCTCCCGCCCCAAAAAGAAAAAAATAATATCTAAACTAAATATTTGCTCTATTGTGATTCTGAAATATACATCAAAAAAGGAGGTTAACCATTAAAAGCAACCCCTAAATGAAAAAAAGAGAAAATGAGAAGGTGGTGAAGAAGAAAAAGAGGGAAAAATAAATCAGAGGAGGCTCATACAGCCGTGAAATAAATAGAAAAGAACTGATTTCTCAAAGCAGCCAAAACGAAAAAACAAAGGATGAGTGAAGTGACGACTTTGAAGGCAACATGGATGATGAGCTGGAGCGGAAGGTGAGATGGCACCGAGTACCAACGGAAGACTGAGCGACAGAAGGGAGGAGAGGGGAGGAGAGGGGAGGTCAGGACAGAGAGCGAGCTGCTTTTTTCTCAAAAACAATGACTGGTCAAACAAAGCGATGATCGCGTCTGAGAATCAACGACGACAACTTCTTTAAACTGTAAATAACAACCAAAAGCGTATAGCATTGCTTTCCAACATTCACAGATGTTCTGTGTTTTTTTTTCAGCATTGTGACTTAAAAAGGAAAAAAAACAGAAGCAGTTTTGTTGTAATGGAGGCCGACGGCAGACGCTCGCAGCTCCTCCACATCAGCGGGAGGGGACGCTGATTCCTGAGGGGCCAAAGTGAGCAGAGGACAAGAAAACAGACGAGAGGAAAACCACTTTGGCAAAGGTCCCTTACAGTTTTTTTTTCTTTTCTTTTTTCTTTTTCCTAAGAGGCTAATTGAGGGAGGGGACACAGACGTAAAACGCTGACATTTAAACAGACACGTTAACATCTTCAGCTTCCGTGAATATAAAAGCCTCCGACGGTGATCGACTTCCACTTGGTGTTTAAAGCCAGCAGGTCCCCACAGCATGGTCCCCGACTTTTATCTGGTCTTCCGAGTGTGCCACCAACTATACTTTTCTCATCGTCCTGGTCCTCGTTATGTCTCTGTGTGCGTGTTATGAAAAACCTTTAATTGCTAGTTATTTCCCCAACTACAGTCGATACATAAGAGAGCGAGTATGGATTGTGGGAAAGGTCTGTGTTCTGTCTTTGGTTCGGGGTTCATCCTCCCTCCTTTGTCCTCCATACTCTCTCCGTCAGATGCTTTGTGTGTAAAGATTGCAGATATGACAAAATGTAGTGATAACATGGTGACTTTATTCCTCTTCTCCCCTCCTCTTTTTCATACTCAGTGTGCATATGTATACGTGGTGGATGTAGTGTGGATGTACAGGATTCCTTATTTGTCAAAGCCGAGCTCCACAGTTCGATTTTTGTCCTTTGTGTATTTTCCAGAAGTTGCTTGAGTTTTCGCACGCGGAGCTTTGACTGTAACACCAGGTCGTCTGTCCTTTATGGAAAGGGGATGTTGGTGGTAAAGTCAAAGAAACGACAGAAACATCAGAGGTTTATCAGTCACGCAGGAGAGCCAGACAAACTATCTGAGTGCTGTTCTCTCATGTCCTCACAGTCCTTGGGAAAGCAGAAGAGAGGAGATAAATTAATTCTGACTGTGGCAGAAAACATTTTTAAAACCAAACTCAAGCATCACATCCGATCATCCACAATTGATAAACCATATGTCATATGTGAACGTATTTCAAGGCATAAAACAGAGAGCTAGAGTCAGCCTCATCTTTTTCAAACATGGCGGCCTGAGGTCAACAGCCGCGGAGGGAGCTTGCCTTCTATCTCGTGAAAGACACAAATGGCTTCTTGCCACTGCCATTGGACTTTTAGTGGTTCAACCTACGGTTAATTTTCGGCTGTGGCAACCACACAAACTGATTGAGGAGTTGATTTAACTATCTTGGTTCCCTGAATTACACTTCAGATTTAAAAAAAGAAAGTCTGTCTGTAAACTTACAACCGACAGTTTGGATAATTTGTGTTTTTGTCTCGTTTCAAGTTCTCAACAATTACACAAGTGAGTGTCGTCATAACAGATGGAACAAATGGTCAGGGGTACAAATGTGGTTTTCATTTGAATGACCCAACACTTTTGTAAAAGTCCTTAGTGAGATGTATTTAATGTAAAGAAGTTGGGACCAAACACAGTGAGAGATCATTGTGAACTACAGATCCGTGGGATATTGATTTATTGAAGGATTTGTATACAAGTTGCCAAACAGCCAATGACTGTTTTCTATGTAAAGTATAGAAAGTGCCTCCTGGGCAGAGAATGAATTAAACTCGGTGTGTGTTCTGTAAACCGCGCTTCTCTCTCCTTTGTTTTAGTAACCTGTCTGGGCGCACGGTCATAGTAGTGCATGTGCATGACATCAGCTGTGATGTCAACATGACCTCCTCCTCCTCCTTCTCCGTGCTGTGACGTCTTTCAGAACAAACACACACTTTAAAACACACTTGTCACCTGCACACCTCAGGGCTGTTAAACCAGAAACACTGTGGCTACACCTTCATTTTATACAGTTTATCAGCTACACACAGAACAGCACAGATACGCTAACAATGCTTAACCAGCTGCTTCCTGCTGTAGAGAGTTTTAAAAAGTTTAAAAAAACGATTAAACACTTGACAGATGACAAAATTATAAATTTTACCAATCTGCATAGCAACTAGCTGGAATGTTCTTTGTTGGGTTTCCTGTTCAGTTTTGCTTCTGGTTGTGTTTCGATCCTTCAGCTTTCGTACATGAAGGGAAGGGGATCCGTGGCTGAAGAGAGGCCGGAGGTGCGGCGGATAAAGCTTTGGTTCCGGTCCGTGATGGTGGTGCTCGTATGATGATGAATCTTTGTCTAATTCAGATTTCTATTGTACATACAAATGAGACAAATGTTTACCTCACAACCTCATGGTGCGTCTCTTCCTGTATCCAAACTGGCCTCTAGCAGCAGCTCCTCCAGGTCCTGTCCACAGCTCACACTCACTACACATGTCACACACAACACACATTATCAGAGAGACTTTTCACACCAAAACAAACTGCAAGTGTGACTTTATTCATCTGAAAAAGAAAATATCAGCGATTTAAGTGACTCACCGTGCTCCATCACACAGCTGCCAGCTTTGGGGCTCTCGGCGTCGAGAAGATGGAGGGAGAACTCTGGCTTGAGGCCATTGGGTAGAGCTGAATTCACCTCCTCTCCGTCCAGAGCTTCGGCGAAACACTCGTCTGCAGAGCTCTCATCACCTGAATCCTCCTCTTTCACTGGGGAGACCGAGCCAGTCGTGGCAGATTCTGGACTCTCTGAGGATTCTTCTGCTTGAAGATTTGTCTCTTGTGTCTCACTCTGAGAGGCAGCAGGAGCCTGTTGATCAGTCAGGACAGAGAGAACAGACTTAACGCTCTGTTCATCTGCCTCTGTTTGCTGCTTTGGACTTGGTTCCTCTTGGTTTGGCTGGTTGTCCTCTACCTCTGTTGAAGTGGGGTTTTCGATTTCTGACAGGCTGGCCGATGCTTCCTGTTTCTCCTCCTCTCCCTCCGTTTGGTGTGGTGACTGGTTCTCCTTTGACGCAGATGCTAACTCATTCTGTAGCTGTTCAAGTGCAGGTGTTGGAGGTTGCGCGTCTACTGCAGGAACACTATCATGGGTTTGACTTGGTTCATCTGACTGTTTAGACTCTTCTCCTGTGCTATCAGGGGACATCAGTTCTCTGCCATCTTCTACCTTCTCTCCTTCTACAGAAGTATTTTCAGGTTGGGGGCTTTGCGTGCTCTGTATAACGTCCTCAGTGAGCTGAACTGCTCCAGCCTGTGCTGCTGGGGAGTCGGAGGGCAGGGCCGGTGCTTGTAGATTTGGATCTGTGACTTTGGGGTCTAAAGTACTAGCTGTTACATCTTCTGTGGGTGGACTTGTCGACTGCATCTCTAGTGTGTGGGTCTGTGGAGTATTTAGTGTGGACTCCGAGTGTGCTATAGACCTCTGCTCCGTCACATTACAGTCTGTTGACAGTGCGGGTGCAGGTGAGTGCTTCTTCACATCCTCCTGTGTCTGCTGTGTTTCTGTGGGTGTTTGAGAGGCAGGAGGTGTCATGGGCTTCTTTGAGAGCTCTTTAGTTTGGCTGAGAGGTGCCAGCCCAGCTCTCTGGAGTTGTAACTGTTGCTGCTGCTGGTCGGGGGGGGTTTCCACCCGGGTAACCGTGAAGATCTTACGACCCCGCCCCGGGCTTGAGACTGATATACAGCGACCGGGAGATGGAGGAGTGCCAGGGGGAGCTGGGGATTCTGTGATGGTGATGCCCGGAATGATACTTGGCACTCCTGCAGGTGGATCAGACGGGGACGAGGAAGTCCCAGAGGCACTGAGGGGGGGCTGTACGGCCTCCTGCTGGGTTTGCGGAGCAGCCTGGTTTGTGTTTGTGGAGCAGGACTTTGTTATCACCTCCTCTTCCTCCTCATCCTCAGTGTCTGAATCAGACTCCACGTTCGTCTCAGAGCTCACTCCAGACTGGATGCTTGCCTGTTCTTCTTTTCCTGTTGTTTCGATCACCTCCACTATTTCTCCTTCTTTCCCGTCCTTGTCATCTTTCTCCTCTGATGCTGGTGCTTCCTCCTCCTCTTCTTCTACGGTTCCATCCTCTGTGGCGATTTCAGCCATGGATGCGGACTGCCTCATCTTCTGCTCGGTTTCCTCCTTCTCTTTGGCCAGGATGAAGTTCCTCTTGCAACCATTCTGGATCTCAGTCAGCAGCTCACGCTGGGTCTCAAGGAAGCTCTTCACCTGAGAGACAAAAAAAATACATTCTTAAACATCTCACATGAACCACGAGAATATCACAATAAATATAAATGAATAAGACTGGTGTTTTAGTTTGTGACATCTTTCCTTCAAACAGCAATTTTCTTTAAAAAGAAAAATAAGAGGATCTTTGTTGTAGCTACCCATTTCCTGCCATCTTTCTACTTGCAGCAATCTAATGAAGAACTTAAGTGCCCCAATCATATTAAAAACACTATGGCTGGTGTTATTCTGACCAAAACCAAAGTTGTTTTTTTACCCTTTCTGTTGCTTTCTGCACCAAGCACAATTTTCACTTCTGAATGCACAAATTTGTAAATTTTAATTAAAAAAGGGCCAAAAATGTCCTGCAACTGCTTGAAACTGTTGTTTTAATCTAATTTTATTCAAACAGAAGTCAATGGAGCTCATGTTGGGGATTAACATCAGCTGAGGATCTGGTGCTCTAGCAAGAATTTGCAGCAGCAAGACAGAGTAGGTGGGATTGGCTCAAAATAAACTACAGTTCATCACAAAGATGGAACACGTCACCCAGTGAAACAGTGTGTGATGCATTGATTTGTTCTTAATAGTTATTTTAAAACAGAGCTCTGTGGTGCAGATGAATAAGCGCCATTAAGCTTATCTTATTTTAAGATTTATAGACATACTTGTTGATGGAATCACTTAATTGTTGGTTTTTGTCTTGTCATGGGATTGTTTGAAGATAAGAAAAATATGGAATATTTCAAGAGTTATTCCTTAAGCCCCAAATTCCACATTTGTGTGGAAGAGTCAGTTTGACTTACATCGAGTCCATGAGGGGAAGTCTGGGTCTGCTCAGGCTACCTTTGTGTAGCCCAGGATCTATCACTCGGACCACAAGTGCTGACAAACATATGCGAGCAGACACCCAGCGGAGGATAAACACAAGTGCATCTGTTTAGACTATATCTGGTCCTTTACCTCCTCTCTCTTCTACCCCCTTCCCTACATCTTATCTTCATGCTCACAGTTTCTCTCTTGAGCTCCCGGTCGAGATCGAGACGCAGCAGAGAGGTGTTGACCTTCAGGGCGAGCGACAGGGCCATCAGTCCACCCGTCTTGATCTCATTCTCCCGAAGGTCCAGGCGCACCAGTCTGGGGCTCTCAGCGATGAATTCAGCCACCGCCACCGCTCCTACAGCACAGATGGCAGGAATAAATCACCAATGCAACAGACAGCAAAAACTATGCACAAGGAATGACAAAGGGGAACACAGGTACTAGTTCCCACCTTCGCAGGACAGTTTGGTGGAAGCAAGGCCCAGTCTGAGCACAGAGCGGTTGGCAATCAGTCCGTCTTTAAGCTTGTGGACCCCTTCATTACCCACCGAGTTATGGCCAAGGTTCAGAGTCTCCAGACTCTGAGTGCATGGCTGAGAGAAACAACAGAAGAGAATGAAAACAAAGACACGTCTGTGTTCAATGTTAAAAATAATACAACGCTTATTTCTTTAGCAATGAGGCAGTGTAGTCATAAAAGTCAGATCGCTGTGTTGCTGATGGTTTGAACAAGCAATTTTTGCTACGTAAGAAATCTCTGTTAATTTTGGTTATTGTCATATGCCAGACATTACCATCTCATTGCATTAGGCCAACCAGTGACACTGTGGTTATTTCCAGGGTCATTAATCAGTAGGATGTCACGAGATGCACTTTATCAGTATGATTGGAGGGATTTCTACTTCGAAAGCTTCGGGCCTCAAACCATCACACCGTTTCTTAGAAAAGCTCAAACATGCAGGACCTTATGTTCTAAAAGAAAAACAATCACATGCTTCTAAAAATAAGTCGAGGGCTGTGTCATCATTCTCTATAACTAACAACATGTGAGACGTTAAGGTAATTCTTCAGTCCATAGATAGATATAATAACTTTTCTACAAAAGTTTCTTTCGGATCTTCAGTAGTGATTGGTCAGTTTACATGAGTCGATCCTACGATGTTTGAATTTATATCTATTAACTTCTTAAAAGCCGATCAGACAGAATATAAACGAGCTGAAACTACATATAAAGCTGAGTGGAGGATCATCATTACAAGTGATTACTTTCACATTGTTTTCATATTGACCTTGGATACCCTTATTATATTAAAAAAATCTTATTCTTGTTTGAGCAGACTAGAATGAAATATAAAATTAAATTCTGGAAATTATCAAACTTCACTAAAACACTGGGTCAAAGAATAAAACGACCAGAAATATATAAGTCAAAGTAAGTAAAATGAACATGTCTGTCAGTTGGGTTGGACAGGAAAACGTGGTCTGAGTCACGCTCCACTCTGCTGCTGCTGCATGGAGCAGACATTTTCACTTTCACATGTACTGATAACCAGTAAAGAGGGCTCTAAAATGAAACAGGCTGTGTGGCTGGTGGGAAGTTACATAATTGGTATGGGCCTGCACAATGGTAACACAGACTACCGCAGCATTGTTCAAGCAACATTTACTTTTTCATAGGTAAATTCTGTCCATTAATCCTTTTGAATGCTTCTGTGCTTGTACACCAAATTAAAAACTGTGTTTACCTTGCAAAATCTTTGTTTTATCTTTTTTCCAGCACAACGTGGCCAACAGACAATTAACGGTTTTCATTTTGACAGATTGCATCAACATACTGGATCCCAAAACACACAAGACACAGCCGGTGAATACGCCAGACTGCAGAGGGTCAAAGAAACAGACCTCAGGCTGGGTGTAGAGGAGATTAAGCAACAGTTAGAATGTACAAGTGTGGATGTGGTCAAGCTGCTGAACATGAACAGATGCTGTGTGAGGAGAGGGAAGGTATAACAAACAGCAGAGAGCTATTATGATCACTTCTCTGACAGACTAATGAGCGAATAGTTGAATCGTGCACAGACACACACAGCTTGTGGTTTCCTCTTAAAACCTCTGATAAGTGTGTGTGCAGTGTGTGCGTGCATGCGTGTGTACCAGTGCAGCAGCTAGGTAGACCATGCCGTTGTGTGTGAGCTGATTGTTCCATAGCACCAAAGTGACAAGGCCTTTCCTCTGTTCTTTCAGTCCCTCACACACGTAGGCCAGACCTGAGATGACAGAGATAGAAAGCAAAAGAGTCAAAGTTAGTGTTTCTGCCTTTAACTTAAAAGTATCAAAAATGTAGCTAAATTAAATGCCTCATATAGCAGCACCTGTTTGCATCGTCCATTTACTGTATTTTTTCTTTATTTTATGTTCTCTATTTGCTGTTAAGCTGCCAGAGGATATCATTTGGTCAAAACTACAATAAAAAGTGTTGATGCAGGAGAGAACATTAAATATTTGCTTAAATGGGAAAATGAAAACCAGTATTTGGGGTGTTTTTCCCAAATACTGTTTTTTGGGAAAAGCACAGACAAAAGTGATTCAGGAATAATTCAACCTCTACCTTTCAAAGAATCATAAGAAGCAGAGCAAAACTGGATGTATCCCCTCGGGGTTGTTTGACTCTGCAGCAAGTCAAGCTGCAGAGAAGTAGGTCACAATCTCCCCTTCTGTTTCTGAGTTTTGTTGTTGGCTAATGGTCAAGAAATTAGGGGGTCGCTGATCTTTGACATTTTGAGTAGAACATTTAGCCTTTAATCACAGTTCAAGCAAGAAATGGAGAGAGAGAATGGGGAAGTAACCTAACCTGTGGCAGGTGCATGTAAACTCGGGCCTCCATATGTGGGGCTCTCACAAAACCAAATACACACACACACACACACACACACACACACACACACACACACACACACACACACACACACACACACACACACACACACACACACACACACACACACACACACACACACACACACACACACACACACACACACTTCACTGTCAGCACAGCCGTCAGGGTCACCTTAAAGTTCAGTAACTTGCCCAAGGACACATTGGAACGCAGCCTGGAGAAGCCAGGGATTGAACGGCCGACCTCTTCTACCTTGTGAGCCACAGCCGCACAGATTTAAACTGCTAAAAAATAAACCGGGCTTATCATACTAATAGAACAATGATGTGAAAAGATGATAAAACTAATAATTGCATTACAACACATCTGTCCTGCTGCTGGTCAATATGCAAAAGGTATATTCTGAAAAGATAAGATTAAGTTCCAGTTACTTGACTGGTTTGTACTTGGTAGCATGCCTTTATGAACTTTATGTACATAAACGTATATGTGCAGACGACTTAATGAGTATTCAATGTAACTTTGAACAATATGTATATTGTTTACTGTATATTCTATTCTTGGCTTTGTTGTGCTGTATTACTTTTGCTTGTAAGACATTATTTATCCAAAGGGATCAATAAGCTCTTATCTGAGATTGGGATAAAAGGTATTGAGGTGTATGCTCGATAACAAATCTTTTTAACAAAACAATCCCCCCTTGAGAAAACACATGGGCTTTAAAACAGTCGTCTATTGTTACTGTTTGTGCTACATGAGTGCTGCATACCAGAGTCCAGGATGTGGTTGTTACGCAGGTCCAGGGTCTGGATGTTATAGTTGAACTTGAGCAGGTTGCCAAGTTGGGCAGAGTCCTGCAGGCCATTGAGCTTGTTGTCTGCGAGGTACAACTCCCGCAGATTCATGTTCATCTTCAGAGCCGTGGCTGAGCAGAAAAAGAAAACAAATGAGGGTGAGGGAAAAGAGGGAGATGAGAAAAACAGGTCTGGAAAGAGAAAACCTCTTATACACCAACCCATCGCCTCCCTGGTACTTTTTTCTCTCTTACCCAGTAACATGAGTGGCCTGCCAGATAGGCCTGCATTCTCCAGGTGGAGGACTGCCAAGCTGCCACTGATCCTGAGCGCTCGTGCCACAAAGGGAGCCGAGTGATCCAGCAGGGGCGTGTTACGTGCATCGAGATACTGCAGAGAGCTCGTCTGAGGGGGGGACACCAACAGAGATACAATTAATTTTCCAGAGAAAACAGCTCAACCTGTGAACCTGAGGTAACACACACATCTTCCACCTTTGCATCCTCTAGCAATCTATTTGGGCTACTTTTACCCTTGTCGTGTAACCTCCCATTATATCTGCTGTAGAACACTGATGACAAGGCTGATTCCATAAATAAAACTTCATCTTCAAATGACAAAAATGTTGTGAATAAACATCGAGCCCAGATGAAAGTAATGTCCTCTTTTTTCCCCTCTGTTGAATCCAGAATCTCACATGAGGGATTCAGGGACACATTGTTTTCAAAATATTTGTGTGTTAGTTCTGTGGGTCTTTGCTGAAACCAGTGATGACTTCAACAAACTACAACACAAACAATATACAAACTCGTATGTGTTTTTTATTCATCACCAGACACTCAGTGCTTGTAGACTCTGGAAAGCCTTTTGATTCAACCACTGATGCGTTGAAAAAATGATCCTCTCAGAGTCATAGCTGTGATTACAGTAGAACTGTGGTACTCATAACATTTTGTAAACACAGTTATTGAATCATTAGTAAATGTGGTTGAGAATTTGTTGTTTTTCCCTCTAGGATGATGGGTAACGAACCAAATCTTTAAAAAACTATTAAGAAGACCACACAATTAATAATAATGTAATTTGTGGTTTGGTGAAGAGATTAGTGTTGGGCCAGGAGCAGAGTGAACTTTAACCCACAAAATACCCCAAAACTCAACTATCAAGAAAACTAATGCACAAATGAAACCATATTCATTCCAGACTTTTCACAACTGTATTAAAATCGATTTTTGTAAAGTGGTTCACTGTTGATTCAAAGAACACTGTACAAATTAAGCAGCAGCTGTTCGTATCCATGTGTTTCTCACAGATTCAGCTTGAAAGGTGATATATTAATGTGTTACCCGCCCATTTTTATTCTCAACAGTACCAAGTGATGACTGACGTCAGAGAACGCCTTTAAGGGCAAGAGCATGACTCTGGATGTCTGAGTGTCGACAGAAAACAGCAGAGCTGCACAACAACAACAACAGCAAACATCAGCCAGTGAAAAAGAAGAGCTGAAAGATTCGTCATCCCCTCTGGGAACAAGTTAACAATTACAAAAATCTGTCGTATTTGAGAACCTCAAGGTTGAAAACAACAAACACACTCACCACCACAATCTTTTTATATTTTACAAATACTTTTATAGTCCATCCTCAGTGATCTCGATGAGAGAAGAAAACATTTCACCCTGTTTACTTTGTCATTATCCCATCCATCCTCTTATCACATATTTTGGTGCTGTACATGATAATAATTAAATATCATGTTGATAAAAATATGAGGGGTTGTAAAGTTTTATGCTATGCTATCTTCTAATTTTTGTTGTGTTTTTTAGATCCATGAAAAAAAAAAATCTAATCTCTCTTTATTCCCAAATTGTCCTTTTCCTCTGCAATATAGATGTCACACACTGTAAAACAATGAACTCTCACCTTTCGCATCATGTGAGCTGCTGCCTGCCATCCCCGCGTGCCAATGTACTTGTTAAAGGAGATGTTGAGATGTGTGGCGGACTCATAATACTCGATCATGTCAAACAGAGCTGATGCACCCTGAAAAACAAAGAGCGGTGGAAAAGAAAGAAAAAGATATAAAAATACAGCAGTTAAACACAGTTGATCACAATGTTAAAAGTGTGAACCAGAGTTAGAGATGTTACAAAGAGCAGCTGTTGTTGCTGCGGTAACAGTCCCTCCGGACAGGGGAGACCTGCGGAGGTGTTTCCATGACGGCCTGAGGTGAGAGGTAAAGAGGTACCTCTCTTGGGTTACTGATGTATTCGAAGGGTCATAAGATAAATGGAGACAGGAAAAAAGAATAGCATTCAGTAAAGCGTATAGCTCTGCCAAGACTAAACAATCCTACACACGTCTGTCTTTTCATAATGATGATAATAATAATACAAGGAAAAGGAAGTAGTCTGCACCAAAATGTACAAATGACTTATTTATCGTTGTAAAAAATTTTGTAATCGTATAATACATTTTTATCTAAATTGTGAATCTGAAAAGTAACTATAGCTGTAAGATTTATACAGTGGGGGGGGGGGAAGTACAATATTTCCATCTGAAATGTGGTGGAACAGAAGTATAATGTACTTCCACCACTGTCGTTTCTTTCTTTCAACATTTTGTATTGATTTCTCAGAGAACAATTTATGGATCCTGTGGATCTTGATGAAAACAGATCAGGCATGTTTGGGAGACTGATATTTATGAGTGTGTGCAATTTGTTGCAGATCTAATTATAAATCCAGATCTAGTGAATTTAAATATGTTTTCATGACTATCGGGCGTTCGCCGTGATATGTACTCTACTGTGTGTCATACTTGTTGAATAAACGTTAGTTGAGTATAAAAAAGTTGCTGATAAGTTTTATGTTGAGTTGTTGGTTAGATGATTATTTGACTTGTTGTATCAGCTAAACTCTAGAGATCATGTGACACCGGATTAATCACCAGCTGAAAATGTTTTCTGAATCCTCAGTGCTTTAAACCTGTGGTGCACAGAGGCCTGTTCACTGAGGAGCAGCTGCAGAAAATAGAGCGAGATGTCAGGTGCTGCAGGATAAGATTGAAGTGCACTTGTGATCAGAGTGTTTTAATCTCATTTTGGTTTTGTCGATGCTGTGAGCTCCATGTCTTTCATCCATCACTGACACCTCCAGCTCTGTAAAGGTTTTAATGACACTGGAGTAAAGATGGGTGGCTTATATTTTATGCTATTATGCATTTCTATATTATATATTTATATTAAATATGAGCATATTTGACAGAAATATTAGTTACTGAGTCATTATGTCTCATGAGTAGATTCTTGATTAAATGCCCAAAAAATAATGAGCAGATGATAGACCTGCTCCTGTGCTGCTGGTCTCAGGATGTGATGCAGATCAAAATGAAAGTATGAGTTTATACTCTACTGAGGCTGATGAGCTGTAACAAAATCCGTCAGGCTGCTGCAAAGCATCTCATAACCTTTTCCCCCTTTGTGTGCGTGTGTGTGTGCTAGCAGACATTACAAAGTATACACAAGTGTGTTTATCTACAGGGTGGGGGAAGATGAGTCACATTCAGTCTTATAAAACCAGCCTGCGTTAGCCTTCCTTCCTCTTCATCTCCCCCGAAACCATTTTTCTTCTGTCATCTTCACCTATCATTCCCAACAAGACGACACTAGTGCAGATATGAATTTCTGCCAAATCAAGATATCTACTCTATGTCATTCACACCCACGTAAAAAACACCCACCCACATCTTCATTCAGTTCCTTTTCTATCCCACCTTCCTCCATGCTCGCCTCAACCAGGCACACTTCCTTAATATTTCCTCTTTTCAGTGTCTCATTTGATCCGAGCCAGAGACGAGACAGTTGTCGCAGACTGGGACACTGATCTCTGGTGATTCAGTCACTGACACATTCAGCTGCTTCATTCACATTTCCGGGGCAGTGTTCCATGTTGGGTGAAAAGTGTGTCATTTTGCATTTGCCTGGATTGCGTGCGTGTCAATCTGTTAATAAATATCTGTTAAAAAAAGGATCTTTTCACTGTTGTCCATGATATTGTCCATTTCCAGCCTCATGATTTTCTGTGCAATCTTAAATGGAATGTGAATACATCTGTACAGGATATGCCGCAAATATTTGGGGCTAAAGCGGAAATGTGGCTGTACCGATAAAAACGTAAATGTGAAAAAGGTAAAACTAAATTGAGATCAAGACCTTTGGACCCCACTGTACATGACTGTAAGTCACTATACATGTGACTGAAAAGTCTGCTGTAAAGATAAAAAAATGGTTCTACATGAAACAAACATTAATGCCATATTTCCATCATTATTTTCACATCTTACTTAAATCCTGTTGCCTGATCTTATTCTGCAGAGGTTCAATAACAGCCAAATAGAAAATTGGAGACACCAGCTGTTTTTCCCCCCCTCAACAAACCAAATGTCGATAAACCGTTACAGAATTCCAGGTGATGGTACAAATGTGAATGGTACCCAACCCTAGTCACCGTGACCTTTGGCCACTGAAATCAAATCAGATATTCTAAGAGTCCAAGTGACAACTGGTCAAAATTCCCCAAATCAAGGCATTCTTAAGTTTGTGAGGTTACAGTGACCTTGACCGTCAAATTCCAATCAGTTCATCCTTGAATCCGAGCAAATGTTTGTACCAGATGTAATAAAATAGGTGTTCCTACTACATCACGTTCACAAGAAAATTAGGTCTCTGTGACCTTGACCTTTCACCACCAATTTGTAATCAGTTCATCCTTGAGTCCAACTGAATATTGAAGACAAATGTGAAGAAATTTCCTCAGGGCATTCTTGAGATATAGTATTCACAAGAATAAGTCGGACTGACAAACAACATGAAAACATAATGCCTCTGGACACAGGCCGTCGCAGATGCATAAAAACTCACTTTGACTCTGATGGAAACAGCAGACATTAAGAGATAGTCTGGAAATTAGCTGGCAAATTTCCTAAAATCTACCAGTAGCTCTGAAGACAGGACAACAATTATCTTACATCTGTAATTCTGATGGAAAACAGAAGAGACTGTTGCCTAAATTAATTCTGTAGTTAAGGGTGAAAGACCTCACGAGGCTTTGCCAGACAGGAAGAAAATAATGAGCAGTCATTAAAGTGACCCTTCCTCCCCTAAAAAAATGTATCGTGAGCAACTGTGGCTTGAAGCAGGCCTTGTGTCTGTGTGTGACTCAGTGCTGTGCAGTATATCTGGAGCTGTGTGTGACAGGAAGTGGTCAAGGCTCTGTGTCCCTCTGCTCCACACTGCAGCGCTGTCTCAGTCTGTGCATGTCTACAGCCCTAAAGTCCCCAACGGTATTTACACAATTGGACATCTGGAGTAATCAGAAAACCCACAGCAAACACTTCACATCCTGAGTGAAAAAACAGGATCAGGCTTAAACTGAGGGCAGAATGAAGGAGCAATAGAGAGAATGAAAAAAAGAGGGAAAGGCATGCGTGAAGAAAGCACTAAGAGACGTGAAGTGAGAGACAGATTTAAGTGAGATATTCTTACGTCTTCATCCAGGTTGGTCTGCTCCAGGTCTATCACTTTAAACTGGACCCTCTTCAAAATCTCCTCCAGAGACTCACATGCTTTATAGTCCAGCTTCTCACCTAAAAACACAACCACACACACATCTTGTCAATTAACATTAACATAATATAGCATCATAAAAACAAGTTTGTTCAATTTATAACATCATCAAAACAAGTTTCATACATTTAGAGCGTCGACTACAACAGTCAGGCTGTTTTTGGTGCTTACCTTTGAGATCTAAGCATTCGTTCCGCTGTGTCAGGTCTTTCAATTCCTACAGAAAGAAAAAAAAAGCAGCATCAGTAAAAGATTGTGATATAAGATAATAATAATATATTTTCTCATGGAAGCAAACTGTGCTTTTCACATGTTGAAACCTCCACATCACATGGGGGGGGGGGGCAATTTGATAAATCAGTGCTGGAGACAAAACACAGATCCTGTATAAACTAAGATAAACCATATCACAGTGCTTTTGAGCACTAGAGAGCTATTAGATAGGGGGCCTCTGCTATTCCTAATGCCATTCCCCCCCAAAAAGGTCAGTGTGGCAGTGATGCTCTGTTAAGTTGAAAAATAAACTATTTCTTACACCATACTGCTTCAAAGTAAAGGGCTATCCTTGGTTTGCTGGAGGAAAACTCTAAAAAGAAAGCAGAACACTGGAAATATTTGGTTTACATCAGAACTAACTTAGCACAGCTCTGATACAACTGATTGCTCAGTAAACCCGAAAAACATGTCTGAAACTAAACTCAAAGGCCGTGTTCACACCTGTAAACCATCAGAGATACAATCACACGTGGTCAGTGTTAATTTCATCTGTTCACACCTCGTATTAAAATGCATCCTGCAGGTCTCTCCAGTGACAACTGGCGATTGGATCTCACTTTCCTGTTCTATTTGCAGAAAATCACGTACGTCATTTGTGTTTGTGAAGAAGAAATTACGTTGTTTGTACCCAGTCTGAGTTTACAGATGTGTCTGATAACAGTATCAGTGTGTGTGTTGGCGAGTGCGGGAGAGAGAGGAGACAGAGTGAGAAAGAGCAAGTAGAGTCAGGAGTGGCTGAATGGATCAATGCTGTGTGTAGATCTTCTATGAACACAGATTTGACCTATTTATGTGATCAGTGTTGATATTGTGGGGTTGGCCACACACAAATCACTGAGAACAGTCCATTAATTGTGAAGCTGCAGCGGGTCAGAGAACGTTAACCTAGTAGACGGTCCTTCCTATGTGGGGCCGAACGCATTTTGTTCATAAAGCAAAAAGAATGTGGCCATATGTGTCTCAGACCACCTCCGAGTTCGTTCAGATCTGTACTTATCGCTGACCACTGGTGATCAGATCACTCAGGACACATGTTAATAACAGGTATGAATGGGGTCACAGTAATGTAGATTCACTTAGAAGTTTCAAAAGTACAGAGAGATGAAAAGACTTGTAAAAAGCAGTTTGCGGATGGAGGGTGATCCTGGGTTGGCTGCACGCTGCAGTGAAAACACACACGTTCATTGCTGGACAACATTTAAGCACACTCAACCTGGCACATGAAGAAACGTGACTTGAATCTGCCTTGACTGTTCAAGCGTCTGATCATGTGGGGCTCTCTGTGTGTTCAACCTGACCAGGTCATCTATCCTGGGATGTAGCCTGATAACTCAGCATCACAGATCAAAAGGTGGGAAGCCATTTACCCGTCACCCTGGTAAAAAAAAACACCCACACAAACACGACAACATACCGAGTGCTGCCCTCAAAACTATGTACCAGCAAATCCCTCTCTAGTTGGCTGCCCATACCATTCAGCATGAACTCCATGACCTCTGTCTTCCTGCCACCACTCCTGTGTGTGTGTGGCTGAACATTTGGATGCTGGTTTAGTTGTACTGAGGGTTCATCCCAACTCCTACACGACTCAACATATCCCAAACATAGAACTGGGCGATATGACTTCATATCACCATTATTTTGAACCAAAAAACAGGAAACAATATGACACCAAGGAGTTATGAAGATCATTGTGAAACAGACTGAACCATTCATTTAAGGTAGGATTTCATCTATGATATGTGGTTCTTAATCAAGTTGTTCTTCATCATCCAGATGGTATTGACTGTGAAAACACAAGCATACACACATTTAACAGCAAGTCAATTTTCACCTACAATTAACCTGGGCACTGTCAGTGAGAATAACAGTGTAAATACCTCTCTGACAGAAACTAAAATAGTCCATGATTCACAGTGAGCCTCTGCATGAGTAGGGAGAGAGTTCTATGGGTGTTAATGTGTATGTGTGCGTGCTGTGAGTGGCCTACATGAAAACACTATCGCCATTTCTGATCTTGATCTTGTTTTTCATTCAGTTTCCAGAGGACCTGGGTGATGTCTGGGTTCTGGTGTTTAGGGGGTTTGAAATTATTTTGGGGGGATATTTTTCCACATTGTTTGAATACAGTGATTTTAATGTTTTACATCTAGACATTTTGGCTCTGGCCTTAAATAATGATTTGATACTTGTTCTATACGCCTTCTGTAATGTAGTTAGCCGAATATTTTTCATGTAAACATAAAAAAAATGTAGCAAACATTCACTGCTTTATTTTAGACAAACCTTTCTTTTAACCTCACAATGGAACCAATCATTTTAATCAGAAGCGTGTTTTATGTAATCACGCTTCATTACAGTTCTTTTAATGAAGACATTCGTTGCCTTGTTGTAAATAAAGAAGGCAGCCAATGTTCGTTCTGCAAAAACGCTTACTCAGTCTTTCTATTGTAAGGAAAAGCCAGTTTTTTCATAAATGCTGTGTTTGCCATGTTGTGCAAGTGCACTTTTCATGACAGTGCATTTTATATTTGTACAGTTCAGAACCACAAAGTCTTGATCAATGACCTTCTGCAAATGTAATTTCCTATGAGCCTGTTTTTTAACGATATCTGACTTTCCCTATCAGAGAGAACAGGTGGAGAGAAAACCTTCCTGTTAACTGTCAATTACAATTCTACAGCTCAGTCTGAATTCAGCGGTTGGATCCACCAACATCTGTAAAATCATTGCACCTCCTTTTGTCATATTTGAGTCCATATGAACATTTGTGCCAAAACGTATTGGACAACCCAACAAATAACTAAAAATACAAACAGCAGGCAAGGTATAGTATCCAGGATGTCCAGATTTGAGAGAAGGCTTTAGTAAGATTATATGTTGGCAGCCACACACACTGAGAAAGTGACAGATGTTCGACTGAACAGAAACTTCTGTTATCAAGACCCACTCTTGAATAAAGATAGGGGAAACAAAGGGTGCAAATCAGTTGTGTTTCTCCAAATTTGGTGAAAGAAAGCTGCATAACTCAGGAGAGGCCTTTAAATCTTTTGTTGATTGTCTGTTATGTCAAAAGATGTTGAAGTGTCCAGACCTTACACGACCTCTGTATGACCTCCCTAAAACACAGCACAATATATCTGTGTTTTCATATCATAACTGCAGGAAAACAGCCCATGTTGATGTACATGTGGATTTTACAAAGCCTTTACTGTATACTCCCTCTAGAATATGATCCACCAGCAGCCTTTAAGGAGAACATATTAGTGAATATCCACAGAAAGCAAGTACACCCTATTTGCGTGCAAGACATTGCATAATAGGGGAAACCACTTTACCCCCGGGGATCTGCAGGGGCAGAAATGTGACACAAGGCTAACAAGTGTCCAGGTCTTAAGACTCCGGTGGGAGTCAGCGCAGAGCAGACATTCAACACGCAGCTGCTAAATAGCGACCCTTATAAAACAGACACACAAACAACTGGCCAGAAATGTACAAAAACTGTAGGAGCCCTGGCAGGTCGCCACATGTACAGTGCAGTCGGACTTAATAAAGAAAGCATTTAGAGTGAAAGAGGAAACACCAGTGTAGGGCCGAGCTCCTCTTGCTAAACCCTCTCTCACTGGCCTGCTGTTTGGTCTGACTGGCTTGTTTATGAGGCTGGGTACTGCAAGGATGACTAAGCAGAAATGAGCGGGGGGGGGTGTAGTGGACCAAAAGACGAAAGTAGAAGGGAGGGATGGAAAGAGGCCAAACATTAACAACGATGAGCAATAACAAACAAAAAAAAGAGCAAAAAATGAGGAAGGGAAAGAGTGAAGAAGATGGAGACCAGTCACTCTCAGTGGAAATGTACCCAGAGCATTGAACTAAATAAAACCCGCAGCAGCTTAGCACAATGATGTGCATTTCCACAAGTAGCTGAGATGTTGACAGGACTTCTCTCTATCAGCTGACTAAGCGTGTGGGGATTTCTTTTGCGGAGAGTTTCGAATCACAAATGCGCTTCCAGCTGTGGCTCACTTTCCTGCAACATCATCACTCACACGCACATGGAGATACACACCTGCAGGTACAAATGTGCACAGCTTCAGCAGAGAGGCCCCGTTAAGGTTTTATGAGCGTGTGCTGCAGCGACTGAGCGACAGAACAAACAAGAGAAAGCACTAATGTGTCTCTGCTGCAAAGCTTAGCACCACCAACTCCTCTGTCCTGTTAGTATGACAAGGGGGGAACTGGTTTGTCGATGGGACGTAGAGACAGTCACACGCATTTGCATACACACTATTCTTAAAATGTAACTCAACCCTTAAGTGTTTCTCCCTGCAAATTCAAAATATGCCCAAAGGATGCAGTGCTGGGAGATGGGGCTGTGACATACCTCTGATTAGAGGGTGTTGATCATTTTAAATATATAAATAAATGTCGTGACATACAGAGGTCCTTAACGGGTTACACAACATAAGCAATAGCCCTATATATATCTAGTAACTGCTGGGGTCTTTACTTACCTAACCAGAACAACAAACACTCCCAGTCTTAGTTAATATGATGTCTTATTGACAGACCATCATTTCCTTTGACACATTCACATGAAACATATTGCTTTAATCTGCATTGTGAAACCGCCCAAAAACTTGTATGTGGCCCTTTTGTCCCCGATGGTCATTTCTTTTATCTTGAGAAAAGACAAACACCAATTCTCTCAGCCCACAGGGAAACAAGAAACCAGAAATCTGCTCACATCGTTTCAGAAGAACTCTGCAAACAGGCCTCTTTATATTTGATACACATAAAGCGCAGTCCTCTAGTCTCAGGTTTCTAGACTGGGTGGTAAGTGGACAGGAATTTATGTTTTTGCGAGAAATGACTTTTTTTTCCCCCTCTGCCTGGTCCATATTTCACCCTCCTTCTGTTCTCTGCATTGCAAACATCTTGCACTCAATAGAAACAACACCCACACAGGGAAGAATTTGAACACGATAACAGTCACAATAAACATCAAGCAAGTGCAAAAATTCACATACAAAAGGCATGGGTTTGGCATAAACATAAAAACAAGCAGCCCTGAGGCTTCCCCTGCGAAATATGAGGAACTGCTTGTACAGAGGGATTAAGGGACACATAACTGTGTTGGTTAACCCACAGGAGGAGGCAGGAAAAAAAGCCCCCGAAGGCCTGATGGGAGTCAAAACCACCCTTGCTGAAAAAAGGCCTCTGCCTCTACCTCTATGTTACCGTGCATAATGTCGTGTCCTAAAGCCACATTAAAAGGCTTTTGAAGTTGTTTCTTCACCATAAGAAAAGGTTTCGGATGAAATTCTTAGAAGTAAATGTAGTTGAATCTCACGAACAGGAAGTTTGTAATTAATACTTTTAGTTGGCGCTACTGGGAACTCCTGACAGCGAACAGGCTGCTACACAATGTGGCCCAGGGCTGCCACGAGTTCCTATGGTTGTGTATATTTATGTATAACCTTGCGATTTAAATGTATACAGTTATTTTTATCCCAGTGGCTTTAAACTTGCACAGTATGTACATTTCAGCATCCTCAGAACAATTTCTGCTCTCATGTATTTTTAAATGATCACTAAAAGGGTCACTCTTCTCTAACCCATAGACAAGATTGGAGATTCATAAATCCATTTTTGTTGCATACATTTTTATTTTAGATCAGTTTTTTATTAATATTATGATGCAATGAGGCTTAATAAATATTATATATCTTGGCCAGAGGGCTCTCAATAGGGGAGATTCAATAAATGGAAGTCAAAAAAATACTGCATTAGTTGTCACAAGGAGATCACATAGAAAAGCCTAAGCTCTCTTTGCTTGGTTGTTGAGTGTAAGTATGTAAAAAAATCCCAATTGCATACACATCTATAAATTCAGCGAAATCAGGCAAATAAAGTAGGTGATGGTCTGGCTTTCTCTAAGCAAAATTACGAAAAAATAAACAGATTCTATAACGTAAAAACGATGTTGAACGTCTTTACAAAAACCACAACTTTATTAAAGGTTCCAACACTCAATTACATTTTGACTGTTAGGGTGGAAACCTGGTCAGATAATATTTCCTGGTGACTGAACTTTTGCTATGTGGCGAATCTGGGGTATGCAAATCTATATTTTGCCATTCAAAAGCAGCCATTGGTAGTTTCATGACAGCAGTGTCAGGAGTCACAAAATCTGCAGTAAAAGGAACCGGCCACCTCAAACTTGTGAGCAAAAGGGGTCAAAAGCAGGAGTTCAGCTGGCTGGAGTTGTGATGGCTTTCCTCTCTGCCCAGAGACTTAGGAGGAGGTTGTGATGTTCCACAAGAGGTGGCATCATTTTAGGTTGAAATGGAACTCCTCATTCATCACCTTTTCTTTGACATTGTTCTCTGTATTTCAGCATTCCCTCAGTAAGGGAAATTAATAAATTAAGTAATTAATCCCTTTCCCAACAACAGGAAAAATGCAGGAGAGAAAAAAGGAAAAAAAAAAAAGGTACAGAATTTCTGAAGTTAATATTGGGCTGGCTGTGTTAAGATGGGCCTTACCTGTATCTGTTTGAGCACTTTGGGTATAGGTTTACAGTTGAGTTTCTGACAGGCCTGCTTGTAGGAAGAAATGATCTCCTCCACAGTCACATTCTGAGCTGAAAAACAGAAGATTAAGGGGATTAGGATTTATTTTATTGCGTTGTTTCTTTACGCACACTTTTCCCTCGAGGGGGGTAAACAAACAAACAAACACAAAAAAAGACTGAGTGAGAAAATGACACCAGGTATTTCCCGACCACATTTTTTACGAGTCATTTAATATAGCCTCATATTTGTTGATACTTAATATTTAGATCTACATAATACAGCTGGGATATCAGGAGGATTTTTATGGAATCTCTACCTTTCCAACAACTGTGAGGTTCAAAAGTACCACTTCAAATGTGTGTTCAATTGGAATATGAGCCTGAAATACATGCAAAATGCTTTTAATCTAAAGAGGCTATGGTCACAAGGCTTGCTGGTTTACACTGTTAAATCATTGTGGAAACTGATGCCTATATATTTGGTTGGCTCTGCAGTTCACTTGCAGGTCACTTGCTCATGAAGGTGGGGTGACACTAGTGCGACAAAGTGAAGCGGTGGTTCTGACAGCCCCCATTTACAAAGCAAACAGATAAAACATCTGAAATGAACAGCGTAACCTTTGAAACATGGGTTTTGATGCTCTGATGCTGATCCTGCAGTTCGTCTCAGTAAATTATCAGCATAATAAAGACGAGGACTGAGACACATTTGTAAAAAGGTCTCTTTTAAGAAACCTGTTTGTGTGTCTGCCTTGGGGGGCACTCTCCTGACAGAGAAGATGAGAAATTGTAACCCCTGTAAGGGCTCCCCTACTTATGTGAGGAAAATGGAGGCATTGTTCTTGGTGTGGGTGTGTGTAGGTCAGCCACCGCTGCCATTCCAGGCTGTTGCGGGGCTAACTCCAGTCAGGTGACTAGGAAACATTCAAACCAATGATTCTGGCTGAAAGACTCTGCTGTGAGATGAAGGGAAGCACTCATGAAGAAAAAGACAAAGAAAAATAACGTCAGAAACATTGAAGAAAAAAATCGCATGTTTGAAGGAATTCAGAAAGATCAAGACCCGAAATTATATTAATGCCAACAAGACTTATTTAGACCCTATGTAAATGGTAATAAATAGATGGATCAATACATTTAGAGTTGCAGATTATGCTGCTGCAGACAGAGCCAACCCTGCAGGGCTATCAGTGCTGTGCTAACACATGGGGCTGCTGTATATGTGTGAATCCGACTTTGTGCAGCAGTGAGAAGGTGGGAAAATTCATATCATTGTATAATTTAAAACACGACCATTCACGTTAATTTTCTTTTTAAACTGTCATCCAAAATAATCAGCAAATTATCTTTAGAATTGTAATCATCAGAATCAACAGCATCATCCCTTTTATACAGACAATCTAATTGGCCCTGTGACTTGTCACTACCAGGCTCATAGCACATGACAAAAAAAAGGGAAAGACTCAAAATATCACTAAAGAATAACATTTATTGTGCAAAAGAATTAAACCTTGGATGGAGCGTGTTTAGTCAAAGGCATCAATAGTGTTTGTGTGTGGACAATGTAGAAAAGAGAAAATTATGCAATGGCTAACTGAAAGCAAAAGGTGCTGGCTGGCTGAGAGCCACACTGGAAGCTGGCTTTATTTCCTGGGGAGCACTGGGTGCAGACCTACCAGCCCCACCGACAGTTAACATTTTTACAGTCATAAAAACTATTTGAATAATTTTGTGTATCAGTAACTTGTTATCAATATTTAGTCTGACGCTGCAGCTATGAAGTGAAAGTGTCTACTCCATGCAGCAGCAGTCACATCATAGAGTTTTATCACCCGACGAGAGGAGAGTTGACCAACAAGGATGATGAGGATTTGGTGTTACAAGACAATTAAACATTATCGATGTTTTGAAGGTCCCCTGCCTCAACGACAGATGGGACCATTGTGTTTGAGAGAGAGAGAGAGAGATAGTGGTGCAGAGTGCTACACTCTACAATGAAGCAACAGCACAAAAGTCCTATAGACCTTTTACCTTATTATGAGAAGTGGACCATCACAGTCGGGGTAGTTTATAGGAAGTCGGGTTAGTTTATAGGAAACACTGCACACAACCTCAAGTGCAGCAGGAGAGTGAGGCTGCACGCAGAGAGATCCAACGTTACAGATCTCACTCTGCGCTGTACGGACACTGAGCCAACATACGTCTTTTCTTGTTTAATGTCCAGTGTAATTTGTAACACTGCTGCTATCACAAGTACATTACCCACTGGGAAAATTTCCACACCATGGTAAACATTTTGTTCTGTATAGATTCTAAAATGCCTTATCAGATGTAGTCGCTTGATAACCTACTAATAATGCTAAGGTATAGGACGTGTCTGGGCTGGCATGTAGCTGCACCAGCAGTGAACAGATCTTGCTGGATGGATGTTTGTATAAGCACAGGGCAGAATGAATAACTTTCTGTTGGGACAAAAAGGCAGTTTGCAACCTGCATGAGCAGTCACGCAAATCTGACCAACTGTGTTAGTCACTGTTTCAATGGAAATCACCCATGTCAAAATAGGATGGAAAATTACTACTGGAGACTAATACTGTGGTGAGCCTGAAGTAATGGTGTATGTGTGTGTGTGTAACTAAATGGAAGAGCGAGCCAGTGCCACATGAATAAAGTGATAAAGGCCACAACACATCCTCATCACTTATTTTCAGACCAAAACAGCCACCAGAACGGAAATCAGTCTACTCCTTCATCCTGCAGCTGGTCCCTGGTACATACTGTCTATAGATGTGCACACGCAAACTTGATTTGATGAGGATATGCTGACTGTCAACATCCATCCATTCTAGACTAAACCCTGAAAGCACACGGCTGTAATATGCCTAAGTACTCTCTGCATCAGATTGATAAAGCTTTATATTCACATAACGTTGTTTCATAAATCCAAGTCACTGAGCACAACTAAATATAAAAGGCAAAGTTTTCCATAAATGGTCACACACTCCCTTCATCGACTGTTTACATATAAATACCTCTGACTGCTTCACCACTCTTTGGGAATTTTAAAGAAACTAATGGGGGGAAAAAAACAAGAAGTCCAATTTCATCCATTGTGAGATTGAAAAGCTTGTTGGCAACGAAAAGAAACGTGTTCATTATCTTATATTTAAACATTTAAAAATAATTTTGTATATTTCTGCCAGTTTTGAATGCATTCCTTTGGTTTCCTTTTGTGTTGTATAGCTAATTGCTGCTAACTCCATGAAATGTTTTTTCCTCAACCAGTTTTACCCACTCCACTGTAGAGGGGCCCCAATATGAATCACTGGTGCGGCAACACGGATGCGAGCACTCGTAATTAAAGCTGCAACCACGGCCAATTTTGACCAAGCCTGTGGTTTTGCTCCTTGGAGCTCCCTTGGCTTTTGCAGTGGTGGATTGAAGCTTCACTCCAGTCCAGACCATGTGTCTTAACAAACAACAAACATCAGTCTTATTACTGCCGAACAACTGAGCCAGCAACCGCATTCAGCACAACACTGCTGTTAATGAGGCAAGGTCAAAATCTAGTATATGCCTGGGGCTGTGTGGTCAGTGTGCGAAATTGAGAAAAGCTGTGGTAGAACCAATTCACATATTCTTGACATCATTGCATCGTATTTGCATTCTGTCTAGGGCAGCCAGTTTCTACCTGTTATCTGTTTGCACATCAGTTCACTCACACATTAGACACAATACACAGCCTTTGCACTCAAGATTTGGTGGGGTTAAGTCCATTCAGGTAATGTCTAGAAAAGATCAGGTTTGCATTGCATGTGTTAAAGCTGATGTTTTATACACCACATTGATCTATTAATAAATGAGAAATTACTTGTAGCTGCAGCCCTAGAAGAAACACAGACACTTTTTAGGCGTGGAAATGCAGGCATAGCAACACAATATGAACTAGAACTCAGTAGAGTGCACATCTCTGCCAAGTCACAACAGTTCCTTTTAATTCAATCAAGCTGCACCAAATTGCACACACTTGTAGATATCAGTCCCCTAAATGTGCCTTTATGTTTTTTTATCAAGATCCACTTATTACTCTCTGAGAAAATAAGAAAACAACACGAAGCAATCTTGCAATGTTAGCGAAAAGTGTGGGGAAAAAAACCTGGACTGTCCCCTTTGTCTGGATCCATGCCAAAATTGAATGGGTTCTTTCTTGGTCCATGTCCCATCTTTCCACCAGGTTTTGTGAAAATTCATTGAGTAATTTTTTACATAATCTGATCTTGTTTTCGGTTGCGTTTTTATCCGTGCTTTGTGCTTTTTATCTGTGCTCCTGCCTGTCTTGGCCAGGTCTCCCTTGAGAAAGAGATATCCATGCAACTACATTGTAGTTTTAAAACCCATCACTTCTGCTGTGTTCATGCTACCCATGACCCTTTGCGAGCACCTAAAACAGAGACAATTTTAAATGTGGTTTTAAAAACAAAAACACATTATTACTATGGCTGTAGGAAGAGACACAGTGACATACTATGTAAGGGACGAAAACAGAGACAGAGTAAGTATACTTCTATTGTAAAAAAAAATCTTGAAAGTTTTCTCTCTCCTTTTGCTCTATATACTAAATGCAAAGTCGTCCTTTAATAAAACGCTATTTAGCTTTATGTATTTGACCCAAATGTTACACTATATATAATCGTGTGTTATCTACAAAAGCTATTTGAACACAGCTCTGTGGATTTAACCTTAATGCCTCTGCTTCCTGGTAGGTAAGAGTGCAGTCTTGTAAAACTGTACTAAACAGTGAGTGTGTTCCAGTGAACACTGTGTCCTTGGAAAAGTGTTATTGTACAGAGACTGTACAGCAAATTTGTGTGTGTGTGTGTAAACACTTCCTAAGGGAAGGTGGGGTTTGGGGGGAGGGTCTCATGCTTACTGCACAGTGTTTAAGGAAGACGAGTAAGAAGACAGGTCCATTTGCTTTAATTAAGAACACAGTGTGCTGACACTAGCAAAAAAAACCAAAAAAACATTAGGATGTGAAAGTAACAAATTGTGGAATAAAAGAGAGGAAACCAGTAACAAAGGGCTGCTCAGGAGTCAAGCGCTGTTTTTAATAGAAGTCAGAAATGCCGGTTCAGGGCCGCAGTATCATTAAGAGCTGAGCTACCGTCATTGCCTTCATTTCTGCTTGCACCGTCTTTGTTTTATTGCACTCCCTACAATGCTGCTGCGACTTGTATGGCAGGAGTATAGTGATGAAGAAGTACACAGGAGAGGGAGGATGAAGGGAGGGGAAACAACTGCTCCAAACATCTTCAAAAACCACATTATGAGGAGGAACTGAGTTGATGATAGAGTCAAGAAAGACGGTAAGAGTACACTGACTCTGCCAAAAAATCACTAGCTGCAAAGATCACTGAATAAATCACTGCCGAACAGCTCAGGAGGGTCTGACTACAGCCACCCAGGGTAGTCAGAGTCAAAATACATCTACTAAACACTTGTTAATTAGGCTGTCAGGCAATACATTTCCTTTGTTGCACTGCACTAGCGATGTCGCGATATGAAATTTTGGTGCCACGTTTACGGTCAGAGGAAATATCACAGGTTTACGGTTTTCACAATTCTCGATACTATAGAAGGAAAAAGACACACAACAAGCAATATATAGCTAATAGATAGCTCATAATATAGCTAATGAACTAAATATTTATTATTATCATCATCAACTATATCCAGTTAGTTTTTACACTGGACTATCCTAAATTTGCTCTGACCACTCCTTGAATAGGTAAAACCATATATTCATGTTTTACTGGAGAAAAAAAAAAAAAGCAGAAAGGGCAGGGCTGCTGCTTTGAAAACACTCTTGCTCGAGATGTCAGGTGTGGAAAGACAAGGAGAGAGATGAAAGAGAGAAGGGAACTTATCCATCTCTGCTCTGACTGAGTGCATTTGCTCTATGACGCAAACAAACACATCCACTGTGCAACAACACACACTAAATCACAATTAACAGCATCTAGCTGGCTCGGATCAACAGAGGTTAATTAAGCTCTGCGGACTTTATGATTAATAATGATGGTGAGCTTATGACCTCAATTCTACAGCTGCAGATTTAAGCAACCATTTTGAATATGATCAACAGTCGGCTGGTGTAAAGCAACAAAGTCACTTCACTAAAACACACACAATATATTTTAATTTCTCAGGAATGTTTACTTAAATGTACAATATGTGCCTTTGGCCTCTAGGGGTCTCTCAATCAACAAAAACAAAAAACTCCTAGTCTAATACTGATGTAAAAGAGCATGGGATAATAGTAGTTTTCACCACCATAGCCTATGGAAATCTACCTGACATGACTCACGCGGCAATATTGTCACAGATTAGATAATGTATTGAAGTTATATTTAGGTTATGCAGCAAACGACAATGAATAATCGCAATCCAGTACAAGTGACCAATACAAACAGTGGAAGATTAAACAGCCGACTAGCTGATTGACTAGCAGTGTTATTTATAGAAGAGACAGGCAAGGGTAAATTGGATTTGACACAACTAAAAGGCAACCAAAATGAAAGTCCTGTTACATTGAATAAAATCAGGGATTTCTCTGGGTTTGAACATTGTTGGTAACATTTTGGATAACGGCTTTGAAATTGTTTTTATTTCTAACCATCAAATTACAGTACTTCCACTCATCATTAAGATGGAGTTAACCGCAGTCAACAGCAAATCATTGCCATCAAATCTAGTTGGTCCCAGATATGGAAATTAATACAGGATAATCTATTTTGCTGGAGTTTGTTATAGTCTGGAGCAGCACAAACACAAAATGTACAATAAAACCAGAAACCAAAGTTCTTCACTAAACGGTGCCTGTGACAACTCTACCCTAACAAGTTCTGGCTTTGTTTCTTCCGTGTTACAGTGCACAGTCAGTATCTTGGGGCGAGGAAAAACTGCAAGCGACTGCGGAGGTGTACCTTCCATAAATTATAAATCAATTGCTTTAGCTGAACAACTGGAAGAGCTTCAACAAGTACAGGCACATATGCTCAGAGCAGAGAACTGAGTGTCAGTATGTCTTCTTTCATAGTTGGTCACGGTTTATCTTGGAACAGCAAAACTCTGGCAAAGGAGGAAAGATTTGGATGTTGCTCTCTCAAGATTTATTTTTCCATTCCTGACAACTATTTGTCACTTTTCATGTGAACAGCCAAACATGCCTTTCTGGAGAGACTGTCTGTGAATGTGTTCTGTTATTTGCATTTTAAAACAATATTGCGTCCCCTCTGTATGAGGCAGTTTTTCACCCTGACTTGTCTGGCTGATCAAATCAGTTATAAACATTGTCAAACAACATATCGCAGTGACTTCTTCTTCTCGAAGATAACCTGGCCTTTACGCTAATATTCAGTGAACAACCGTCTAACTAAACATAACATTTTGTCATGTACATCCAATTGGCAGTTGAGAGTATTTTATACAACAACGTAATTTCCTTAAGAGGTTCACGCTGAACTCACATATGCGTTAATGCTTGACAGTGGGCGTGCCTGATGCTTGGTGCCGGCGCGATCGTCATAATAACAATCACAGTTTCATACTTGAAACACACAACGTAGTCAGCTTTAGAGCTAAAGTACCACGCTAGCTATCAATGCAATGCTAAAGAGAAGTAAATAAATCCACAACCACATCATGTTGGGCAGCTGCCTCTGCCTCTTTTTTCGCATTAATATGATTTGATCTAGCACCTATACTTGAGTGTTTGTTTAACACACGATTTGATTGACTGGTGTCTCTGTTGCTGCATGAAAAGTTGAGCTCTGCGTGCAATGCAATAGAACTATAAGGCAGTTCTTTAACCAAAGACATCACACCATTGATGGTGAATGAACAGCATTTCTGTTGATGCCTCCAACAATGTGTGAGTACAGCTTCAGTTCAACCTATCACTCTAAGCAAGGAAAACTCAGTTTTAAGGATTGAACACATTTCAGATTATGAGAAATACAACCCACAACCACCAGAGGTCCATTTAAATTCCTACAGAGCTGAGTGGCAATTTTTTATGGCCCAAAAATAGTCATGTTTGAACTTCACAAGTTGCCAAATTATGTAAATAGTCTTAAAGAAGTAAATTTCAATTACTTTTAATAACGTTACATAATAATATGCTGCCAGTTCCTTTTATCAACTTGTCAAATCCATGTAACGTTGGGTTTTGCATTTATGACCTCTTTTTAATCAATGTTGCCTAATGAGCCTCTGACCATGTAAATATCACAACTTGGTTCTAGCATTATTAAACGTAGCAGCTAAAATAAGACTCCTCTCCTTTGTAGCTGTAGATCATAACACTGTTGCAGTCAAAGCCTCCACCACTGCCCACAAAAGGTCAAATAAATCGACCCAGAGCTCCCACAGTGCGAGCGTGGGCTTTAGTACCAGCTCAGTTTTTGCTCATCTTAGTGGGACAGAAGCGAGGATTGTTTTATGAATGCTCACTAAACCCATCATCTCCATGATAGGCTATTATACGACTTATAAAGTCAGGAATTTGAATTTGTTGCTCCACTGTTTCCACTTTTTCAGACCAGCTACCTGTGTGACATGAGGTGAGAGGCTATTTGTTGCATGATAAACTTTTTGTCCGTGTAAGAGATCAATAATCAGGCAAGGAAAATTAATATGGTTTGGAAGGGACGTTATCCAAATGCATCCTTTTCCCGAGTGTGTATAATGGTTTAATAAAAAACCTGGAGAGGAGGTAGGGCTGAGAGGCTTCAGTTCGACCATAAGGGAAACCAAACGACATGCTAGAAAATATTCACCAGGGTGTTTACCAGTTCATTTGGCTCAAGCGACGCACCAAAAATCCTACTATTGAAGTGTTTCCTATTAATCACCCAGACTGTGGCAGCCCGCTGGTTTCAAAATAAATGTTTTTAACTTTTTATAATAGCATTCAAATCCCTGGTCTTGTGTTTTGCGCAGTTGCTTTAATTTGTGCCCAGCTTATCAATTCACTCGGCCCTTGTTTGACCCACTGTTGCCCTCTCTCTCTCACACATTGACAACTGAGCTGTCCATCAAAGTCAAGCTGGCCATCAGGCACTAAGTGTTTTTTTTCCTCATTTTTAGAGCACACTGTATGACTTTTTTCTTTCCTTGAGGAGGAAGAGGAGCCAGGAGCACCATCATTGAAGAGTGTTTACTTTACACAGGTTTAGAAAAGGTACACACCCTTGGTCTAGATGAATATTTACATTTAGGTTATTAACAGTCTGTTTACAGCCTACATGCTACATCTCAGTTTGGTGCAGCTGCTGGGCTCAAGGTGTCACAATCCCCTCCCCACGCCTTCCCTTTGGATCCAACATGATCTCATACATAGCCTCTTTTGGCCATAGCATCAGAAAACTTTAATCCCTGCACTTGATGTTGAAGCCAAACCTTTAGGGCATGTATACACATGTAAATCTAATATTTCAAGGTGCTGAAAAGGAGCTAGCTAGAACCTCACCTACCTAGAAGCTGCTGTCATAAGGTGTTGAATAGATGTAGCCAGTCATCATCTTGTCACAAAATCCCCCATCTCCCCATCCAACTCTTACTGCACATTTGAGGCACAAATTATAATTTCAGAGACGTTAACTGGACTCAATAAAGGATAAGTACAGAGAAAACAGTCATGGAAGTCTGACCCAATTTCTATACACATCTGTTTATCCTCCTCAGCCTTGCCATCTCTGTACCTTCATAACTCACTCTTATTCTTTCTCAAGCTGACAAGTAGCAAAGTTCAAACACAGTCTGCATGTGCTGGGCTTACTCCCGCCACTCCAACAACACGGAGGAAACAAGCAAAGACAAGTGTTTGCACGTGTGCAGAGGGAGAAAGGACTCTCTGCAGAGACAGACAGATGACTCTCTGACAAAGAGAGGATTCCACAGAAAATGTTCAACTTTCATCAAGTCTTGTATTTCTTCTGTTTGCACATACTGGGTTCACTTGTTCAGAGTTGAGCACGTTCTGCCAGTCAAAAGCTTAAGAAAAATTTGGGATGTGGTGAAGACTGTAACCAGCCTCAGTCCAGCTACTGTAGATAAACAGCTGACCTGCCACATCTGGATCTGCACAGACAGCAGGAGTTTAAAAATGTTTCATTACATAACAACACAAGAGGGAAGACTGTAGAGGTAAAAATGTAGCTAGAGAGGTATATGGCTTGTTGGCCGATGTAACAGGCACTGACCTGCCTTATACTCAGACAATCCATGAGGGAGCAGCTAAATGATGAACAATTATTTTGAAGGATAGGAGCGAAATGCTCTCCTAATCAGAAGCATTAGGTCCGTGGGAAGTGATGGTCACCTTGAACTGCTTATTTAGTTGCTACAACAGATTTATTGGTTGGCCAATACAAATCGGCCAATATGTGCCTTTCACAGACATTGGTATCAGCATTTATGTTTGCCATCATAACCTTTTCTTTTACAGAATAAACAACTCAGAAAAGACGAAAGATGTGCATTTATGTTTACATTTTAAGGGGAAAAAAAAAATTGTATTTGTGTTTTCTATTTATTTATACTTATTTATCATAAGGTTTATGGTTAAACTGTAAAATATCAAGCATCAATTACAATTCGTTGTCATAAGGGTTTGTTAATGATCACTGCCATCTTATGTTTATATCAGTATCCAAATTCTTATTACACTCTAATACAACTATCGGCCTGCAAAAATACATTTGGGTCAAGGCTGTATTATGTAAACATAATATATTATGCTATAATGTCTATAATGAAAAGTAAGAGTTGAGAAACAGGTCTTGACAGGTTACATGCTCTGAGACATCATGTCTATAGCCAGTGGTTTACAAAAGGTTCTCAAACGTGGAATATTGGAAACAGAGCACTTAACAGCACATTGAGACCAGTTGTCTTGAGCGTTCCTAAGAATCACCATATTTCAGATGTAGGTCAACATCTTAAGCATTCTTCAGGTGATTTGCTGAAGAAATGTCCGTCTGTTAGTTGTTCAAATGCTTGCAAATTTTTGCCATCAGATGAAAATCATATATATATATATATATGACCTTCATTATCAGCTAAATTTATTCCCTGGAACAGTCATTAGATTTTAGCTAAATGTGATAATGCATCTTTCTCTGTTTGGGCCTACCATGCACACAGTGCCTGTGCTTTTTGATCATGGTCTCCCCAAAGGGTATAAATCTGAAAACAAAGGCTGCCTGTTTAAGCTTCGATGATGAGGAATTTCAGGAAAACAATAATCCAAGTCTGTCGAGATACGGCCAGGGGGTGTGTAGCAGAACTTCTCAAAGTCTGAGCAGCAATTTTAAATGCTAAACGACAAATGGATCATGAGTTAGGCTGTTTTTAAACTCAGCAAAGGTGATCACAAATAGCAGGAGGAGGCAGAGCAGATGATATAAGCCTCTTTCAGACATGCACTGAACTATGGATATTTTACTGAAAGAGGGTTGTATGTTAGAACGCAAATGTCTGAGTCAGTTGCACCTGACAATTTCCAGAACGTTTCCTGCCAGTAAAAATGTAAATGTCCAGAAATTTCTCAGCGAGTAAGTGGCCGTGTTGATGACGTTTGTAACACGTGGCGGGCGCAAAACTGATAGAAACAAAAAAATTCAAATATCTCAGGGTGAAAAAGGGGTGCCATACACATCGAAGACACAGATGAGGATGCAAACAGAAATAATGAGATTTTAGAGGTTTTAGTGATACAGGCCAACGGCCCTCTCAATATTCTGTAAACAAAAATACGTGACTTCTGCAGTGAAATTTATACTCGATGTCCTGCCTCCTTGATGCTCTACCTACATTATTGATTGGTTTTGTTTTTGCAAGTAAGCAGCAATTTCAAGTTTAGCCGGCTTAGTGTGGACGTTGTTTGAAGAGAAAACATGAAATCACTTATATTTTAATGGAGATGTGTGAAATAACAGGCCAAGCCTTGAGGCAAACTTCCAGGGATGGGTGTGAGTACATTGGGGGTGGAACACAGAAGTGCTGCCAGATCCTACTTAACATGCAAGTGCCAACGTTCAAGATAGGCCCAGTCTCCAGTCCTGTTCCCTGCCATTTCACACTGCTGTGCTGTGGATGGTGACAGCAGCGTCATTCACATGACAGCTGGCTGCCTGGCTCGTCACAAGTGGCAAAGAGCGAATGGCAGGGTCTGTGTCACTGCTGCGGTGTGCTCCTAGCAGTCCAGTTAACAAGATGGTGACAATAAGTACACACACAGAGGAGATAAAGGTCTGACATTAGAAGGGAGCTGCTGTCTGCTCCAAAACTACTAAATTACCACTAAAACCATTTACATAACCTGTACATACTGTATCACACTGTACCAACCCAGGTCTGCATGAGGGCAGAGAATCAAAAGTAAAGTGAAGCGGCTTTCAGTCGTGTACTTAAGTCTGGTCATTTTCCTTAAGTTATTCTGGAAGACTTTATAGCAGTTTTCAGACATGACCTACAGGTAAAATTCTGGAGAATAAACAGAGTAAATTTACTGGCTAATGGTGCAGGTGGCAAGAAAATAAATGACAGGACTGTATTTGAGCAAAAACCCAGGAATTGATCCCAAGTAGCTGTGAGCTGATCAATGATGAACATGAAGCACTGAGGCAGAGTCTGAGATAAGTTTCAACACCTGCAACCACCCAGGCAAAACACACACATCCCACACAATACCTGTAGTCAAATTACACATCCAGTGTTTTAGGTTTGAAGCACATTACTGCAGACACAGCAACTAAAACGTACAAATACTATATCACAACGATCCCCAGCAGGTAATGTCTATGTTGACTTCATAAGACATAACTGTGCATCAACAACAGCTTCTCTTTAAACTCTGATAGCAATTAACGATTAAAAAGAGCAGCCATTTCTAAATGATGAGCCCCTTCATGAATCCAAACATGCGTCTGAGAGAGAAAAATCTATCAGACCAGATGGAGAGTGACAGTATGAGCAAACAACAGTTGTGTGCTCTATTTTTAAACGAGGATGCATTTTGTGCTATGTGTAGAGTGTGTAGGTAACATTTGTCACTCAAGAGTGATTAGTGCAGGTATGGGAGGGGGGAGCAAGGAAGTCCTGTTCTATGCGGACAGAAAGTTCTACACATACGTCAGGACAGGATAAGAAATCATCGCAGACCCTTTGCTGTCCTGGCTCCTAAATGGTGGAACGAGCTCCCAATTGATACAGGACAGCAGGAAGTCTACACATCGTCCGCCACAGACTAAAGACATGTCTTCAGACTACACCTTGTATTTAAAAAAATAAAATGTATATTTTGTTTTAAATTTGGTTGCTGTCCTGGCTCCTAAATGGTGGAACTTGTAGCAGTTTAGCTTTTTTTTAAAAGCAAATTGTACTTACTTGATTCTTGTTGTTCTGGGTTTGTACCCTCATGGTTGAATGCACTTATTGCAAGTCGCTTTGGATAAAAACATCAGCTCAATGAAATGTAATGTAACATAAGGCCCCATTTATGAACCATGTCATTGTTATATAGTTTATATGGAGTAGCTGTTTGACCGATGCTGGAGAAAAGTCTGTTGACAGTGAAGAGAAGGCCCAATCAAGTTTTACTTTAAAATCATTTAAAGTATCCCACTGCAACAGAAAAGTAATGATATTTTCAAACTTACTTTCATTACATACACTTATATGACAGCTGACGTTATCATTCGACATCTAATGATGTTAACTATGCTTTATTTAATATTTTTATTTTGTTCCCAATAAGAAAAAAAGAGGTAAGATGACCTCTGATACTTTTTAATTTCCACTCCCTTGACCCTATTGGCTCCTAGAATCCAGTACCAGTCTGCCTCTAGCACAAACCGTACTGACCCCTAGGTTTTCAAAGCCTTTGCGCAACCTCCACTCTAAAAGCTTTGCTTATCAGTTGGTAACTTGGTTGACAGCCACAACACATAACATTTCATGGGTCACAGAGCCTCTAATATCCTAGTGCCAAGTGGGCCTTGGGTCTGATGACACGAGACAGAGCTGCAACGAGGCTAAAGTGTAGAGTCGTTTGCAGGATAAACACTTATTGATGTTAAGGAATTATCTGCACTGCAAGAGGTAGGGTTTACCATATTTGTACACAAAGTTATAGCTAATTAGAGGTAGAAGTAGTAGTAGAAGAGTAGTGTAGTAGTAATACTATTTGTATTCCTGAACATGTAAAAATTACTGAGCACAAGTTTGCAGAATGATCCAGTGCTTTTGTACATATAAGCTTTGAACTGCACCTAGAGTGTAGCCAAGGAGAGGAAACAGGGGAAGAGGGGAAGCTACACAGCATGTTGGGAAGTTCAGGAATCTCAGGATATGATGTAGTATTTGTCCAGGCCTGGAGGGGAAAAAACAAGAGTCCCAGTGGTCTAGACAGGGAGAGGGTAAAGAAATAAAACAGCTCTAAAAACCGATTTTGTCTAACTCAGAACCAAATAACATTCAATATTTTACCTTTTCTCTAATGGTGTTCAGGACTATGTCAGCAAAATTAAATACTACACAGGTATTTCCAGGACACTGCTGGTTATCTTTGGCTTAGTATCAGTGTCATACACTGTTTACTGTGCTGAAAGCAATAAAATGGACAATGACAATTTGAGGAAGCAGTACTGCAGTAACTCATGCTGAGCATGGATGAAGCTCCAGGCTCTGTAAGCTCACAGCCACTTCACTGTTTTGTCTTTGACACAGGACATTAAAGAGGGACCCAGAGAGCTTGACACGAGATCTGCAGATAAAGGGTCTGGAAGGATCATGGATCTACTGTGGGGCAGTGCTCACTCTTTAAGAAGAATGAGGAGCCCTTGGGGTTGAGATTCAGATAAATTTCATTTCCTCTACTAAAACTCAGAAACACACTCATTCAGCCTGTCCCATGTGCAAGCATGTCCTTATGACGCATGGCAGAAACTGGACTTAGGAAAAGATTTCCAAGTGAAGGTCAAACAAGTTCACCACTGTTAGACAAGCAGAGAAATTGAACACATTTTGAAAACACAGTACTAGAAAAAAATCCCAAAAGGTGCAATTACTTCTTACACCTTGAACCATAGTAATTATTAGGCTTCATTAGTAGTAAAACATAAAATACTGAAAAGTAAAAAATTCAGTAACTACTTTGATGCAACACTAAGGGTGCTTTTTACAACTATCTTGATTGGTCCGCACCTGCAGACTTTTCAGGTTATTCGGATAAAACTGAACCCTGATTTGATATATTTGCAGTGTAGAAAACTGCGGCCACTAATTCAAATGTCTGGAAACAGGAAAACAAAATTAAATAAATAATGAGAAATAAGGACAAAGTCAGGTATTAAATGCTTCAAAGTGTTAAGATGATTTAAATCTGACCCTACTGCAACCAATTCGGTCAAATTGAGAGAATTTGAGGTTTTGTGGTTTCTGACCAAGTGGACTACAAATGTTGATAGATTTGGCACAGTGTTATCGTCATGTGTTAAATACAGAACGCCCCGTATCATGTGATTAACTTCACCGCCGTAAACTGTCTGTGCGCCTCTACATCAACTGCACAACCAGCTGGACCTTTGGAACTTAAATAAACTACGTGCTGAATAATCTGAGCCAACACTACAGTCACCAAGATACTTAACTGTTCCCAGTGTTTCATATGGGCTCAGAGCACTTGGCGGAAAGGTTCAGACTTTGCCCCCAAAAGAGTGTGGCTTAAGATATTTCATGTCAAATTAATTATTATTAATTATGTAAAGCAGGTAGAATAAAATTGACAGTTACAAGCAGCTAAATGTGTCAGGATGAATGGCTGAAAACAGGGGACTTCCTGGGTGTTAATAGAACAATTTCTATTCAGCTGAACATGAGGCGGTATTGGTCATGCATATCAATCTCATCTCACTGCTTTATTTCTCCTTTCTACTCTTCCTCCCCCACCTGGACCTTTCGCACCGCTGACCCTTGCCTTGGTCTGGCCTACATTTTTGGTTTTATACCCCAGAGAAACACTGGCTCAGACCTAAAACATCACAGATCACACAGACACAAGACTGAAAGGCCTGGCTGAGACTTCAACTTAAATTAATGTGATTCTGTCATTTTCTAAGACCGCCATCAGCCGTGTAACTATGTCTACTGCCGTCACAGAACTGTAAGCAAACACCGGCTTTCACACTGTGAGTGTAGGTCTGTTTATTCAATGATGTCCATTGTCCACGCCAGATGAAGGAGCGGGTGAGTCATGGTCAGATCACAGACAAATTCCCAGCTTATGAATCTACTGTATAATGAAGCAGCAGAACTCTACATGAAAAGGACTAGACTACAAAAACATGCACAAATATTAACAGCAAATCATTTTCATTATCAGTCCTAAAATCAGGATTAGAGGAAAAGAAATGTAACTGAGACATTCCCACAATTTTTCGATGTACATTTATGTACAATACTGCAAGTAGAGTGGCACTCAGGAGAATGCTTTCCTCCACCAAGGACCAACAGTCGCCTTGAATTCAATCAAGCCGCATCAAATTGCACACACACTTGTCGATATCAAGGTGCAATATGTCTGAATTTTTTAAAATCTAAATTAGATTAGATACATAATTATCTGAGAAATTAAAGAAAATGTTGAAAAATGCTGAATCTCGCAATGTTAAAGAGAGTAAGAAAATATTCCTGGATCTGCACCAAAGTTTGATGGGATCTTCCCTGATCCATACTGAAACCTTACACTAAGATTCATGGTAATACATCTGGTAGTTTTTGCGTAATGCTGCAAACAAGCAAACAAATGTGGATGAAAACAATGTCCTTGGTGAAAGTAGTATGTCATTTAACTAGATTGGCAGAAAAAGCTATGGGTTTTGCACCCATTACATTCATGTGCTCGGGTTTAATGCAGCTGTACGTGTACTGTATTGTGTATATTGATTTATACTTATACAAATTTTATCTACTTATCTGAATCCTGTTCCTATTTAACATTCTGCTCTGTTCCGCTGCTAAATGTATTGCTGGGGATCCGTTTTATTTCATCCTAAATATTTGGCATTTATTGTAAATTAAATGCACATTATTACAGGGAAAATTCACTTTACATGTGAAAAGTGACCTCTCGTTTCGTTGAGCCTCTAAAGATTGGGCTCCTTGTATCAACACAATGAAGGCAGTTCCACATCCTGCATGAGCTCCCGTTAGACGTGTTTTCACTGAACAAACAGGAACCTTCTGTGGTAAAAATGGCACACCTCAAGAAGGAGTGGTGGGATCTTCTCACAAAGCTGCACACAACACAGGGCCGTGGACTATATTTAGACACATAGGTGGATTTGACTGTTGGTAAATTAAAAGCTAACTTAGACCAAGCTATTGTTATATCTACTTGAGTATTACAAGTAAGACCTGAACTTGTGTTTGGAAAAGGGGCAGGGCCCAGGAGCCGCCGTAGGACTGAAGACCGTAGTGTCATCTCGCAGTGGTGGACACAGACACAAAACAATACACCTAGCACTTCGAAAAAACTGTCATGCATCAGTGTCAACATCCGTACACCATTCCCCATGGAATATGGAACATGACACGGCACATTTTAAACTTGAGCTACAGAGTGCACAACTATTTTCAATATGGAGCTTGAGAAAAATTCTGTTTAAAGTCCTGTGAGAGTAAATTCTGGCAAAAACATGTTGATCTCACTCGTTCTTACTGGAACAACGGACAAGTAGGATAAACAGGACGTCATTCACAAACACAGAAACATACACACAGTATTACCATGTCTCCAGGGGTCCTTGGGCTCCACTGCTCCAGAGACAATGTCCTCATCTGACGGAAACGTCACCCTTTTGCCACTTGGTTTGTGTTTATCATCCGCCTCCTCCACAGAGGGGTACAGTCCAACCTGGTCCGGGGCAGGCGACTCTGTGCTGCTCGGCTGGCTATCATTGGACAGGCTTTCTGCTGTGCTGCCAGCCGGGACATCCTGAGACGGAGACTCCGACTCTAAATCGTTGTCTAACAACGAGGTGGCGTTTGTCGAATCAGCCTCCAACTCCGCACTCTTGTCCAGACTCAGAGCCACACCTGTGTCCGGGTCCCCTCTATCATGCCTCCCACCAACAACATCATTGTCTTTATCCTCCTTCATTTCCTCCACCCCGATATCACCCTTGTGCTCCTCATTAGAGAAGATGAAGTCAGTGGGGTTAGCTATCACAGGGGTGTTTTGGGCAGTGCTCGTCCCATTTCCATTGAGCTCATCAATTTCCAGTGTGTCTTGTACCTGGTGGTTATTCTCCTCAGCTGCCTGCAGGTTGTCGGTGAGCTCAGGCATCACGTACGTGTCCGAGGCCTCTGTGGGAACAATGCTTTGCTTTTCAGTGTTGCTATCAGTCATCAGTTCAGAGATCCGAGGGGTGACTCCTTCTGTGTTGTTGGTGGTGTTGTGATCATCATCCACGTTGCTTCTTGTCTTTGCATTGCATAAATCTAGACGCTGCTCTTCGATATTCATGGTGTCATTTCCAGTGAACCTCAATCTTTAACTGTGCCAGACAGCCTGTATATTATATTAAACAGTAACTAGGTGCTGGCTGATAAGGACAAGCCCGTCTCCGTCTGACAATGTGTGTGTGTATAGGCACCTTTAAGGGTCCTTAACTCACCGAGTTATATTCAAGTGCAATCTGATTATTTAACCTATATCTTGACTGGTTTATTGTACTTGGGGTGATTTACATTACAGTTTTTCACAAACCCCAATTCACATGTGACTTCTGTGCATCCTTGACAAAAAATTGGCTAATTAAAGTGCAGTTTTACACAAATGTCAATACAAAAAGAAAAATATATATGAGATACCTGTGCGAAACAGAAACTGTGTCAGTAATTATATATTAGCCAAACTTTCCTCAACTATCGCCCAGCAGGGCAACCACCACTCAATAATGTCTGCCAACAGAGTCCTATCACTCGGAGAGAACCGACCGAAGGCTGGTCAGCACATAGTCGACAGTGTTAAAGTGGACAAATGAAACGAACAAGTCGCTCAGGGTGCCTCCATTACCGCTAGCAAAGTGAGCTCCCTGCCCTCCACCGAACCCGACTCGTTTGCATGAATTTGAGCGAGCTAACGTTAGCTAGCTTGCTAAAGTTGTTGCCCAACAATGACATCCAGGCCCGTGTGCGGTTGCGTGCCTGCGTCCCCGACTGAGCCCGTCTGTTTACCCGCGACAAAGTCCATTCTCCCGTGCGGAGAGCTGTGTTTTCCGGCTGGAGCCCTCGTCGCTCCCTCTGTCGCGCTGCGGCTCGGTTCGCATCACAACCGTCGACCAACGGCAGCCAGACGAAAAACAGGCGTCACACTCCGAGCAGCGGGCATGTTTCGGTGGCTAGCGTCGGCGCTGGGGGGGAGCCGAGCCGGAGCGTGAGTTCCCGGCCCAAACAGCGGGGACTCCTCGGCGCTAAATCCTTGAGATATCGCGGGCGGTCAGGTGTCTCGAGTCTCTGTCTGTCCGGGACAAGTCCGCTGAACCTGCTTCTGTCCGGCGCTGCCACTCGTTAGCTTGTTCAACAACTGTTTGTTGTTCTCACGTCCTACGTCAGCGCGCAGTCACCCGCCGGGCTGCGTTCAACGGACGCACTGTTACAGCGGGTTGCAGAAAAACACACAGGTATGCAGGAGTATTTCCGTTAGATTTGGCTGTGTTCAATACCTTTGACGCAATCCTGCAAGTTATATAACTTTTTTTAGTTATATTGCTGAAAAAAAATTATGGATATAAACTGTCCTGTTTAAAAAGTTTGTATCAATAGCACATACCTCATCCTAAACTTAGCATTGTACTCTCTCTTAATGTTTACATCTTTTAAAATGAGTTTTCATAGAGGACTGTCATTGCTTTTAACATGTTCCTTTTATTTTCCATAATTCATTATAGCCACTGATTTCTATATGTTTTCATGTATGTAATTTGTCTTTAACCTGCTTGTTGTTTTATTATGTATATTAGATCTTTTATTCAGATGCTGCCCATCATGACCAAGACTCCCTGGCAGAAGAGATATTGTACCTCAATGGGACTTTTAGTTAAATAAAGGAAAAATATGTGTGGGTATTAAAGTGAAGAGAAACTAAATCTGCTGAACTCAGCTTTATTTGTGTGGCACCTACACAAATCACTGTTGTTCAAAGTCCTTTGCAGGGCACACTGAAGAAAACAGCCAAAAATAAAGTAATGATGCTAAAGTTGAATGGCACTAAGAATGAACCTTTGACAAGGCTCAACAGTCACCTTGATAATCAAGCTGCAGCAAATTTCACACAAATATACATCCGACCCCTAAACCAGCCTGATCTTTTCATCAAGATCCATGAATTACTCCCTGGGAAAAAGGCAAAAAAAACCCCCATCTCAATGTTAAAAGAAAACCCTTTACGTAAACCAAAATTGTAATGGCTCTTCCCAGACACAGATCACATCCTTCCAAGTTTCATGGAAATCTGGTCAGTGGTTTTTGTGTGGTCTTGCGTATAAACCAGGGGTAAAAATATAACCTCCTTGGCAGAAGTAACATTTTTAATGTTACTATAAAAAGGCATAGTCAGTGTACAGAGACATGTGGAGGCTTCAGAATACCCAAGCTGGTTAGTAAAGTTGATTAGTAAAAGAGCTAGTCAAGTTGAAATGTTCAATTGGTTGAGAATTGTATCCCACAAGGTAGAGCAGCCCTAGTTTAGCAGGCAACTGGTTCCTCATGCATCTTGGGAGAACATGACCAGGTTCAATGTATTTTGTCTCTTCATGTGATCCCAGACTTGACTCCATGATTGTTGAGATTAGGGCTCGGTGTGGGGGGGGGGGGGGGGGGGTCACACTTGTTTGCAGGATTTGTTGCAGGACTCAGCTGTATGTTTGGAGTCCTCGTCATGCTGCAGTATGAAATTGGGCCCAATCACATCACACTGGTGGCATTTTGTGATAAGAATTTAAACATTTACAGTTTCTGCCCCAAGACACACGTCTCTATAAGTACTGTTGTAGAGATTTCACCGGAAAAAGCTAAAAAACAACTACTAACACAAGCGTAAAAACATAATAGTTTAATAATAGTAAAACTTTGTACATTCACAATTAAAAATCTTGAGACTGAACGTCTTTGGCAGTGCTGTCATCTTTGGAGATCTTGGTTTTCTTGGGGAGAAGGGTTGCCTGGATGTTGGGGATGACGCCACCCTCGGAGATAGTGACCCCTGCCAGCAGTATGTTGAGCTCCTCATCATTTTTCACCGCCAGCAAGATGTGGCGAGGAGCGATGCGGTGCTTCTTGTTGTCACGGCTGGCATTTCCTGCCAGCTCCAGGATTTCAGCGCAGAGGTACTCCAGGACGGCGGCGAGGTACACTGCAGCACCATTGGCCACACGCTGGGCATATCGGCCCTTCTTGAGCAGCCTGTGGATGCGGCCCACTGGGAAAGTGATCCCTGCTCTGGAAGACCGGGACACTGAGGTCTTTTGTTTGGGTGCAACTTTCTTACCACGGCCAGACATCTTTAATCAGAGTTCAGGGAAGTACTTCAGTCTAGATTACACAGAAAGGAAAGAGATAGAAATTCAAAAAGGGTAATTTCAAGTCAATTAAATGCATTTTCACCAAAAACAAGTTACTGAAACAGTTACTGTGTTTGAGAATTTGGCCTCAGAGGGTTAAATAGCTTTATGAGCAGCTTCCTGTAGTATCTACATAATTAAAAAAGGACAAGTTAATAAATAAACTCAGTTCTCTTAAAGTATAACTTAAATCAACACTCACCAGTGTTCTGCGCTTCCTGGAAACTGAGACAGCATCTAACCAATGAACCACAAACTGGGACTTTTAAACAAGTCAGGTGGTAACGTGTTGATCAATGACACCTGGTTTCTCTGCTGCATAATGACGTCTCATTGGCCAGCTTTTTACAATTTAGCAGAACGTCCGACATGTGCAGGAGCCCAACTCCCCTCTCACATACATCGTAATGAATTCAAGTAGACATGGAGACGCTTCTCTTTCTGATCCGTTTGATTTGAATGTAGATGTTTCACTTCTTATCAAATGAGCCCAAAACCAAACACCTGTGTGAGCTGAGTCTGCAGAATTGTGAGGGAGGAACCAAACAAAAAATTTGTACGACAAGTTTGACTTTTTGTTCCTAGATTTTTACAATGAGAGCAGCAGTATTAGATGAAAACACTGGTGTTTAAAGTGTAGATTAGGTGAGACACTTCAATTTTAAAATGGGAAAATGGAGAGAGATTTCAACTTGTTTTAGTGGAAGTAAACAACAAAGCTAGAAGTGCAACCTTACAATCAATCAAGTGTTTTTAGCATCACAGTAGTGACTGCAGTAGATTACATTTGTACGCTTTGGTTGTATATGTAACTAAGAATAACAAATGCTGCACTTAATTACAATTTTGAGGTACATGTACTTGACTATTCCCATTTTACGCAACTTTACACCAACACAACATTCCACTCAACATTGCAGAGGCATGTTGTATCGCACATTTCTTATGAACTCAAAACTAATTGCAGATTAAGACTTTACATTAAAAAAAAACCTCTGCAAACCTTTTGTAAGCAGCAGCTCACATTTCAAGCACACACACACACACACACACACACACACACACACACACACACAAACACACACAGTTTACATTTGACTTTTTTTTTAAATAGTAATCAGTCAAAATAATAAAACAAGTAATACAACAGGGGCATTCTGTGGCATGATGAGCACATTGTCTTTTGACAACTGGAGAATATTTATTTAAAACATTTGTGTGAAGACAAAACACTATGGCACAATTACACCAGTTCATTTCTTTCAGTGTGCGAAGGTGAACATAAATTCTAAATTACAGCATAATAACGATTATAATAATTGAAAAATATGGTAATTTCCTAGTGAAACCTTCTTACGCGTGCACATGTCTACTTTAAGATTAACATTAACCTTAACATTCTGAGAGAGGTCTATTTCTTTTGTCACCTCCCAGTCATTTTGTATATCTCTTTTGGTAGTTTTGCATACACATCCTATTGTTTTGTGTCTCTCTGTGGTCATTTGACTGACTTCCTGACAAGAAATGTCACAACCGATCAGCCCCTGATCCTTTGGTCGCCATAGGCCTGTGCCCAGTGAGACCAGTCAGTAATCCCTCCATGAGTTCACCTGAATGGAAGATACATTTCTCCTCTTGGTCAATAAACTTAAAACTCACTCCACCAGCACCAGTGTGATAACAAAGATTTTATGTTTTAGGTATACGTCTGTCTCAGCATGCTACTTACAATATGTTAAATGAAGGCTGCCATTACTCATTATCAGTGTGTTGCAATAAAACCTGGACAGACACATTCATAGTCATGTTAACTAATTTTAGAGAGTTAGTTTTAAATCTACCATCGACATGGAGTAGCAGTATGGAAACGTGTCAGCAGCAGGTGGCAGCACAGACCTCAGATTTAACCTCCAGCCTGCAGCAGACTGTTTTATTTCTTTAATCAAATGAGAGATTCTTGATTATATAGCACTTATAAAACACACTAAGTGGTGTCGTGATGCTTCACTTTATGATTTGTTGCTTGGCTGTCTGTGTCTCACAGCGCCTGCTGTGCTTACCAAGGAACTGCTCTGGGGAGTGATGACTCATCTCCTACCAGTGTGGACAATTCAGTATCAAGTGTTTCATTCCAACACACTCAGAGATAAACACACATCATTCATGTTTATAGGTCTATAAGGAAACTCATTACCAGGAAGCCTAACTTGATTGCCCATGTTTTTATACCAGTGTTTGTGGAGGCACATGAGTCACTTGCATAAAAAAGTAATGTTAAGTGTTTATAATAATGACTTCTTACAACATATCTGTGAACTATAGTTGTATTATCTTAATATTATACATAATACCGACGCAGTGCCTACAGTGTATTATAAAAAAATTGAATGTGTACTATTATATCTTCCACCACCTCACTTTGCTTGGGGAAGCTGCACCATTAATTAAAATATTATTTTTTTGCAAACGATATTTATATACACTGGCCTTTGGGCTTAATTAATTGGACAGTCTTTACTATAACCTATTACCAGTATCGGCATTAGCTCTCTAAATGTGGTTTACAGCTTTTTATTTATCAAATATTTGGTCTATATTGGCCTATATAGAAATGTCCATAATGCCACATTGACTATCTTATAAAGAGGACATTTTAGTTCAAAATTAGTTTAATTACATAATTAAAACAATTTGTTTTTTTTAAAACAACGAATATTACCCCAAAATACAATTTGCTTAATATTTGATACATTTTCAACTTGATATGACAGCAAAATAAAGTAGATAATTTTAAGTTATATTCAGTCCAGTTGATAAAAGGCTCTGAAAGCTGCTGTTATACATGGATTCAGCTGCAGCACCACCCTGGAAATGTCCTCACACCACATTTATTTCAACTTGTTTTCTCAGTTTCTTTTTACTTTAATGCAATGACAGGTTGCTCTGTCATTGTCAGTATCCTCATTGCCAAATTTAAAGGCAACAAGCTTCGCCCTTTACACCGTTTGCCTTCTCCGCCATGTACCAGCAGTGAGAGATAGAGGAGAGGAAGAGAGAGGGAGAGACAGTGAGAGAGTGAGAGAGGGAGACGTTTTGACCGTTTGGATTCACTTTAAAATATGGCAAAGGGCCAACGGCAGAACAGCGGGAAGACAAATTAATCGGGGACCTTCCCATCAGGTCGTCCTTGGACAGATTGGATGTGGTTCTGTTCAACCCCTTGACATCCTCCCAACACTAGGAGGACAGGACGGGATTCACAAACTGTCATGGAGCAGACCCCAACACCCATCTCTGCAGCCTGACTCTCGAGTGCACGCAGTGTACTGCCAGGGTACACACTGAGCTGATGTGTGTCCGAAATTTGGTCTGATTTCTCAGTGTGTTAGACCGTAAGCTGTAGTTTTTCATCATGCGAGATGTCATCATTGAGACAAGCCATTTGTTTCTCCGAGTTTCTCCCGAGAGTTTTCATCTGGATAAAGCCTGAAGGCCTTCTGTATTTATTAGCAACTGTAGCTACTAACACTGAGATTTGCAGTCGGCTGCCGAGTGAGGAGAGCAGATGAAAGAGAGAGCGGAGGAAGCCGAGAAATGATCCAAACGTACGATTAAACTCAGAGATTGAACACAAAACCAGATCCTGAAGCCCCCAACAAGGTTTTTTTGTGTCTGTTAACTTATAATAAGATAAGATAGTATCACTCCCTTGTAAGGTATATATGGTATTTGTATGGTAGTAGATCTTTTTATTTATGCAAATGTAGCTTTCGGACGTTTATGCTCTTACCTAGACGTCAGTGGCAGACTACGAATATGGGGCCTGATTACTTTCAGTCATAAACATGCTCACACATGGAAGGAGTGGTGTTGATAGTTGAATTCCTGCAAACAACCCCACTGAAAATGATTGATTCTCTTGGTTTGTACCTCAACCAAGGGCAGTTATGTTCTCACCTGTGTCTGTTTGTTTGTTTATTGGATTATAAACCCCCAAATCTGAAAAATGAACACTGGAACAAACATCAGTGTGATAAGAACTGCCTTAAATGACAGAAACGATTTTTGAGAAACATTTATTTTATGTGTACTTTGATTTTTTGTTTGTTTGGACTATTTCTGCTATAATGGAGTAGGCAGGATTTAAAACCTATTCCACCAGGTGGCGATCAGGATGCTTTGGCTTCACTTTTGGGGAGCAGTCCAGTCATCCATCTGTATATACAGTCTATGAAGGGGCCCGGGCGTGGGAAGAACCCATTCAGTTTTTTTGCAGTTGTGAATTTAGAGGTCAAAGATCAAATAATTATTTCTCACTTTCTTTGAACAAGTTTTATGAAAAATAAATGATTTGGGTTATTGGACAACTTCCTGTAAAACCTAGACAATCATTTGAGGGGCTGTTCTGTTCAGCTCTTTCAACAGATAATAGCCTTTTTCATCCTCATTCATCCTTTTTCCTTCCACTCATTCATAAAGATGACAGGGAAATTGGAGCTTTGACAAAAGTGTTGAATAGGTGTGTCCACTCTAATCAGAAGTTAATACAGACTAAGTTAATGTGAGGTGTCCACACAGTAACTGCAGAGTGAGTCATGAGTGGACCCACTGTAATTATGAAACCTTATGGACACCCACAATGCAGCCTGGTGTCCCGAGGTCCCAGAATCCTGTCGGTCGCCTCCTGAAAAATATGCCTTTGAGGCTGTGATTATTTTTCCATTGCTTCTTCTGCAACAGCCCAGGCTCACTCTAGTTCCTGAGTCAAATGTCACACATTCTGTGTTTTTGAGTTTTATGTGCAGGTTTTCATTCATGTGAACATCAATCGTGTTGTTGAGCGGCTTTTAGAGGACATTTTGAACAGCAATAATCATCTCCTCTAACTCTCTCCATCCATCCATCAATTCATCCATCCATCTGGCAAGTGAGCCCCTGCCCCTGAGGGCAGTGTTGACCTTGTTGTTCAGCTGGATGCTACTGGCTCTCCTCACCTCCTGACGAATGCTCGGACGTTACCTTCCTCCACATTTAGTCTTCATCCTGCTGTGGTAAAGTCATAACATTAGGCCAGGTCCGTTTCCAAAAGTAACCCTTCCTGTTATTTCTATTTTTGGTCATGAAATTTTGTACCATCCTCTCCTCTCCTCTCCTCTCCTCTCCTCTCCTCTCCTCTCCTCTCCTCTCCTCTCCTCCTTCCTCTTGCATCACCCATAGGCATCTTTTATTCTCCTCAGGTCCTAAGGCAGCTGTGATGGCTACCATATGTCCATACCACATGTCACTGGTTTCCCAATAAAAAAACACTTCCCTTTTTAAACATTAGGAAAACACAGGGTGGACCTTGGGAGATATAAAGTGGAGGCAGGATTTGGTTTGGCACCGAATACCTGTGTGTGGGGATCAACCAGAAGAAGACAGGCACCGCAGATCCACTGCCACGTAATTAGACGAAGGCGGAAGAGCGAAGGACAAAGAGATTTTCCATCGTCCACCCTGCAGCCACCCATCCGTCCATCCCACCTGTGCACAACTCCCCGTTCCTCCCTGCTTTTAATTCCTCCATCTGTTTTTCTCTCTTTCCTTTCTGTCTCTCTTTCTTTTCAGCCATAACTTCTTCTGGCTCTCTTTCACACTATTCTCCGCTGTATAACTCTTTTTAAAAAAAAATGTAATTCTCTTCCTGTCCTCTCTCTCTCCTCCTTCCACCCATGGTACCTCATCATCCAACACACACACAGAGGCACTTACACATGAACGCACACACACAGAGGCATTCACACACTTCATTGCTTTAAATATTCATTTCCGTCGGTCTGTGATGTGTTTTGTGAAGTTTCCTGTTCCCAGCCCTCCCGCTTCCCTGAGAACCGCCATGTAGGAAGTGGCAGTCCTGGCACTGCTTACAGAGATGGAAAGAGAGGGATGGAGCGCCGCCATTGAGGTTACTCTCCATTTAATGTTACTGCGTTCTGGATTCTGTTTCAAAAACTGTTGTTGCAATACCATTTTCCCAGACAATATATCGCCCTCCTTACTGGACACCCCGCACAACCCTGCTCACTAATAAACTCAGAATATTACTCTATTTCACAGCTGGAGGTTTCTCAGAATTTCTCTAATTCTTTTGACAGAAACAATTCCCACGTCGTTACTCAGGAAGTTATAGCATGTTTTCCACAACATTAGCATGAGAACCTAAAACTTACTTGTGCATTTCATTTAAGACTGGAAAATATCACATTCTTTTGTGTGACAGGGTAAAGAATACTTCCATTTTATTTTTAGGTCAGATTTTAATGATTTAAACATTGACACCAAGGTATGGTTCGGGGGCGGCAGTGGCTCAGGAGATATTGCGTGCAAAAGGCCCGTGGAGACTCGACAAAACCTCAACATGAACATCTGACACATTCCAATGCTTCAAAGTTGAAATATTCAACACAGTCAGTAATTGCAGCAATAACTCAATTCAGTGTTTGTTAAATTGTACCAGAATGTAAGTAAAAATACCAAATATCATTTTATTTTGCTCAAGTCTATACTGCTGCTGCTAAAGGCGAGTTATCTTCACAAATGAATGTTTACAGTGTTTATTAATCATTGAACAAATTATTCATCTAACAATTTAACTGGAATATAACAGGTATCATAATGTTATTAAAACTCACTTTATCCTCACAGATGTTCAAAAGAAAGAAAGAAAAGAACTAGTTTCCATTTCAGTTTGGTCATTCTCCAAAGTTAACTTAATTTTGAAGCAATTCCATTGGAACTAATTGATTTTGCCAACTTGGAAACTCATTCAGACAAATTTCCATCTACTGGGAAACTTGTTGGGCCAATCACAATCCTTTACTGAGTTTGATAAAGTGACTGACATAGAACGACTACTGAGGCATTTTCATTAATAACCAATGGTTGATGTCAAGGTTTGCAGAATCGAATATGGAGCCAATATTAACCGTAACGGTATATTTTCTCTATTCTCTGTAGTTTGTTTACATTTTAGTAGCACATAATAAAGTACAATTCAGGGGAACAAATGTAAATTGTTACACCCCGAGGCTATGATTTTGTTGTAAAATTTGTTGTTTTACTTTAAATGTTGACCTCTGCTACACATCTGCTCTGTTCTGGGTCATAATCTGGGTCATAATCTGGGTCATAATCATCCTTTCCTCCAAACTGGCCCACATGAGGCTTTAGTCTTTCTCTACCAGTCAATATGTAATACATCGGTTGCAGGATTCAGGCCTGTGTGCTGACAGTTCAAGGCTATTGTAATGGCTTGTGTTTGTTTACGTGCATTTCTTTGTATGTTTGTGTGTTTTCGATGGAATAACAGATGCTCCTGTAGCTTCAGGCTTGCTTTTCTCATTCTGGCCACAAACAGACCTGTGATTTACGTTATTTTGCTGCTGCTTTGGCAAAAAAACAAGACTCGGGGAGGGATGAGGGCACAGAGGGATGGATGCAGAAGCCACTGGACAGAGGAAAGAGTTGATTGCGCAATTGTTTGCTTGGCGAGGAGCTGAGTGGTTAACCGCTGGTGCAGGCTTGATCACTGCTGGCGCACATTACTGATGTAAATGTGGTTTGGCTGTATTACATTGTTTGTGTGTAAAGAAATGACTCAACACCATGTGCTTGAATGTTCCTTGGAAGAAAGTGCGATCTGTTTGCTATTCAAAAACAATTTTGGAGGAAAAGATGACTTTCAGCTGTTAATCACGATGATTCACTCCATCTTATAGCATCACATAACTAATTAAAACCAAACTTACTGGAAAAAATTAACACTTGAACAAACATCAGCGTCATAAGAACTACCAAACGTACTGCCTTTGATGTTTTAGTTAGGCACATGCTAGATACAGGGTGGTGATCAAGAAGCTTTGGCTTCCCTTTTTCATGTCACCGATCTCTGTATATAGACTATGGGGAGAACATCCAAAATAAAATAAAATTAAACATGGATAAAAACAATTATCTGTCATTACCTGTCCAGCTTCTTTCAGAGATGATTCATCCTTCCGAACAGCTGTTGCATGAATTATTGGACTGTGGCTGTTTCAAACATTTGTTCCTCTTTGATTGACGTTTAAATAGAACCATAGTTGAGTGATTTTTATGAACGTTAATACCAACAGCAGTAGTTGCACATTAGCCTGAAAATGATATTCTTAAGTATAGAGAAATGTGTGATTTCTCTATACTTTATAACACGTGTGTAATGGATACATTCGCACTTCCTCCTGCTGTGGCTGCGATTGTCTGAGACTTCACGGAGCTAACCCTCCCAACCTACGGTTCCTGAACAGCTTCCTAAATATATGAATTCAAATGGAGTGTGAAGGATGTTTATATGACATGTTTTTGGTGTTTTCATGCTGTGATCTAACCACTATTTGGATGTCTCTCTCTCTCTCTTGCAATAAAACTTAATACTATCTCACATTAAGTCAGAATTTCTCAATGATGTTCACTCTGTTTTATTGCCAGGCATCCTTAGAAACAAACACAATTTGGACACCTGCTATAGCGCTCATTGTTATTACAACAGGCTTTGCTGATGTCCCGTAAGTAAGTGCTCACATGGAAATGCTCCATGGCCTCTTGGCTGGCTTCTCTTCTCTTCCTTCCTAGTTGCTGCTGTCGCAAACTGCCAAATGTGAGGTACATAGCATCCCAACATAATTACACTATCACTCACACACACACACACACACACACACACACACACACACACACACACACACACACACACACACACACACACACACACACACACACACACACACACACACACACACACACACACACACACACATACACACCTGATCTTGACTCAGACCAAGTTTTTTGGGGAATCTGTGGGATCATGCGGCATGTGGCGGTACATGCTTCCAGTAAACCAGTGATCTCGGCTGGACATCTGGTTGGTGGTGGAAAGCTGGATTTTGAATTAAGGTGAAGGTAGACCTTAAAAAACAGAGAGTAGGGGAAACACAACTGTTAAAGAAATGAGTGGAGCGTCAGCAGACCGTGAAGAATATTGTGTTTCAACAACAACGTTATTTTTAGAGCAGCCACCTAGCTAACTCCTTTGGGTACTGTTGCTAAGCACATCAGACTCCTAATTCTTTATGGCATTTAAACAATAGGTCTTTGATTTCAGACAAAAGTCATACATCTTTTGTGTAACTTTAGCTAAACTAACATTACCTCAATTATTTGGTCAAAGACACAAAGCCTTTCTCTGGAGAAGGTAGTAGAGTAAGTTGGCCGCGGCTGATTAACCTCCTAAATGGCAGTGCCCTGGGGAAAACATTTGTTGTTGGAATTTGTTGCATCATAGGGCTCAAATAATTGACTCAGAGACACAGATGAAAAGTTCAGACACTTGCCCTTCATTTAAAGATTCTGAAAGTGCAGGTAGGAGCGAGTGCTCAGGTGAGGAACAAAGTCAGCAGGCAGGCAGCGATCTTTACAAGTCAGGTAGAAACACCAGACAAAAACACCAGACAAAAACTAAGGTGGGCAGACAATTAATGACAGCATTTCCCTCACGTGTGGATCTCTCCGAGGTTTCTACCTTCTTTTTACCCGGTTAAAAGGTTTTTTTAGTAGTTTTTCCTTACTCTTGTTGAGGGTTAAGGGCAGAGGATGTCACACCCTGTTAAAGCCCTATGAGACAAACTGTGATTTGTGAATATGGGCTATACAAATAAAATTTGATTGATTGATTGATTGATACCACATTTATCATTTAAGCTATGAGTCAAGTCTTCTTCTCAAACTAAATTAGCGATGTTAATATGGGTTTTATGAGTAGTATATGTTCAAACCTCACGGCCTCCTGGGGTCTTTCTGTGTTTGCTGCTTCTCTCTTTGTGGGTTTTTTCTCCACGTACTCTAGCTTTGTCTCACAGTCCAAAGATAAAATATAAAGAAATGAAGCCAAAATATCCTGAATACAAACGCCACCAGCTTGTGCATTTGGATCCAGAGTCTGCACAGTAGCGATTGCGGGACGGAGGTGCAGCAGTGAGATCTCGCTGATACACACTCTTTACCAATCATGAGTCAGTGTCAGCTGCCAATCATAAACTGTTTGAATAGCATAGAATTAGCACTTTTATTACTATTATGGAGCTGTCATGTCTTCCATTTGTATATACAGGCAATGGTCACAACTGATGAAGATGTCATGTGAAAATTCAGCTGTGTTTTTTTTTTTCTTTATACAAATACCACACAGAGATTCAAAGATCTTGTGATTCCTGTGGTCTTTTACATAGTTGCAGCTGATCTCTTCATTTCCAGACACAATAATTGAATAATTGAGTCTCCACCAGCCCACCACTGTAGATTAGACGGTAAATATCTTTTCATCACTTTGTCCTCACACTGTTCCCACCCTTCCTCCCTTTGGAGTTACTGCTGCTGGAAACAAGCTCATAGCTGAAGGGGAAGGGAATGGAGGAAAACCTTTTCCTCCAAAACCAGGCCAATGCTCTCTTCCCAATGGGTGCATAATGGTGATGTGAACAGTTAGGAGGCATGTCGTCCCTCACTTTCGCTTGCAGGGATGAACAGACTGGAAGAGGGTGTTTAATGTAACACACATTATCAAGCCTTAAAAGATGAACCCTCTGGGAAGATGGGCGTGTGGATGCTGTAGCTTTTCATAGAAAGCCTGTGTGAGCTGACATACCAGCGTTTCGTGCTGTGAATTCACGATCAAGCTCAAATTCATGTGTGGGATTCAATCCCAGTTTTGTTCAAGATATGGGATTTTGAAATCCCTTTTCGCCTCAGCGCTTGGGTCAGGCCAGTTTTATGGTTGTCCATCCGTCCCATTGTTGTGAACACAATATCTTAAGAATATCTGGCTGTTGGGAATTTCTTCAAATTTTTACCAGTCGTCACTTGGACTCAAAGATGAACTGATTAGCACTCAAAGGTCATGGGGACCTCATATGGAAAGACAATTTATGGAGACTGAAACTGCACTGAGGTCTTTCTTTTGTTTTTAATCTGTCATACTTATTCAATTTGAATCATTAATTTCTTCTATTCCACACCATTTATATGAATGAGGATGAGCTAAACAACAGAAACACTCTATTTACAGAGTCAGTTCAACAGCAAAAAAAAACAAAACTCTAAAATGACCATGAAGTCGAATCAACACTTCTTTCTTAATCAGTTTTGACAAAAACTGGACATTAAAATCTTTATGACAGGACTGTATTTGTTTTCTGTTTAAGTCATTGAGGGGATTTCATTGAAGGTTTTTGGATAACTTTATCCTTCATTGGTTTCTGTTCAGGGGGTTTTTGCTACTAAAAATAAAAATGCGTGTAATAATGCACTACTACAATAGCCTTACCGTTAAACCAAAAGGTCATTAATGGAACAAAACCGAGCAGACTAACCACAAGAAAGGGGACGAGGGTGGACGAGAGAGAAGTGAAGAGCAGGGGAGGGGAGATGGAGTAAAAGAAAATGTGAGATCAGGCCCAAATCTGTGGGGAAGCGGTAGCTTGGGCCGGACGAGTTCACAGATGTTTTAAAGTGCTAATCTAATCTTTATGCCAGGCCTCCCCTCCCTCGTCTCTCTTTTTCTTTCCCCTCTCCCTGTCTCAGTTTTTCTTTCTTTTCTCTTCCTTTTTGTACTTCTTTTTTTGCAGGGAGGGAGTTTGGAAAAGCTGCGGCCTGTGTTAATGCATCTCAGGAGCATCATGTACTGCTGCTGCTCAGTGATGGGCCCTTGTTATTCATGCGTCTGTTATCAGCTCTGCTTTCAGACACATGTGCAATTGCAATGAAGGGGTTTAGAACTGAGAGACGGTATAATGAAAAATGACCTCGCACAAAGCCGCGTATACGAAAGGATGGAAGGGAGGTAAAGTAGCAAGAGGGGAGGAGGTTGTCTTTTCTATTTTAAGAATATCACCCATGGTGATCGTTCATCAAGTTCAATGACCTTTCCTTTATTTTACACTCTGACACCGTGTTGGTTCACAGACTTTTCCTGTTATTTAGGCTCATACAGAAGTGTATTGCGCTGGGATGAAAGGGGATTACACATGACCTCTCATGTTAGTGAAACTAATAAACTTCAGGCTCCACTTTGAGTTTTAACCTCTTCTCACTTTCTTTCCCTTTTGCTTTTACCCTCCTCCCCCCTCTTGCTGCCCGATTGGAAGGAGACTTTGGTGTCAGACACAGAAACACACCGACAGCTCCCTCCGATTCAGCAGATGTACTTGCACAGGAGTAAATTTCACCCTGCAGAATTTAACAGCAAATCCCAAATCCTGCGGTTTAAGCCTCTTTCTCCCGACACCCTGGATGAGATGGCCATGAGTTGGTTGACAGATGATATCCACATTGGGATTAACATTTATCCATTTAACTTTACTTTTCGACGTAGTGTTTGAGGTGATTTCAGGGGGAGTCAGTGGAGTCCTTGTTGTCAAGCCTGTGGTTTGGGTTTCTTGTGTTTTTCCGTCACAGGGCATTTTTGCCGCTCACTCCCGCTAGCTGACCATGTAGCACCTACAATGTGCAAGTCATAAAATACGCCACGATGAGTCCGACCTGGCAGCCGTCACTGGACCTCCAATCACTCACATCCCCGTGTCGCTCTCTCCCCAATGCTCTCTCTCTCCCTTTTCCTGTGTGTGCTGCTAAACATCTGGAGAAGAGTGATATTCTCCAAGTAAACAGACCAGCAGCTGTTCACCAGCTCCTCGGTTTCCCCTCGCCATCTCTCTTTTCCTTCACCACTTGATTCCTCCTCCTTACATCTCTCTCCCCTTTGCTTTACGGGCCTTTTGGCAGTTTCTGTTTCGGTCATTCTATCCCTTTATCTCTGTTTGTTTGTTTTCTTTTCGCTCATCAACGGTTCAGCATCAGTGATAGATGTGTTTATGCTGCTGTTACCCTGCTGCTATGGGATTTATAATACGAGTGACTGAGGCCACTGAGGACACAGGTTTAGCAATGGTTCCAGTTTAATGATGATTTCTTCAGACTACTTTCAAACAGCTTTCTACGGCAGCAAATTTTAAAGAATGATTCCAAGTTTTCGCAAAATTGAATCTATGTTTTACATCAGATATGTCAGAATCCAACCATGACAAGAGAGGGAGATGGGAGGCTTCTAATGTGTGGCAACCATTTGTGCCAACTAGCTCAGGCCAACCCCTAAACAAACTCTATGTGGTCAAAGGGAACCTTTAACGATGACTGTTCCAGGGGAGGTAAATATCCAGATCTCTGCCTCCGTCCTTAACATCTATCCCAGTAGAAATAAGCTTGAGAATATCTGCTCCCTTTTCTTGTTTCCAGACGAATAGTTCCTTCGATCCTCGAGTCTCAAAAGCAAATCAGAGGCGGTGAGAGAAAGCAGGAATAGCAGAGAGGAGGAAAGGAATGCATGCAATTTCCATTCAAGCAGGGACAGCATCCATATTGTGAAGCACCTGTAAAAACACAATTTTCATCCATGAGCTGTAAGGAAATACGAGGAGGGAAGATAGAGATGAGTTGAAGACATAAATGAAGAGATGGACAGATGACAGAGGACAGAACAGGAAGAAAAAGAGCCGCTGTTGATTCGTTCACTGTTCAAACTGGTATTGATTAAGTTGCTGTCTGGGGTTTGGATACATTCTGATTCACAAACTGAAAAGGATGAATCTGGGACCACAGCTGGTCTTTGAGCAACCTCTCGATCACGACATCAGAAGAACACACAGTTGGAGAAAGAGAGAAAGTTCAGACAGAAGGACAGACACAGCCGCCCTCCTCCCTGGCTTCGGGGGTCACTGCTCTGGCTCATGAAAGGCCTGCTTCCGGCCTGCTTGCGTGGCGTTTTGACGTGCTGCACCTGCCTCATTCTGCGACCCAGAGGTCCAGTTTCGCTCACTCACTTTCAGCATGACTCTGTCTTTGTAGCTCGGAGTTGAAACCCAAAACCCTCGCTATCTGTTTTATGTTTTCCAGACTGAAACCACCAACTCAGCAGCAGCAGCAGCAGCACAACTGGTGGATGCATCTACATCTGCTACAGTGATTTGGGACACTATCATTTTATTGTGTGACACACTATATGGATCAAACTGCAATTTAGTGTACTTAAGGGGTTAGCATGATTGAAAACTGTTTCTGATGTCCAAAAGGGAATCTTCTGGAGCCATTAAGGGTCCGTGACCTCGGCAGTATAAGTGATGTGCTGGTTCTCCTGCTGCTGCTGTATCACTGTCATCTTGGCTTTTATTTATCATTGCTGTTCAAAAAGCCAGCAGGCACACACTGTTTGTAGCTGGGCCTCTTTGCCAAGTCCACCATTTTTCACAAGTAGCGCCGATGTTCTCCCAGGAAACGTGGATAAAGATTAGGAGCAAAAAAAAACATTTATGGCGCAGAATAGTCAAAAGCGTTTCCAATTTTCGAAGCCTTTCAGTATTTTTGTGTATAAATTTATTCATCTGGCAAATAGCTTCTGACCGTATGACTGGTAGTGATCCAAAATACACTTCAGACAGGTGTCATTAAAGGTCTCATAGGTACATTGGGTGGGCTATGCTCAGCCGACCAAGCAGTTAGTCCTACAGTCTAACAAGGAGGAGAGAGTACGGTTGCTTCAACTGTTGTTGATGATATATGATACTAAATAACTGGGACGTGTTTCAAAGTTCAACTGTAGCACTTCTTCTTTGTTCGATTTATTGGCAGGTGGCAACCAACGTCAAGCTGCATTAACCGGCATCTACTGTTTTCTTCCTCTTCTTCTCTGCTCGGCCCACCAGCCACCGCCATCTCCAAACTGTAGCACTGCTGACATACTTTAAAATCATGACTCTACAGTTTAGGAGAGCTGTTTTTTTTCCAGTCAGTCTATTTACATCTTTAAAAATATGGTTATTTGATGAAAAGACAAAGTTAGAAGCCAGTGTGCCGGTACTGGTGTCATTAAAAACATATGTGAATGTTACATGTGGAACCTTTAGACCGACTGCTCACACAGACATTCATTGCAGACAAGCCTCTTTTTCATTTATGCTTTCGAAGCTATAAGAGTCAATTCTTCATTTGATTTTTGAAAGAACTTAGTGTTGCAGCTATTGAAGCCATTTCTTTACAGTCAGTCCAAAGACAGCATACACGTCTGCTCCATCTGACTGTTAAATTATAAATGTGTGGGGGTAGGAACCAATGAAACAACAGGGAATTGCCTGTGTGGGATCACGCAGCATGTTTACATCATAGCTGTGTCCCAATTCAGGGGCTGCAGCCTTTGGAAGCTGCATTTGAAGATCAAAGTCATCACAACAGCGTAAATGGCTGTCCCATTTCAAAGGCTCCTTCAAATGCAACTGAGAAATGCGTCCTCCCATTCCAGAGAAATGAAAGATTCAATGGATTTTTCCTTTTCAGGCCAACCTATCGGGTATTCATTGCACAATGGGGACAAAGCTGTCAATTTAACATAGCTACAGTAAGTGCAGCAGCTCAAAGTAGCTAACGATGCAATGTTAACGGTGGGTTAAACAGCAAACACACTTTCTTGAGCGTTTTAACTCTAAAACAATGCGTGCTGGGAAATCTTATGATATGCCAGTTGTGTTTCTTTAAAAATCAAATTTTATGAGTAGAGTGAACTCATCCATTCAAGTCAGAAGAAGTGAAGATAAAATAACAAATGTTCAATTTTTGTTTGAAAATTATTATTAAAATTTTACAATAAATAAAACTACACAAATTGAATTAACTTGAAATTTACAAAATGTTATATTATATAATATTGACGAGTTGATGGGAGAAAGCTGTTGTTCCTGTGCGATGTTTTGCAGTGTGCCAGCACTCTGGTTGTAATTAACTAATAACCCTCAAAGAGCACGACCACTCCTTGAATAACTCCCTGTAATGCGAGGCATCTGTACTCCCTCCTGCTCTCCCTCTGCTTATCTGGGGTACATCACAGATAAATCCAGACACCTGGTGAGAAGTGTGGCCATGGGTCCTTGCAGCCCAGTCACAGGGTGTAGCCCTCAACATGTGGCTCCTCTGCATGATTTATGGACTGAGGGGAGCTGCTGCTCAGGGTTGACTGGGTCAAGGCCGCTGCTACCCAGCCTCAAACAGACTCCACACCTGACAAGATAAGCCTGGTCATATCCTGTGTTTGTGATCCACAACCTCACCGTTAAGAATACACGACCAGAGCACCTGTGAGAGGAAGAAGACGAAACGTGTTTGAAACATAGATATGAGACAGAGACATCTGTCAACATGCAGACTCAATATCTAGGTATCTATCTCTCTTTATCTTCCTCTGCACAATATGCAAATTTAAAAAAAGTAAGAATAGAGGAAATACTTTACTTGCCCTTTAATCCCCTTAATGTTCATTTCCTTTTAATTTCAAAGCTACTCTATTGTTGGAAAAGTTCCAGATCATCTGACAATGTCAAACATATATTCCTTATAGTTTTAGTTCTCCTCCTGGTTGGACTAACCTGGTAAATCTCAGATGAACGGTGCCCAGGAGTGAATCTGGTAAGTTGCCCGAACCACCTCAACTGTCCCTTTTCGACGTGAAGGAGTAACAGTTCTACTTCCAAACTCTGGTGCCCAGCCAAACGTAGGAGAAAACAAATTTCAACCATTTTTATTCGTGATATCTGTTTTTTTGGTCACTACTCAGAGCTTTTGGATCATAGGTGAGGGTTGGAACGTAGACCAGCAAATCATAAGCTTTGCCCTGCGACTCATCTCCCTCTTCACCACAGAGGTCTGGCACAACACCAACATTAATGCTGATGCCGGATTCGCCTGTCCATCTCGTGCGAGAGTCAAAAATAAACCATAACACTTCAAGACCAAGAATCAAGTTTCCTTTTCAATAAGCTAACAAAACAGAAAAGGTTTAGAGTTGGGTTTTATTTGCTTTACCTTAATTTGTTTGTCTAAAAATATCTAATAAGTTGCATATACAAGTGTATGAACCAAGAGGTCAGGGTTTATCAATAATCTCTAGTCTCACTTCATCATATGGGACAAACACCTGCTTCTGATCTAGCTCCTGGGAAAAGAAGGACTCATCGGGTCAGGTTGAAAGAGGAAAAGTTTTGAGAGCGAAACCTGTGTGAGGATGGACAGGTGATTGACAAATAGGCTGAGATAAAAGTGATGATTTACAAAGGGGATGCTGAAGGATAAGAGAGATAGGAACGTCGGGAAATGTAGAATAAAGAATGAGTTAGGTGAAAGAGTGAGCAGGGGTCACGGAGGAAAAGGGTCAGAGGTCATTGCTCAACCATTCAGTGAAGCACGATGTGCTACAGCCCATGAGATCAGTTGTACTGGTTCCAAACCGGGAGACGCACCAAACATGATTAATGACACATGTGATGTACGCATCTTTATCTCCACACACACACACTCACACACAGAGACACACACACTCACACACAGAGACACACACACTCACACACACACACACACACACACACACACACACACACACACACACACACACACACACACACACACACACACACACACACACACACACACACACACTCCTCTGCTGAGATGCCAAGAACTACTAAATTTTTATTGAAGGTCTTCTTTCATAATGTAGCTGCAAAGCTGGTTTTGTGATTTTCTTGTAAATATTGTCAGGAGGGAACTTTGATAGATTGACCTTGTTTGATGTCGACCTATCACAGAGGAGAGCTCTGCAGCAGTGGAACTGTTGTTGGTGAACACAGGCTGGGACATGAAAACATTCAAAGGCCTTTTTTTGATTTCAGGAAACTCAGTGTCAGGACAAGACAGTCTCCGGTCTGCCTGCATGAGCAGCACTGAGACATATGTAATAAAATCTCATTTTTCAATATATACACAGACATTCCTCTCACTTCTATCTGGAGGTTTGGAGAGGACGCAGCACCCTTCCTGAACATCTGTGGCGGAATTGGTTTTGATTGGACAGGATTCAGACCAGACACTGCACCACTGGCACCGTATAGTCACAAACAATGTCTGGTTTATCGAGTATACCTTGCAGGCTACCTGAAAACTGGTAATGTTCAGGGAATATAAAGGCTCAAACATCTCAATATTTTATTTCCCACCTTAAATCTCGCGGAATCCTAAGATTTAAGTTCCAGGGTTTAGGTAAAAAATATCACCTTTAGCAGAAAATGTCGGAAACCGCCTGTTGCCTGCGATAAAATAAGGAATGTGGAGCATCTTGTTCAGTTTTCTATACTTAATATTTTTCTATAGGTTTCACAAGTAACAATATAATGTTACATCAGCAACACATTATCATAAATATCAGGACTAAAAATTGAGTCTATTCTGAAACAAGAACCGGACTTGGAGGAAATTACCTCTTTTGTTGAGGAGGAAATGCCTACAGAGGCTGCCATGCTTTTTACAGTAGCCCAGTCTGGACAAATTAAACACCTTTTGAGTTTTTGTGCTGAAGGTGACCACAGGTTATCTTTAAAGTTTGGAAGGGGAGGGTGAGGTGAGGGGTATTCAGCTGCAACATGCAAATCCACCACTAGGTGTCTCTAAATTTTACACACTGTACCTTTAAATGATGACTTTATTCTTGTAATATTATGACTTTCTTCTCAAAATCTCAGAATTTTTTCTTATTTTTTTATATGTTTCATTCTCTGCAGCTTGCACCTTATTTTTGGTGTGAAATCAAATCCCGAGCTTGTCCATCTGGTGGCAGTGGTGGTGGCTGAGATGTCAGCGTCCACTTCTCAATCATGCAGGAATGTGGAGGCAGAAGACACAGCTGAGTTTGTTTGACCTCTCCGTTCATAGAAAGAGGAATTGCAGAGGAGTGACCGCACATCCCTTCATCTACCTTTCCTCTTGCTCTCTCTGACTCTCTCGCTCTCTGCCTCCATGAGATATCTGCGATCAGGAAGTGTGTGTGTGCGGCTCGTGGGCGGTGGAGTGAACTGATACGGCGGTTCGCTGGTTTTGCCAGAGAGGAAGTGCAGCGGAGAGAGGACATTTCCTCCTGCATTTAAACCTTGATCTCAAACTTGCAGCTGTATCGATGTGAGAAATTGAAGCTACTTCCTCAGATAAACTATCATTTTAACAAACCTGCTCTGATCTGTGCTCAATGTGGGACATATGGCGAGGGGCGTTGCAGCAAGGGCAGGCCATTACATGGGGCCACTGAGAAAGGCTGATTACATTAGTCCACAGCAACAACGAGAACCCTCTTAAATTCCGTCATTTAGAGGTTTTGTGTAACAATAAAGTCTAAATGCAAGAGCCTGTCGGGACTTCTCTGGACCTGTCGTGACCTATTGGAACCCGTCAAGACCCAACCGGATTTGGAGAGAAATTACAGTTCATGTTCTTTTCACGATGGCCGGGCTATCTTCTTGATTTTTTATGCTGCAGTTACCTGTTATCAGGGAATACATCGGGCTCATGTGGAAATCGGACACACAAAACTAAATGCCTGTCGGGTTCGGGACGGGCTGGACTAATTCTCACTCAGGCTCGGTCAGGTTTGGACAGAAAATTGCAAAACATTAATATGTGTGCACAGAATGCACTAAGTTTGTTTATAATTTTGATAATCAAAGAATCGTTTTTTTGGTAGGGAGGTTATTTTGGGGCCCCCCAGGTACATCACTTTTGGCTGGGGCTTCCAAAGTCCTTTGAAACGCTCCTGCATACGACTTCCTTAATCATCCAGAACATAGTAATAAATCCACAATGTATATATGTAATATACTGAATGTGTTTTTTCACGCACTTGTAGGCTGCAGCAAAGAATTGCAAACATTGCATGAAGGATAAAACACAAAGGAAAAACCTTGTGACAGTTGGTGCTGTTTGCTTTGTTTATTAGAGGTATATTGTCAAACATTTTACAAGCTTTTGCTTAAATGTTTCCATTTAGAGAGAAAAATGCGACACTGAAAAAACAATTACTAAAGCTCAGCAGAGAACACGTTTACAGCCCCTGTTTGAAAGGCACTAAAGTCCCAGGTTCAATATCAGTCTTCCGTTTTTTTATCTTGACACATGCAGACACAACTAACAAAGACACCTGCTGTTACACACTTCAGTAGCTACAATACACAGAGCTTTCAGTTGACTTGTTAGTTGAGCTTTTGATGCCTGCTACCATGTGTTGGACACCAAAATATGTGCAATGGTAAAATGGTGAGGTTGAAGGAACTGTTAATTCAACACACTGAACATTTGTACGGATGTAAAGCTTCCATAACTTACTCCATGTCGACCGCGGTCTCTCCGTTTGCTGTAGGCTTTGTTGAGTGCAGGTATCTTAAATACTTTCAAGATTAAATACACCATATTGCTGCTATTTAAATACATATTGTGTCTTTTAAGTTAGAATTGCCATTCATGTTCATGAATTACGTATAATCACAAGACAACCGTCACTTGGATTTTCTTCACGTCTGCAAAAGAAATGTACAAAAAAAGTCTCTTTTTTTAAATAATAGTGATAGTAGTACATTCAAACAAATAGCATAATAGTTCCTCAGCATTATTGTTGTGGTTTTAAATAGCTTGTGATGTAGGGGTGCTTGTGAGCGACAGTCTGTGCCCTTACTTCTTGGTTCAAATACTGCAGAAACAACGCTGTCACACAAAGTTTAGATGCCATGCTGGTGCCATTGTCGTATTGCTAATTACAGTTCATCATCAGTGAGTCCATCAGGAAGACACAGAATTGTTTAAACTCTGCCTCAGAGCTTAAAATGCATTTCCACAACGGCCTCCGTTTGTCATCTCGTCCGCCCTCCACTGCAGCTACGCACACGCATGCCTGTCAGACACTGATGTGGGAGTGATGTGTGTCAAACACTGGAATATAGAATAGACAGCTTCTGATGTTAAAGCGCTGGTTTCTCGTGAGAGAAGAAATAGCTTGTCGGTTGATGGTGCACACAGCTGTATTGTTGCTAAATGGGAAAACAAGAAAAGTAATTCCTGGCAGTTTATCTGTGTTTTTCTTTCTCCTCTTCCACTGACTAATCGTCTTATCTCTGTGTGGTCGATCGTGTCTGTTTCTCTTCCTCGTCTATCTATGACACTTTTTCTTGCACCTGATAATGAGGATTTAGCTGCTATATCCATTATCTCCCTCCTGCTGCTACATTTGTCTCTATCAGTCTGTTTACAGTTATCAGGCTTTTGCACCATCTTCTTCCACCATCTGCCTTTTCGCGCTTCTGTCTTCTCCTTCGATTACAAATCTGTCCATGTCCCGACTCCCCCTGCTGAGTCTCTGCAGCCTACTACCGGCAGCCGCAGCCCTCCACCACCATGTCCTGGTAATTCTTCAGCACCACCCGGTCTTGAGGGTCCAGGTAGAGCAGGGCGATGGGGCTGAGGGAGGTGGGGACGCAGCAGGCCCGCGGCACTGCTCCATTCACTGAGTTTACCAGAGTTTGCACCATGGCGTGGCTCGAGGAGTTCATGTGGTCGGCCAGGGGGAAGCGACACTCTCCCAGGCAGAAGAAGGCGTCGTAGCCGCTGGGTGCAATGATCCACTTGTGCCAGCCAACATCGTTGAAATCTACGTACAAAGGATGGCGGCGGCATCTGTTACGAGAAAGGCGTTTCAGTTTCGCAGCACGCCCGCCATTTCTTTTCACCCTCCCTCGTTCGCTCCAACCAACCCCATCCTTATCATCCCCCCAACCCGGCACGGTGTAAACTGTTTTTTTGGCCCTTGCCCAGGCTTGGTCCCTACTGCGGCCCTTGCTGTTGCTCCTCGCCCTCTCTTTTGTCCCTTTTCTCCCTCTCATCCTTTGGCCGCCACTTGGGGTCCTCCTGCCATGTTTGACCAAAGGCTCTCCGCGCCCGTCATGACTATAAGTCACCAAGAGGGGTCTCTCCTGGGCCCAGCTATGCTCGTCTTGACCCACAGACCTGCATACCCTCAGGTGGCCCTTTTGGTGTTTCTCTGCCTCCTCCTCGCTGGCTGCTGAGGAGAGGCTCCGCTCAGGGGAGGAGGAGGTGCTGTTCTCAGGTCTGACCTCCAGGAGAAAGCCCAGGCTGCCACTACGAGAGAGGGCCTCATGGAGGAGCTCCGCACTTAGGGTAAAGGCCTCCCAGAAACCACTTGCTTTATGACTGTGGAGGCCAGAGGTGAGCAATCTTGTCTCCAGCAGGGTGGGCTCCTCGTGTTGCTCAGAGAGGTATAGGTTCAATCTGTGAGGGCCGGGGCCCAGGGAGGCTCTGACACTGCGGAGGAGCCGTAGCTCAGCAGAGAGCACTCTCTCATCCTGAGGGATGGAGGAAATATTGAAGAAAATGTGCACCCTCTTACGATCGTCTGCGGTGGAACTGTCTCTAGGGTGCTCTAAGAAAAGGATGGAGAGAGACAAGACAATGTGGGAGATCAGTGCGGTTTGGATTTACTTCATTTTACAGGAGATGCAAAAAAGCTGCAATATTTCTTCTTGTTAAGTTACCAGGAGAAAAACGATGGGAAGTTCATGTTGACACAAGTTTTGCTAGAAAATATCACCTTACCCATACAAACCGAAGCACTGCAAGAATTAATTTGTTCTAAAATGTGTTGGTACAAAGCCTGGTCTGGCCTTGGCTTTTTGCAAAAAGCATATAGTATGTTTGAGTAAGTGTTGAGTAACTGCTTCTAATTGTTATGTCCAATCTATAGTGAATTGTTTATTATATTTATTGTATCAGAATCAAGGCTAGATTACCTACAAGGCAAAGTTGGCAGCTCTGCTGGGGGCATTACACATTATAACAATAGCATTGTACCGGCTTATATTTGATTTATTGTAAATTTGTAAAGGAATTCCCTGAACCAAGGTACAATATTATGTAATATAAACTTCTAATAATGTTGTAGAAATGTCTTGCAGAGGGTGGCCGTTAATTATTCTCTCTGTGCTGCTCCAGGAACACCAGGGTTTCTAGTCATATCGAGCGACCTCAGGTGTTTCAGGTTTTTCTCTGTGTTCAAAGTCTGATGATAAACGCTTGAACTGAGTCAATCGGAGCCTTTAAAAGCCTTTACTTTGAGATCTATTATTTATACAAAAACATGCATTCAGTGATGCAACATCTGATACAGGGACCTTGCATTAAAATTGATTTGCAAGAGCTTTATCATTTTTTTTAATCTCCACATAATGCTTCTTTAATGCTCTAAAGTTTCTTGTAAAGCAATGTCTGATTAAATTAAAAGAGGAGATACATTTTATTCCAGAACTGGTTGCACTAAAGTTATTGGGACCTTGGAGGCCCTGTAAGAGGATAATACATATATGAGCAGAAGTGTCCATGCAGAGTGATAAGAAGACTTTAGTGATTGTGACAATCTGGCTTATGTAAGAAGACTGGATTTTATTCCACTTTTCGATTGTTAAGTGTGTCACAACAAACATCATCTGCTGTCATAAATAAAATCTTTATCCTGCATCTATGGCTGATAAAAGAATACAACAGTAAACAGTTTCTCTGGAACAACAGTTCAAAGGTCAAGCTCAATTCAAGACAATGATCCAGATATTTTAATCCAATAAAATAGTTTGACAGTATGATGTCATGACGAGCTTACCACTGTGGTGAAAGCTACGGACAGTGTTGGCCTGCTGGATGTGCTGGCTTGGGAAGCTGAATGTAGGGTCCTCCACTAGATGGTACTGCTGCTGGTGGAAGCGGTAAAGATCCAGGAGGTACCGGGGAACCGGCACTCCGGGCCGAGGGTCGGGCTGCGACTGGAGGCCCAGCCGGCTCAGGAGGAGACTCTGGATGGTCTGGGCCAGACTGGGCTCCAGGAGGGAGGCGGCGGGTGGGTGCGACAAGGGGGAAGGCGTGGGGGACACCCTGCCATGGTCGATCTCGCTGGTGTCTCCACCCTGGCGACCAGACGAGGCTTGAGGTAGCAGCAGGACCATGAGGAGCAGGAGGTTAGCAGGGAACATGGTGGACCTGGGAGGGGGATGAAGAGAGATGATTGTAGGACAGGTGTGGACATGTAATGGAAGAGAGAAAAGACAAAAAAAGGAAAACTCATGAAGGCAGGTTGTAAGGCACTTCTCTGTCTTTTTAAAGTCCTTTGAATTTGTGTGTTCCTGTTTTATACAGGATCTATGTAAAACATATGATATAATGACACAATATAAAGTGTTTGTTGGGAAATCTGCAAAAGACATAGCTCCTACAAATGCTCCGGGACTCTGTATATCATGCTTGTGTCTTCTCCTTCCTGGACACACTAGTTTCTCATTAGTCCTCAGCCTTCATGTGGCATATGTTCAAGAAATTGACTGTCCACATAGCCATGCGAAGTTGCTTGCTTGTTACTCCTGGCTGTAGAAACTTTGCTCTTTTTTCTCTGTCAATTTATGGCTTTTTACCCCCGAGACCCATACATCTCACAGGACACCTCAGCAGGAGTAATTAACACGTCTCTATCTGGGATTTAATCCTACAGAGTGTGAAAGAGATCATAGTCCTGGATATGACAGATAGAATCAAGGGCTGTGGACTGTGGACTGTCAATGACTGATAACTAGACTTTTACATCTCTCTTCCCCTTCAAATCATTGGACACTGTAAATAAATCTATTCTACAACTTCCTCCAACTCATTTCATCTAAATTAGAACCCCTGCGATATCAACAAATAAAACATTTCCAATACCAATATATCAGCCGATAAGTATATATATAAAAAAATATGACAGTGAATCCTAAGATGTCGTTATCAAACACAAAGAAATGTAGTTGAGATTAGATTTTACAGTTTGGCCATAAACTATTATAAATAACTATGAATCAAAAGAAAACACAAATACAATAGAATATATGAATTTCCTTCTATATTTTGTAAAGTAAAATGTAAACACGAATGAAGATCTTGTCTGTATTGTTTATCCTGTAAAATAAAAGTTTTCATATCTGTGAATATCGGCAAACATGACTGAATTGTATCAGTACATTTACAGTATATGAACATTTGTCATTTTATTCTGATATCAGGTATGAAAAAGAGTATGGCCATTTTTTCTATCAGATAAAGGAACTGACGACTTATTTTGCTTCAGAGGAAACAGCTTTGCTTGTATTCAGAATTTGTGGAAAATCTAAATAATGAATCATATGAAAACTATGAGCTTGGGTCTGAGGATCTTTTTCCTTTGAAGTGTGTCTATGCAATATGTTGAAGTTAAATTTCAAAATAAATATCATGTGGTAAAGAAACTGAGTTAAAGTTAGTTATATCAAAGGTGTCACATAATTGCATCTACTGTAGGATGAGTGTTTGCATTATAGTGTCTTGTTTCACGTCCAAAATCTGCAGGAAATGTGAAAATAAAAAGTACGATTCTTCAGGGTTTTGTGTGGAGAAACAGATTTAATACAGGATGATAATGACCTGGTACTGGGAAAGTTAAAATCATCTTCGTCTTTGCATTCAGTGGTAATGACAGCAATCCCACACTGCTCAACTCATTTGTGTGTTTGTGCACAAATGTGCAACTGTTGTGGAACAAACGTCGGTTCCTCTTTAATCTCCATTCTTCTATGCAGAAGTGTGTGCTGTTGTGTTATGGATTCCCTGTCACAAAGCAGATTTCCCATTTCACGCCGAGCAGAATTATTGTCATGTTCTGTCCCTGCATCATGAATTCTGACCCGCACAGTTTTCCTTTAGCTGAACTTTACTCTGTTAACTTTGCCTTTCTGCTGACTTAAAGCAAGAGATCAGCTTATCTCCCTCCCAGTGCGGGAACATGACCACAGACAGGGGTCACACAATTACCACTGTGACCTGGCTAACACCCTGCACCTCTGTAGTGCAGCTGTTAATAACTGAGCCAGTAATTAGAAACCTGTTAGAGTTAAGGGCCTTTTCGACATGAAGAGGTTGAGGTGAGATGCAAAAAAAAAAAAAAAAGGTCAAAGCTGTTGACCTGACAATCTGAACTGCAAATGAACTAAACTTCTACTAGCATCATGTCGCCCTGGTGAAGGAACAAGTATAAATGATCTGTTTGTTTGCGTCGATCTCTTTCCTTGTCCAAGCACTCTCATATCACTCCTCTCTATCTCTTTATCTCACCTCTGTAAGGGACAGAGGATTGATTAGGCCCTGTGCAGCGAGATAACACAGGCGTTTATGGCTGAGCGAACACATAATGACACTGTAATGACGGCTAATCTCATCACTCTGCCTGAAATAAAGGGTTAAAAGCAGGTCACAGGTGTGAAGGTGTATATATTTTTATGCAGGTGTAATTGCGTGTATGTGTAATTGCGTGTATGTGTGTGTGTTGGTCATGTGGTATGCGGTTCAAAGGGCAGCCCTGGGAAAATGAGCCACCTCCAAAGCGTGGGATCGACGCTAGCTATCCATTAAACGCTCGAAGCCACACCCAAGACTGTTTTTACCTGAGGCAACGTGGTGGAGGACAATTACAGATTAGACACTGTGCAGGACGGCCTCTCCCATATACTGCGGAGGCTTGTAAAGCAGATTAAGGACAACAACACCACCTCTCTCCTGTACTTTCCTCACCTAGAAAAACCACCCAGGTGACTCCGAGGTTCAAAGGTTCACACAACAAGGTCGTCACTCAGCACAGGGTGTGCCTCAGCATGGGCGACCGAGGCGGAGGAGCATTGACGCAAAGAGGGAGAGCGAAAGAGAGAGAGAGAGAGAGAGAGAGAGAGAGAGAGAGAGGAACGGAGGCCAGCTCGCCCTACATCGCTGTGACACACATGCAGCCTCTCTCTCTTCTCCCTGGGTGTTTGTGTTGTGACTGCTTCTATCTAATTTAAACCGGGCAAAGAATATCCAGGCCCAATTTAGCATCTTCATGCGTCATGTGCGTCAGGGTGCCCCCCCCACCCTGAGATCGCCTCATTCCAGTTAGCCAGAAAAACTGACATTTTTATGATTACAACTCCCCCAGTTCCTCCTTTTAGCTCAGACTTTTAAAAAATATTTTCATCTCTTTTAAGAATCTGGCATGAACACGGTCTAATGAAATGTTCTCGTGGGTGAAAGGAGGAGAGCTGAATGATGAATGGATCAGGGATAAGGTGGGATGAGGCTCAGCAGCAGCATTTGTTTTTTTTCTCCCTGTGTGCAAACATGCAGCTCAGCCTATTAGACATATTGGATGTGACCTGACCTCCCGAGCAGACAGTAGCGTGACCCTGGCGGGTGGCAGGCGGGTGTCGTCGCCGGCCTGCCTCGTGTCGTTCTGGTCTCGCTGATTAAAACCTCCGACCTCTGATGTCTTCTGTCACGCTCCTCTCTCTGCCTCTCTTTTTATCTGTTTATTTCAAACCCTGCTCGCTTTCCTCTTCCTCCTTCCTCTTTGCATTCCTTGAACTTTGTCCCATCGCTCTTTCCTCCATGTTGTCATACCCTAAGTGTTTTTGTGCTTCTCTGCATCACCTTCCCATTCCCTCTCTCCCCCTTCCCTCCTCCCCACATAAACGTTGCCCTTTTTTCCTATGCCTTAAATGAATGGTGTTTTTGCGGAAGAGTGCGGCCGACTGCTGTCGGGGCCAGAGGGCCGGAGTGTCACCGCAGCCGGCTGATTTATCCACCGCCGCTGTCTTCGTGTTATGCCTGGTCCCTCAACTTTCCCTTCCTGTTGTTCTTCCCGTGTTTCTTTTCCCAAATTCCTCCTCTTGCTCTCGCTGATTTCTCCCTCACCCCGTCCAGCTCTCATTTTTCTGTGCTGCCGTCTCCCATTCTTTCAGAACATGATACGGGCAGCGTATATGCCACAGGGTTCATTTTTTCGCTCTGAGCTTACCCGAGTACTTGACAACTATGTCATGTTGGACAGCCTCAGGAACCTGAATGTGATGCACAGCGTGCACGTCCACACCTGAAAACACTTCAGAGGATACATGTGCTCAGTGCGGCTCTTTTTCCACAGTGGCCCTCACACTGTTACATAAAATGAGCATGCTTGCTATAGTATAATCAATTGTGGGGTTATGACTGCATAATATTCCACATGTTTAACTAGTCATTAACGCACCACTTTGAGCTGCGGACCTAAAATTTAATGGGGGTGAGGTGAGAAGTGGTCCAACACAGTTGCGAGGGGAGTTGTAATTCTGCTTTCTGAGGCGTGACAGATGAAATCATTAGAACAATATTCCAGGTATACGCTGCTGTGTGGTTTTATTGGACTCTATTAGAACCGCACTTTAATTCATCCCAGCTGGACCGATTAGCTGGCTAATGACACAGACGTCAAACACACACACACACACACACACGATAAGAACACTACTGGGTTAAAACACATGCTAACAGCTGGGCGTCACTAACACGTACGCAGAAACACAAGCCAAGATGTATAACTATGGAGAAACTCGGTTGTTAATACATGACAGCAATTGGAAATAGATTTAGACACACACACACACACACACACATACACACAGAGAGAGAGAGAGAGAGAGAGAGAGAGAGAGAGAGAGAGAGAGAGAGAGAGAGAGAGAGAGACTGGTGGATCGCTCTGTCTTTGTTGCTGAACTCTGTAAAACTGTAACTTTGTGGGTTTATCTAAGGTGGGAGACTCCAACCTAAACCTAATCCTATAATACGTCCTCACCTTCAAACTTAATGATTGACGTTGTAGCGACTTACTTTTTGTTTCCATTAGGAACACAATTACCCAAAATGTGACTGTGTAAACATAGTTAGGTCCCTACAAAATCTGTAATACCTGGACCACACACACACACACACACACACTTATATTTTGGCTTTAGTCTGGAGCTGAGTATCAACAGGTCTCTATGTCTTCACAACTCATCTCCTTCATCCTCTCGCTCCTCTTTCCCCCCCCCCCCATCAGAATCTCTTATTGCCTGAGCCAGGGACGCCCGGAGGTCTCTGGGTGTCACAAGTGCATTGTGGTTAACAGGAGGCCCCCCACCGCTGCTGAGGCACATCGCTGCAGAGGCATCGGTGGAAATACTGAGATATCCACCCCGTGACTCCCGAAGGCTGCAGAGACTGCTCTCGTTGTGCGTCTGACAGCTAAACCGATGTGAAATACAGAACAAAAACACACCTCTGCTTTTCACATTAAAAGCTGCAGAGTGTGACGACTGACGGCCAGTTCAGACTGTGTATGTTGCAGAGGTGGTGAGTTACGTTTTGCTCTTTGAACTCATAATGGGCACATTATTCTTGGACAAGTTGCTTACCGGACAAGATTTTGATTGAGCAACACTGTGCCAGCAGTGTATGCATGTGCAATAGTGTGTGTGTGTGTGTGTGTGTGTTTTTCCCCAGAGTAACTAATGGGTTCAGCAGTTCTGTTCCTGTGGCCTGTGGCTTGACAGACAGACATGTGTGCATGTGTGTGTGTGTGTGTGTGTGTGTGTGACTGTGTGGAGAGGCATGGGGATGTAGTACTCACGTCCAGGTGTGGTGGGATGTATGCAGAGTCCATGGTTTATCCTTGAGCTCCAGTGTTACGATCCCTCGGCTCTCGCTCCCGCTCCTTTGGACAGAATGGACACAGTGGACTCTTTACCTCTAATTTTGCCTTCTCTCGTTTTCTTTTTCTTCCCTTAGAGCCAGTGTCTGTCTCTCCTATGCCTCCTATTTAAATGGCCTGTAGGTAATGCTGCTCGCTCCATGTTTCCCTCCCCTCGCTCAGCTTCTCATCCTGTTGTCAGTGTCAGATAAGCAAACTCTTAAAAACATCCACCGGCTTCCCTTCTGCCTGCCTGCCTGACCTCTGCTCGTAGGCAACTCCCTTTCTCTGTCGCCTGCACTTCCACCCCTTGCTTGTTTAAAACACCCTGGCACTGTCGCTGTGCATGAAAGCTGCAGGAGGAAGATGACTTGTGTCCATATGTCTATCAGTCTGTCTGTGCTGTATCACTGGCAACAACTCCCTCTTGTTCCTAAACCGCCTTACTACGAGTCTCCCTTCCTCTCCACTCAGTTCCTCCCTTTTGTATCTCCTCCCCTTTTCCTCTCTCTCTTTCTCGCCCTCTCTCCCACACACATCCACACACACACACACACACACCTTTTGGGTATTTTTTTTCCCGATGCCATTAAGCGGCCAGCTGGTAAACTCAGTTTAACTCTAATTGACTTTCTTGGCCACTCAGATCCTCCCAAATAGTGATGTCACTAAGACCGGTCCCAGTTCATTCACAGGCTGTTCGCACACACACACACACACAAAAGCAAACACACAAGCATGTCATCAAAGACATATGCATACCTGCCTTTACACTCAAATGAACACACACACACACACATACACACACACAAACATACTTACATGCACGCTTACACATGCACACATACTAAGATGAAACCAAACACACGAGTAGTTAATCAAAGACATATGCACACATGCCTTTACACCTTTTGCACACACATACACACACAGGTCCAGATAACCCTGAGGTCAGACAACAGAAGCGGACTAATTATTTTCCACATTTCATCCTTTGACAAACTCACCTGCTGCTTTTCATTGGGACCATTTTATGTTCTGGCCAACATGCTCGCAGACACTCGCCACACCGTCATTATAAATACGAGGCCCCATGACTCTGAATAAGAGCAAACAGATTCAGTTACAAGACAAAGGTATGAATGGATGACTCATAACAGCTGCCATGAAGTCACAACAGTTGAGTTTTGTGATTGGATGGAAGTAGACGTCGAGGTAAGAAAAAAAAAGGAAAACGCAGGCTGTACTTCTCCACTACGGGTTGAAGCAAGGTGCATCCGTCCTTCCAGTGCAGAGCGGGTGGCGGGGTGAATTTGTATTCATGGGCTGGGCCCATGAGAAAACGTCTCTTTGGGATGCATCGTCTCACATATTAGATCTCATCTGGAGAATCACTCGCCCACGTCCCCCTGCTCCTCCTCTCTGTCCCCTCCACTTGCTCTTCCCGTCCACTCTCGTACAAACACACAAAAACCTCATCCACAGACCTCATTCATCCTGAGGCTGAGTAATTGTCCCAGTGCAAAGCAACTTTACACACAAATATGCACTGCCTCTGCTCTCGCAACACACACACACACTTACTTTTGGGAAGGGCTTTCATCATTAAAGTTATCAGATTCAAGAACACACAGTAAATGAGTCGTTTAAAAGTAAAAGAAATGAAGGTAAAATGTTAGAAAAGCATTTTACTGACCGTTTGTATGATATTTCTGTGTCGACAGGTCGATCCACACTGCATTAAAGCACTCAGTATACAGAGAACTTTACATTACCATCAATGAACTCTCTGTCTGGAAGTTGTACTAAGTATGGAGTGGGCCTTTGTGTTGAGGTTTAAAATGTCAGGAAACATCCGTTGTGAGTCCCCGAGTCCTGCACCAGGTCAGCTGCAAGGATTTGTTTGATTGCGAAAGCCTACGACAACAACACCACCTCTGACACCTTCACTTCTGCTCAACCAAAGCTCTCTTCTGACACTGAACTAGCTCGTACATCACAATGGATGGAAATTCAGATGTTGTCAGTGGCTTTGCTGCTTGTAAAAAGTGAATAAATGTATTGACTTTTGATTGGCAAAAGTTAAGCACAGGTGCTGCGACGATTTAACCAAGACTTTTCCAAAAACACAACTCAACCACAGCAACTCTCTCACAACGTGAAGGTTCCCCGTTCAGCTGGGGTCTTTCTGTGTGAACTTTGCATGTTCTCCCCGTGTGTGTGTGTAGGTTTCCTCCAGGTACTCCAGCTTCCTCCCACAGGCCAAAGACATGCAGGTTGGGGCCAGGTTGATCATAGACACTAAATTGACCATAGGTGTAAATGTCAGTGTGAATGGTTGTATTGGCCCTTTTATGCGGTGACAACCTGTCCAGGGTGTACCCCACCTCTTGGCCAATGTCAGCTGGGATTGTCTCCAGCTCCCCCACAACCCTCAAAGGAAAAGCTGTACAGATGGATGGATGGATGGATGACTCAACCACTTAAACAAGAGAGTAAGGACGAGTCAGGTCACCCGTCATATGTTAACGTATCCAGGCAGGTCCGGATTTGACATGGAGATAATAGCGGGTAGTGGGGCCAGTATGGAGCTTTGCGTGTGTCAGCAGGACCAGGTTACGACACGTGCCTTGAGTATAGCCCCTGATGTCCTGCACATCTAGTTGTCCATGACCTTTGACCCCTCTTAGGAAAGGTTGAAATGAAAAGAGAATTTGTCCTGTGAGGTCAGTTGAGTGTCACCGCAGATAAGATTTTTGCTCTTGAGCCAGTGCTAAAAGGGGATATCTCAGGGCACACTGGCTCCGACCCAGGTTCACCTTATTATTACAGATACAGTTTGATACGCTGGTAAATCTGCTTGTTTGCCTTGTTGCAGTGAGTCAGATGAGAAGATAGCGCTCTCATATCCTCATACTTAAAGTGGAGCTACAGAGCCAGAGGGCGATAGGTTCAGGAGAGAAGAGGAAGTGGGAAACCACTGGAAGTCCTGTGCCTGGCAGATGTTCACCAAGAAGAATTTAAATGTGGGTTTTTTAATATTTCACCAACTTTTACAATAATACAGCTTCAATGTAATTACTTTTCCAACCTGCAAAGCTACATAGTTCAGTAAAACTGTATGTTATGGGGTTTAATTGGCTAAAACATGAAAGAATCACTGGCATGGTCCTTAAATGTATGAGCCTTTGGTGTGTAGAATGGGATAAAAAAAGGTCTGTGGCTACTCAGGGTTTAGACATCATAGCTGAGCCGCAGCTCAGGCTTCACTTCGTGCCTTCTCCAAATGAGCAGTAATTCCAACCTCCAGGTTTCCCATCCTCTGGAAAAGCCGTCGACCGCCTGTCCCGCTGACTTCCGACGGGGGTGGAGAGAAACTTTTAAAGTAATACCTCACCGCCTTCTTAACAAGCCATCCATCCATTCATCCTGCATCCCAGTGTTCCCACCTCCATACCGCTCCGTCCCTCCATGGACACAGAGAGAGAGAGAGAGAGGCCTCGTCAGGAGGGGGGGGGGGGGGGAGGAGGAAGAGGGTGTTCGGCTACCTCTCTCCTTCTTTTTCCTCTTTCAGCAAGCTGTCGCACATAACTACTCATTTATCAACATGGCCATCAGTCATTCAGTGGTGGTGGAAAGAAGAGCAGAAAAGCTAAATAGAAAGGTGACTTGGCTTCTTAGCAATAGCAGTAACAGCTGTGAAGATGCACACACACACACGCACACACATTCTGACTTTGAGTTATTACATGTAGCTCTGTCGTTTTAATAGCTCTGACTTTGAGTTTAACACTTTGGAGTTGTAGCGGCTCAGTGTGTGATTAAAGTGTGGAACATATTTTTAAGTTTTTACCATTCCTCATATTGTTGACACAATATCATATTAATATCTTTAAGAAGAGAGATTTGCAGCCTTTGTGTGGGGGTACCATAGACTGTAGCTACATATAGAGATGGATAACATGACGCTTCCCCTAAAGCGAAGCCAAAACATCTGCGTCACGCCCTGGTGGCCGGCTGCAGTATAGCTCATAAATCCCAGCTCCTCCATGGTAGTGGATGGGATATGGGCCAAACTAAAAAGTCAAAATACACGACAAAAATACACGAAAGACAGTTTCTGTAATTGTAGGTATATCTTCTTACACTGATATATATTCAAATGTTCATGTTTCTGACAAGGTTTTAAAAGACCTCAAATTCAATTGTGACATTTTTCTATCTTGTTTTAAAAAATCCAGCGTAACTTAATTAACCAGTCTGGCTTTTTATATTTTACATTTTCTAAATAGTAAGTCAGTGCTCAACCTGTAAACACTGTTGCAGCAGTTGAAAACATCTAAAAAATGAATCAATGTGAAAGGTAGAGAACTGTGAGCATGGTTTTGCTGTGTAGTGTTAAGTAAAAGAAAAGAAAACTTAAAATAACAATGCTTGCTGTCATATGTTATAATAAAAAACACTGAAGTGAGACTGATGAACATCAGCTTAAAGTGTTGTTTGGAGAACCTATGGAAACAATGAGCTTAATGACTTGGTCGTCTGTCGTCTCGTTCCAAAATCAAACTTTCCTGAGAAGAACACGTCACGGAGCAGAGTGAGTCATGAGAGCAAAGCTCCACAGTCCAGAATAAGTAGAGATTGATGTTCAAACACTTAACGTGATCGATGCCTCACCGGGAAACGGGCTGAATGATAAATATCAAGTGCTACAGAGTCATTTCTGTGACGACCTCACATCTACCTTCATTGTGTCTGTGTAATGACTCATTACTGCAGTGCCTTCGCTGTGCATCTATGAAACTTTGTAAACTGTTTGTCGCTCATCCTGTTTACAACAAGTTTGGATTCCTCTTCTTTTTTTAAAAAGTGAAATGCTGCACTTGTTTTTATCAATGACTTACACTAGTCAGTTAAGTTAAGTTGACTAATGCTGTTTGCAGACATTGTCCTGCTGAGGATCTCTGGAAAATTGAGTCTGGATTTTCTCAGCAGTTTGCCTGTTCTTTGGACAGACGTGTTCACAACAGCAACAAATCCCTCAGGTGAGGTGTGGTGCAGCAGACAGAGGCAGGAAGTAATTCTGATGCGGAGAGATCACATGATTCTGTTACATCGCTCTTATCACCACTGACTCTCTTGATGTCTTTGTCAGTGTCTTCTATGTGTATTGTGTATTTTTTTGCATCTGTCACCTGTGAGAAGCGACAGCATGATTAAAAAAGACAGAAGAAATATTGCTACTGCCGACTTTTCTGGGCTTGTTTCATACAGTTAGACCAATGAGGGTCAACAAATGGCTCCTTTCAACTATCTTTATATACTAATGATGATACGACAATATATTGTTTTCAGGAATTAGTTTTCAGTCTTCATGCTTTAAAACACCACTGCTGCTGAGTCAGCTGTACACAGTTCTATTTAGGCTACATATTACATAACTGGCTGTTATTTATACATCTGTATATTATTCTATGTCTATATTATATTGTACTTACATTACTGGACATTTACATTCCTCACACTTTCTGTATATTATTTTATCTTATTATTTACTCATATGCCCTTTTACCAGTGTTGTACTGATGCATGTGCACCTAAAGATTAAGGTGCGCACGTCAACTCCAAATTGTAACCACAACAAAGATAGGTCACCACACTGTTTTATTTGCTCTGTCAAACACTGTAGTTTGTAGTAATGAGATTAAACCAGCCTGATGATAAATATAAACAGATACTGTATATCTGCTGGAGCCCAACCAGTAAGAATTAAGTGCAGAAGTAAGAGACACAACAACTTGATGAGAAGTGTTTGGATGATTCCAGTAAATACTCAGACCCTCTTTATTGGACCCACTTGAGTGGGCCTTAGGGGGAAATGACACAGCAGAAGAAGAAAATGGAGAGAAGCAACAAAAGGAGAGAGAGACAGACGTGATTTCAGTAGGTGTTCACATGAAGGAATCCACATAACTGAAATGACCACACATTTTGTATGAGTGTGGACACAGACAGACCCACAGACACACACATACTGACAGACTATACACAGACACAGTAACACAAACAGGGTCTGACACTTTTCATTCACCAGCGGGGAATTCTTGAGGAGTTTTTGCAGCGATAAGATTTCATTCCTTCATCCTGAGGTCATTGTTTCTGGAGAGTTGGGGAATAAGTGTGTGTGTGTGTGTGTGTGTGTGTGTGTGTGTGTGTGTGTGTGTGTGTGTGTGTGTGTGTGTGTGTGTGTGTGTGTGTGTGTGTGTGAGAGTGTGTGTGTTTGTGTGCGTGTGTGATGCCATCATCTTAAGCCCTCTCTGCCCCAAGTCACTGAAATGTAACCAATCAAAAGAAAAACACAAGACTAAAACCCTAAAACCTTAGAATAAAAGCATATTTGTACTTCAGACCTTTTGAACCCTCGACAGAGAGTTTCAGTGATCTATTGAATTGGTTAGGTGTATGTAATGTAATGTAATGTTGGTAACCAACCTGTTGGGGTCGTAGATGGCTTCAACACAGAGGCAGTGGGTAAATACAACTTCCTGAGACCTGTTTTGTAATGACCATTGATTATGATTACCAGGATAAATATGGATAATTCAGAACAGAACTAAACACACCAGCCAACCGACCAACTAACCAGCCAACCAGCCAAGCAATCAGCCAACCAACAACCAACCAACCATTATATAAAAAACCATCAATCAGGAAATGTGATCAATGTAAGTAATCCCAGTGGTATACTGTATAACACACCTAAAAGTGTGACAGCTACTACTTTGGAAGGCAAGAAACTGTAAGCTTATGGAAGGGAACAGGACTAACGATAAAACAGATAATCACTTATATGTCACAAGAACATCACAGTCAATCATAAACCGTGGATATGAGAGCAAACACAAAGTAAATCTCCATAAACGTAAATCAAACACGGAATGAAGATCAAATGGAAACAGGAAGTCTTGTGGCAGCACTCCTCCTCCACATCTCAGTCATATCGTGTTTGCAGATGCTAAAAACAAGGTCATTGAAGAGGCAGATATGGACCCTGTGCACGTGTGGATGCGTATGTGTGTGAGAGAGAGCGAGAGATAGAGAGAGCATCATTTAAGCTGGTAGGCATTCATTATCTAACTCAAGGACATTTAACAGGGACAGACTTGTCTTTCATTCAAACGCCCACCTACATGCTCCAGAAACTACTACTGCTGCTGCACTAATTCATTCATTCTTCATTCAGTGCTCTCACACACACACACACACACACACACACACACACACACACACACACACACACACACACACACACACACACACACACATTACATCTGTTTTCTACTGTGTCTGGGACTGGTGAGTACCTTTGGCATTGTGAGAACATTGAGGAGCTGTTAAACGTGGTCAGTGTTTATTTTAGAAACCAGCAAACACAGATGCCAGACTTCTCCAGCACAGACACTTCTCTGAGAGGGTCGTATACAGTTTAACACAGATCAACTTGATCAGCACCGGCCCCTTATTTTGGTGCATGTAACAACATGGATGATGTATCAGTATCTGTCATAAATTTCCATCCAGATTTGGTGCAAGTTTTAAACAAATTCCGGATGTTCTGAAAAAGAATTGAAATTATATAAGTTTCCCTCCTCTACTGCCAAGGGAATTTTTGGAGTTGCATGAGTAGAGTTTACTGTTTCTTCTCTCAGGTGCTGTCAATCCTTTACAGAAGACACAACGAGATGACATGATGAAACACAGATCTGACGTCTTAGCCGCCATTTTTTGTCTTATTAGTGGCGCTTAAGTCACATGCCACATGTATTTCATCCAATCAAAAGCGTTTCTACGGACTTTGGGGGCCCAGACAAAAGTTTGATAGTTTGGACTTTCAGACCAAATTCAGAAAGTTGAGACAGCAATAGAAAGAATAGAAATAGAAAAAGAGGTGGATGCAGCTCGCTGGACAGCTTGTAGTCTTCTCCTCCGATCATATAATGTTTGAATGACAAGTACATTCATTTTGCTGGCAGTATTACCAGAATGACTTTAATTTTTTAAATTTTCAACTTTTCTTACTTACTGTCAAAGTGTGCTCAGGGAAAAGGGCCTTGCTTCTGATGTTCTGATAGAAGGAGTTCAGTGAGACCTTGGATCATTAACAAATGGTGGTGAAATTAATTACATAACTGCCCTGGTCATCATTAAAGCCCAGTTTATCAAACCAAACAAACAAAAACTGTGTTTGGTTTGTAGGTTTTTCTGCCAGTCATTCAGCTTGAGCTGCAGTGACACTGCTGAGAAGACAAAGCATGAAAACATGTGAAAGGAACGGACAGGCAGACAAGAGGGTCTGTTCACCACTACACATTTCTACAAGACAGATGCACACAATTACATGACATATATTACAGGTTTGTATATGCATACGTGTGTGTGGTCAGTAATAACAGGAAGCTGGTCCTCCGTGTTGACACAGACCTGCCCTGGTGATTGGCCGTTTGTAGTAAATAAACAAATAGAAGAGTGACCCACTCAGCCCACAGGCAGCAGAGCTCTCCACGAGACTAAAAATAAGAAACGCGACATCAAACCCAAACAGGAACACCTGCAGCTCACCCCTCGGTCGAGGCCGTGGTCATGGCAACCAACAGCGCTGCATGCAAACAGTTTATAGAAGGATAAGGATGGGTGGGAGAGGTTTCTGCAGATGCCAGAGGGCTTGAGCAAAGATTGTAGACAAGCTACGGCCAAACTGAGACACGGGCTATAAAATTAGAAAGACGTAAAGTGAAGGGGAGGGAGGAATGTGTGGAGAGGGAACCACAGATAAAGGAGACTAAAGAGGGAATGTATGGTGACCAAAAAATGAGAATTTATACAAGAGTGAGAGAAACACAGACTAAGTCTGGGATGTGGTTTGAGTGGGAGTCATTCAGAGTCAGCTGGTGGCTGCGGAGCACCAAGGCCACAATACTGACTGAAGGAATGTATGTGTATATGAACAGAAATCCTCCTGAAATAGATTCATGGACATGGTAAATGATGGCACAGAGGTAGTTCAAGAAATGTGCAACTTTTGATATGATTTACTGTAGTCAGTCTTTTTCTCTTTATAGACCAATTACTATTCAACTCATCCAATACCATGATTCTACAAACTCACTACACAACGTAGGTGGAGGTATGCAGGTAAGAAGAAGAAGAAGAAGTAGTAGAAGGAGAAGAAGAGAAATAAGTAAAAGAGCGAGAACAAGAACAAGATGAAGAAGATGTCAAACGATGAAAAGTACGTCTCTCTACAATAACTCTTGTGTCCCTTAGTCAGAACCAAAGAGTCGTTGAAAAGAATCTGAATGTCTAACTTCCCAGCATAACATACTGTATGATGAAGGAAAAACACACTGTTAGCCAATTAGCTCGTTAGCCAGTCAAATGGTGGCTCATGAGTATGGTTTTGCAAGCGTGGGTTTTACGTGCACGGATTTTGAAACGAAATAAATAACACATTCCCCTGTTTGTTCAAGGTTCGATGAAACTTGACTCAGTATGCAAAATGCCAAACTGGAGAATCAGTTGTTGTGACCACGCTGTTGTCGTGATCAACAACTTCACTTACAAGTCCGAGCCACCCCTGCTACGGAGCACTGGTCACCTGTTTATTCAAATCTTACTAATAGTGAACATATCAAATTCCCAAATCGCACCCAAGTCAACACTACACTTCTTTGGGCCCTAAATAATACACGTGCCAAGTGTGAAGCCGCTGAGATAAACGATTGATGAGATATGCGAACCACATACAGACAGACAAGAGATTTCTGGATTCATTGTCTGGAGAAGACACAATCAAATGTTAAATCTTTGGCCTTACTCAAGTCCACCACCGCTCCTCTAACCTGCATCGTCTGACAGACAAAACCCTACAACACAGATGATTTTGTATCTCTGGGTGGACCCTGAGGGACGCTCGGAGCTTTAATCTGGTATATCTTGTCCAGTGCTGTTAGTGGAATCTTCTGGGAGGTTGAAATGCCCGTCACACAGCTGCAGCACCTGCTCATATTTCTCCCTGAGACATGTGTGATAAAACACAAGTCTCCTTTCATACATAAAATAAAAACGCAGGCTCACAACTCATGAGATGGCAACACGGACCAGCTGCATGTGGAGTCTCTCTGCGTATGTATGCGATTACAGGACTTAACATGCATTTTTTTTCCCTTCCCGCATTGAAATACACACATGTGGAGACACACATGTACAAGGGCGTGTGTTTGCTCTTTGTTGTAGACGTGCATGCCTGTCTGCGTTTGTGTGTTCGCCATGGAGAACATACTGTACATATGTGAGTGTTATTTACGCAACTCCTCGCTGTGTCTGAGTGCTTCAGCTCCAGATGGGCTGGGGTCAGAGCAGGCCTGCCCTCCCCGGTCCAGATGTGTCCAGGTGTGGCCTGCGATGTCACGCCATGCAGCCCAGACTCTCCTTAGACCACGAAACAGGTTGCAGGGTCAGACACATTTTCAAAATTTGTCTATTTGAGAAGAACGAAATGTGAAAGAAAAAAAAATCTAACACGTAAGAAGGAACCACATGGACTACGTGTTAGCTTGTGCTAAAAGGAATGAACCTCTCTGGCTTCGATAAAGTAATCAAGTGATTCATCTCTCTGTTACTATGTTTGGCAGGATGTGACCGTCTGTCCCGTCAGGACAGCTGCGTCCATTGATATCTACAGCGAGGAGAACAGGACCAAGCTTAAGGACAGAGATCTGGCAATTTTACAACAGGAAAGGAGCACTCAAGTCTGACATTCTCGAGCAAGACTGGGACAGAAACAGATAAAGTTCAGAGTCTATGCATTGAAAGAGAATTTAATTAAATAAGGACAGATGTGAGAGAGATGGAGGGAGAGTTTGGTGTTTGTATGATTGGGGGATTTGGGTTTTTGGGGGCATCGCAAGTCTGTGCTGGAAAACACAAGGAGAAAGGGAAGAGGGAAGATGTGCACTACTTGTTATCTTTCCTCTCTGTTTACTCAGATTCCTACTCACAGATAGCATCAGCAAATAAGCTTTAGCCAAGTTGACGTGCTGTGGACCAAGCAACAGCTGACCTTTTGCCTCTGTGAACACACACACACACACACACACACACACACACACACACACACACACACACACACACACACACACACACACACACACACACACACACAAAACACACAGACACTACATTCTGCCCAGTTATAAACACTGAGCATTGGCGGGGGTTGAATAAAAACAACAACCCCGGCAACAGCGAGTTTCATTAAACTGTAGAACATAAACATTTTATATAGACAAGTTCATATTTTGATAACTAAGAATTTATTGTCATTTTATATAAAGATAAAACATATTAATCTTTCTAAAGTCTATAGTCTATAAAGGTTACATTCAGTGTATTTCAACCATAAACTGCCTTTCAAGCCAGAGTCTCCAGAAAGCGATGATGGGATGGAAACATGGTAATGAGGTCACACCGCTACATGCATTCAACCAATTGGGAGTTGGTCTCACCTGTCAATCATGGCGTTTGGCCTTGTTTTTATAGAATCAAATAACTAATTGAAACCAAACTTATCAGAAACATGGTCACTTGAACGAACATCAGTGTGATAAGAACTAGCTAAAATGACAGAAACCATCTTTGACAAATTTATTTGACATGTATTTTTATGGTTTGCTCCCATACACTAACACGGAGGAGGTGAAATTTAAGACCTGTACTGAAAACTTAACCTCAAGTTGTGTGGACATGTGCAGAGTCCTCACTGACATCTCAATGAGTCTCCAGTTAGCTTTCTTGTAGCTGAGGAGAGTTCTAATCAACCGGAATAACTGGAAAAAAACGTACAACCATATTTAATTTCCCGGAAAGGTGATTTCCATAATCTTAACTTCACAGTGTTTGTGCAGAAACAAAAGAGACATCTAAAAAAAGTATATCTTTTAAAGGAATAAGAGGATTTGCAGAATCAACTTATATTGACGTTCAGGCTCGGTATAAGGTTGGACGAGCATAATCCATTCACTTCCATTTTCTTCCTCTATTGTTCAATGCTGTCTCAACTTCCTAGAATTGGTCCAAAGTCTGAATTATCTTTAAAAAAAAGTGTTTTCACACTACAAACGAACCAAAGCATGGTTCAGTTTGATCCGGACCACGACCACCTCTTTTGATCTGACTAAATGTTGGTCCGTTGGTCCGGACTGTGTTCCGAGGCACCTGTTACTTTGAGTTAGACTGAACAAGGTGAAAGCAGAATAATTTCAAAGGTCCATCAAGTCTATAAATTCAACAATGAGTCCAACAAAAAGATTCACAAAGATAAATCAAGTCCTTCAAAAGTTCATAACAGGGGCAGAATCATGACAGTAATGGTGTGGGGAATGTTTACTCACTAAAATTATTGCCGATCAATAATCGTTTGAATGCCACAGCCTGTCGGAGTGTTGTTGATGAACATTCCTCTGCAGCCCCTCATTCACCATCTCCTACTGGCTGCTCCGAGTGTGATAATGATGAAACATGTCACAAAGCAAAGATTGGTTTCATGAACGTGACAGGGAGTTCAGTGTTCTTCACCACGTCACCACATCTGGTACCTTTGTGATATAGAACAGGAGATTAGCAGCATTAAAGGGATTGTTCACAGAAAAATAAAAATGAACTCGTTATTTACTCACCACTGTGCCGATGGAGGAGTGGGTGAAGTGTTTGAGTCCACAAAACACTTCTGGAGTCTCAGGGGTAAACTTTGTCGCAGCAGAATCCAATACAATTGAAATCAATGGTGACCAAGACTTGAGACGTATTAAAACAACAGAAAAAACATAAAATGCCTCCATACTGCTCGTGTGGTGTCATCAAAGTGTCCACAAGCCCTGACATTCATATTCAACTAAAACAGCATCATTTACAACATGTTTTTAGTCTAAATGTCCTATGATAGCGTCCTCCGAGGTGCGTTCATGGACCCTCAGACACACCATCGTATGGCTATGTCCGCTCGCTTAGCCACTTCCAGTGGACTTTTAGGCTACAAAACATGGTGTAAATGACCTTGTTTCAAGTCAAATATGAATGTCAGGGCTTGCGGACCCTTGGTTGACACCACACGAGCAGTATGGAGGCATTTTATGTTTTTTCTGTTGTTTTAATACGTCTCAAGTCTTGGTCACCATTGATTTCAATTGTATTGGATTCTGCTGCGACAAAGTTTACCCCTGAGACTCCAGAAGTGTTTTGTGGACTCAAACACTTCACCCACCCCTCCATCGGCACAGTGGTGAGTAGATGATGAGTGGATTTTCATTTTTCGGTGAACCATCCCTTTAACGTGCAGCTGATAGTTAAGGTAGGGCCCTGCTTAGTATTAGTGTGGGGTTCCCAAAAAAGTCCTCATGAGTGCATTTAAACATTTCAATCGTTGATTGAAGAAGCAAGAACAACCACCACATCCCTCATTCATATCTCACCTCTCCCTCTATTTCTTAATTCCTCTCTTTGTGCGACAGAGTGATGTGACAGTAGAGAGCAGACAATGTCGGGTTACCCTGGTAATTTGGGAAGGAGGACGGAAGTATCCTGGGCGGGCAGCGTCCCTCCTCCCGACACGGTGTGAGTCCCACTGATGATTCACCAGGCTGCACGATGAAGGTTGGCGACCCCAATTTGAGTAAGGCAGGAGGAGGAGGAGCGGCAGAAGAAGGCGGATGAGGAAGGGGGATAATAAGGAGGAGGGGACGGCGATGCCTACGTCAGTGGCACTTGCTAATAGGCAGATGTCCTTGTCCCTGACACAAGTAAATCATGTCTCTTGGGGGGGTAAAGAATAAAAGAAAGAGCAGAGGAGAGGAAGGGAGGAAACGAGTGAGGCAGAGATTGAGATTGTCGTTCGGGGGAGTTGTGCTGGACGTGAGTGCGTGTCTAAGTGAAATTATAAGCAATTAGTTCACCCTCTAAGCCTACTGTAGAAATTCCATTTTGATGAAGACAACAGGAGGAGGGAAGCCAGTGAATGGGAAACAACTCCGATTCAGTGTTTTAAGATGTTTAGGGTGACTGGGCCAAGTTGTATTTAAACCAGAAAGGGAAACAGGTGATCTGCAGAGCTGAAGGATGGTAGGGGCCAGAGGTGAGACAGGAGGAGGAAGTGTGTTCGACACTGTTGGTTACCAAAGTAAAAGTAGCAGTATTACAATTTATCATTACTCTGTAGCAGGGCCCTGTTGGTAAAATGTCCAAAATAAAAGAACTAATGTCAACTGTCAGATTATGTAATATCAAAGATATATTACAATTAAAATGACTGATGATGAAGCTTTTAATGTAAACTTGTCAAGAGTTACCCTTTTGTCACTTGTAAACTATATGTTTATCTCTCACAAGCTCACAAGCTTTTATCATAACATGTATCTATTTTTAATTATTTATATACCTGCGACACCGGATCCTTTTTCTTTGATCTACGTTACTACGCAAATATTGGAAAGATGGCTTATCAAGTCGTTGCTCTAAACACATAAAACAACACATGTTGCTTACAGCTTCCATGTTTTTTCACATTTCAACTTCAGAGCACATGAACTTACCGAATTCAGAACAACTTCACAACTCCGGAAAAACTTGGGACCTTCCGAGGAGCAGAGCAAGTACTGCACCTTTATTATTTTAAGTTCCTCTCATGTTTGGTATAAACATTACAATTTGAAATATAGCTGTCAGATGGTGGATTAGACGTATAAAGAAGCAGAGGATGGAAATACTCAAGTAGAGTACAAGCAGTACAAACCTGCATCTAAGCACGGTGCAGCACTTGAGCTAATGTACTTATTTAAATTCCCCCTGGTGTTCATCAATCTCCGTTCATCCTTGTGGGAAGCACCTAAGGTTTGTTGCAGTCGCTCTGTCCCACAGTCTCAGTAAATGACCACAGGAAGATAAACTTTCACAAGTATGTGATCTTCATCCTGATTAAATCGCTCCATACCAGACAACCACCCACTCTGTCAGGGCAGCTTCCCCTCATCAAACACCATCATCCAGCCTCCCTCACAAACACTGTGCGCACATATGTTAAAACTCAATGTAGTCATTTAAGGTCACGGAAACATTTTTGCTCACTGGAGAGCGACCATATGTTTTCCCATATAAAATGCTGATAGTAATAATATGATCCATTTTGAGTACGGGAACACACAGAAGTCAGGACTGGATGTGTGCCGGCAGCCGGCTCTAACGGGAAACCCCTTCTCAGATACTGCACGGCTACTTCCTATTGTTGTCTAATTAGAGGATTGTTGTGCTGAAATGAAAACGGCCTCAGAAGCAGGCACTGATCGACCAGGGTCAAGCTGCCGAGAGGTGAAGGGAGAAGTAATTTAAATGTTGAAAATCCAAAATATAAGGGGGGGGGATTTGAAATGAATTAAGATTACGTTTTCTTGGTCCTCCTGTGGAAACCTGTATGTTGTGATGGCAAATGTCAACAGAAAAGAGGAAAAATGTACACATATAAAGTAAATGCAGAACTCAAAGTCCAAAATGCAAAGACAATATCGGTCAATTGCTTTTGAACTTTGATGCGTCTGTGAAGGGGATGCAGAGAATTTCTTCACATTTTTGGTTTGATTGTGAGCAAGATTTCACAAAAACAACTGAACGGATTTCTATGAAACTTGGTGGAAGGAAGTGAGATGATTACTGTAAGAATCGAATAACTTTTCATGCGGATCTGGATCTAGAGGCAGATCCAAGATTTTAAAAAATGACTTTAACATTACGAGGTAATGTTTTAACATTTCCATTGTTTTCCAAGAGAATAAATCACGGATCTTTATGGCAAACAACCTGGCGCATTTAGGAGACTGATCCATGAGTGTGTGAAATTTGGTGCAGTTGGGCCTTGGTGGAGGTATGTGCTCTACTGAGTGCTGTTCTACTTTTTTCATGAATTTGGTCATAAACTAAAGTATGGGATATGACGGTGGCACTAGATGAAAAGGTAAGGAATCATAAAATTATTAGACACCATCCCAAGGGTGACATGAATGTTTGTGCCAAATTTAATGAAGATCCATCCAATAGTTGTTGGGATATTTTGTTCAAAGTCACACGAGTGACTGAAGGAAAAGTCAGAGAATCACCAAAGTCATTAAGATTCCTCCTCAGGAGAAAATTAATGTGTGTATGAAATCTCAGCAGCTGCTGATATATTTCAGACTGAACAAGTTATGGATCGACCAACCAGTGTCTTACCATATTCAGAGCCAGGCTGATAAAGTAGCTTAAAACAAGATATTCATTTTAATTACTTTAATAAAACATAAAATTTGAACATTTCCCACTCTCTCTCACAGTGATATCAACCGGTCAGTAAAATATCAGCCCTGCCCCCTCTGATTGTTTGAGATGATTGTTCTCGGATGATGAATCTGTCCAATCAGCGTGGACACTGGCGGCTCTTCAGAATCACAGACAGTAATTAGCAGCATCTTCCTGTGTTTACTCCTGTGGGGAAGGGAGTGGACCACAACAGGGTCGACACACTCACAGATACATGACGATAACTTTAATCTCACTCTAATTAGAGCTTCCCTTCTCCTCCCACCTCTTCATATGTCTTCCTGTCTAGACTTCTGCGTATCCTTTTCCCATATGATGCCGTGGTGTGGTCTTGATCACTAACAACCAACTGTGGCTCCTCATACTAGACCTTTACTTCACAGGTCATACTCTGACCTACACAGTCCAGCCAGCTTTCAAAGTCTGCTCGGCTTCATGCCCGAGAAGCTGAATATACAGTAGAATCCATATTATTTTCACCTTAAACACGGATAAAACATAATGCTTCATGGCCTCAGGGTTTGTTTATGTGTGGGGCCCAGGCCGCGGCTCAGTGGGGTCCAGCTGGCATGCTCCCCTGATTCTCTCTTTATCTCCCCGGCCACTTGAGTCGGGGAAGTGAGGCTGCCACACAGCGCCTGGCCCTCACAATCACTGGAGCTCCTCCAGCACCCCGCCCCCCCCCTCAGAAGGCAACTCAAACAGACCTTGGGACCGATTGTGACTCAGCCATTCCTCTCGTGTCTGCCTGTCTGGCTGCTACCAAAACATCTCCTGAGCTCAAACAGTAAATATTGTCATCATACCTCTATACTGATTGTACTGTATGCATTGATGATCTTTTTCTCTATGATAATAATAATCATAATAATAATGTAGTGACAATATCTCCATCAATCAGTCCATTATCTATCTTTTGAGGGTCACGGGAGCACTGGAGCCATAATATCATTATTGTTATTATTATTATTATTTAGTATTATTATAAGTAGTAGTAGTAGTAATAGCAGTATTAGAGACAAATATCAAAAACCATTCACATTCACTCCTATGGTCAATTTATAGTCTCCAATCAACCTTACCCCTGAAATTCAGACCCTAATGAAATGAATGATGAATTGGCTTCACTTATGGGGAGCCCTCATTTTATTCATCTTTATATACCTTCTATGGTCTGAACCAAATAATTGTACCAAATCATCCAGTTCATGGTGAGATATTTTACGGGATAACTGTAAATGTTGACCTGTTGGTTGAACTACACAAAGATTCGGGGGTCCCCAAAGTGGGTCACCTCTGTCTGGCAGAAGTTATGTTTCTGTGCAAATCTATTTGAAGGGAAATTGTTATTTAGACATTCGGTGGATAATGATCAGATGAATGAAGTGGTCGATTGATTAACAGCCGTGGCACACAGAGTTGTACTCGAAGGTTGGATTCAAAGGTGAGTAGACAAAGAGCACAACTGTCAAACAAGAGACCAGGTTTCACATCCAGAGTCCTATACGTGGTTTAGGCAAGAAAAGCACTTTGGTTAATGTAAGGCTAAGGAAAGACAATGGTTTTAGTTAAATGTTAGTAAATATGTTGAGTTAAAGTGTATCTCATGCTAAAAGATCATTCATTTAGTTGGAAAACAAATATGTTGTCCGTGTACATTGTAGTATTAGTTGATATTTCTGTCGAAATGGTCAGTATCAACTTATTTGTATTTTCCCATATGCTTTGCAACGTTTAGAGAAAAGTCCATTCGGCCAAAACATATTTGCTGTTGCAGTTTAGTTCTACTTATAGAGACAGGCCTGATTATTTTGGCTTCATCCTCTGGGGATCACGAATGTCTGCATTGTAATCCATATAATATTAGTTGAAATATGCATTACCCCCCAAAATAAGATGCAGAACTCATGGGAAAGAGAGGAAACTGCAAGTTACATTAAATTAAGCTGTGAATAAGCAAAAAAGTGAACTCTTTAAAATCTTATTTAAAAGTAAAGATAGTATCAGTAGACAACATACTGTACACGCTTGTTGATTCATGCAGCCCTGATGTGCTCAAGCGTATTGATCAACGTTGGATCGGTCTCATACAATAATACTTCATCACGTGAAACATCATTATCTGCAAATGTCTGTAATGAAACACGCTAAAAATACATGATCATGAGGTCACTGCCCAATTATTTTGGTCTGCTGGCAGCAGGTTTGGGCAAAAGGGTGATTAATTGGTTCTGTAAGTTATCAGACACTCGGCAGGAAGTGAGAGGGGGCCACAAACAGGAAGGAGCGGAATGTGCTTCCTGATGGCCAGCGGTGTTACAGGGCAGATTCCTTGTACCATCATAGCTGATGCACACACACACACACACACACACACACACACACACACACACACACACACACATAACACAAATTGATACTAAGAGGCAGGAATGTTTTTCCACTGGAATCAGGGAGAAGCAGACTGTCAGGAAAGACAAACAGTGAGGCGAGATAACATTGAGACAGTGTGTCCTTGTGCAGAGGAGAGCATGAATCCTGCTCAGGTTTTTATGCAGAAATGACGGTAACATTTTATAATACAGCCCGAAATTCATAGTGTGATTTAGTATGAATTAGGTTCCAATAAAATACTCAGTGGTTGGTGCTTAAACAAAAGGGAACGAGGGAGTAACAACCAGGTATTTAAGAGGAAAGGAGAAATAAATTATGCTCAATGTACTTTGTTAATACAGGGGATCTGTGGGGAAAGTACATGGAAAAAGAATGAAACATGTGTTAATAACATTGTTCTTCCTGTGTAATTAAAGAGGAAAAGGGGAGAACAGTCAACACAGAACCACCTCACATTATTCTACCGCCTGCAGATCTGGTTCTCGCTGTGTAACGTTCAAGTTTCATCTGGTGGGTCGGAGAAAATCCAATATTAAAGAGCGGCGCTCAGTTTTTACAGGTGTGCTGTCAGCAGGCGAGCTGCATCCACACCGCATGAATTTATTAACATGTCTTCTGCTTCACTGCTTTACTTGGAATACGTCAAGAAATGGGTGGGTAGTTTTTAAAGTCTGCTGCGAGCAGACCCTTTCCTCCAGCACTGCAGGCCTAACAATAATTGTGCAGGGTCCCCCCTTTTTCCCTGGGCCCCCAAAGTCTTTTGAAACTCCCCTGCTTATGTCATGTATATATAAACGTAAGCACTTTTAAGCAAGTGTTCAGCTAAGGAATGATTGTAATGTCATCTTATGCAGGAAACACATTTAACAAAAAGATGTAGGCAAATAAAGCATAGTTTGACTTTAAAGTTTAATAAGAAATCTAGTAATTATGTGGGTTCTAATATCAAGTGTCCAACTCTGTTTTGATCCTAAATCAGCATTTGTTCATCAAACACATCCGTATAATTGTGTGAGCAGCATTTCAGTTATGTAAGTGGTTGAGGAGGAGCTGATTTAAAAACTACTTTATGTATAAACAGTTTTGATTAGTAAGTGGTTAAAGGGTACCCCTTCATTTTATTTATTGTTGAATCAACATTTTTGCCACTTTCCTTTGTGATAATTACAGCCAACTATGTTTTCATCGTTCTCGTTCAAATTTTCTTGACTTTTCAGCTTCAGTTTAATGTTTATTTGCCACTTATTTATTTTGTTTTCTGAATTTTGTATTTTTTAAGCCTCCATGCTGGTGATGGCCAGTGGCCAAAGGCATTATGTTTTCAGATTGTCTGTCGGTTCGTCCCATTCTTGTGAAACAATATCTCAACGTAGCCCTGAGGGAATTTCTTTAAACTCGGTACAAACGTTCAGTTGGACTCAAAGATGAACTGATTCAATTTTGGTGGTTAGAGGTCAATGTCACTGTGACATCACAAAACCAAAATTTGGCACAAATGTTCACTTAGACTCACAGATTAACTGATTAGATTTGGGTCAACAGTCACGGTGGTCGCACAAAACATGTTTTGCTCTTGAACACAACATCTCTGTCTTTGGGGAATTTCTTCAAAGTTTGACCAGTTGTCACTTTGACTCAAAGATTAACTGATTAGACTTCGGTGGTCAAAGGTCACGTTGACCTCATATGAGTCTGGAAAAAGAAATGTATGAAGACTGAAACTGCACTGGATGGCGCAGGTACCCAACCGCAGGACAGTTATTCCAGTTTATATATATATATTTGTATTTGTGTGCTAAGCATTTACAGACAGATAAATGAAGTAGAGCAAAAGTACAACAGTTACCTCAGAGGAGAAAAGGAGTGAAGTATAAAGCAGCCAAAAATAGAAAGGCATATGTCTGTGTATGTGTACGTGTTCCTGCAGACGCTCGTCACAGAGGTGAGTGAGAGCTGAGGGAGCTCGAGGGCTGCTGGTCATAGCTCGCCCGTGTATATGAAATTAACATTGCTTGTCCTTGAGGGCTTCCTGATTGAATCGCGCAGGCCCGATGACGTCATGCGAGGTTTTAAGTCATATTTCGGATTAGGGAGGGCGAGGGAGAGAGAGAGGGAGGATGAGTCACTGCCTCATTGATGATTGTCTACACTGAGTGGTCAGATAATTCAGGTACAAAAAGAAACACAGGCGCAGCACGACCGCCTAATGGCACTCAAATAAAATGACTTATTGGGAACTTGCAAAATACACCTTTTAGGAAGATTAAATAGTATTGATGCCCCCCGCCCTCTCTTCCTCTCCTCCTCCATGAGGCCGGTGCTAAACAATGATGAATTCCTCTCTTCTGTATTTTATTTATGACCGAGGATTCAAATAACTAATATCTGTGCCGAGCTCAGTGTTGGCTAGAACATTACTGAACCATTCAGGGAAAATGATCAGACGTGCACCTGATCTATGTGAAACCTCAGTATATTTGAGGACCTATTACTTTAATCCAGGTTTATGTCACACTCTATAAAGGTTTAGGATCTGTGGCCTGATGTAATATTTATTTATTGTTCATCCAGGTGTAAGTGAAGTTCTGTATTCAGAGATAATTACCAAATAAGCCTAATGGGCAGAGGTTCAGGGGCCAGAGGGGGTCCCAGGGGTCTGAATGTTTGAAGTGTGAACATTCCCTGTTGGAAAGTCAATCAAAAGACTACAAAGTGACGAAACTACTTTTTTCTTCTTCCTTTCTCTCCTTAATAACATATGGGAATTACTTGAAGCAATTTCTGTATCTATGTATTCATTTATTTTGTATGTTGATGTATTTTCCTTTCTCACCTTATCAAGTTCTTGGGCCTATTGATAGGGTTGTGACAATATAAGCATCGGTCTAATGTGGGGTCATTGTGTGATTTTGGTGCTGTGTTGTTTTTTCTGTTTCTCGTTTTTGTCTGTTCTTTGGTCAGTCCTGCTAATAAAATGTTGTTAAAAAAAGATGCAAAACACAAAAACGACGAACACTCAGTTTGAGTGTTTTGCCCACTGTGAGATTTCAACTTATAATACTTGAACGTGTACATTTTTTGGACAAAGGTACTTAGATTCATATTTTTGTTACTTTTTAACTACGCAAAAATGCCAATTGATAAAATTCTATCCATTTACAAATTGATTATTATGGTCTCGTAAACAACTGCAGTTCTAATGTGAACCTCTGATGATGTACAAGAACTACAGCGGTAATTTACTTTTGACTACTCAATAACAGTTACTATTTGGGGAGCACGCAAGAAAAGAAAACCGACTTTGCAGTGGTAATAAAATTGTCCTTTTTATATATTTTTAAAAAACATTATAGTTTTGATGGATATTATGATTAAACAGATCAGTTAAAATGGAGCGCCATCAGTCTTAAATCAATCATTCATCTTTAATGTAAAGAACCACTCTAGTATATTAGTATACAAAAGTACTTAAAGGTTCAGTTTGTAGAATTTAGTGACATCTAGTGGTGAAGTTGCATGTTGCAGCTGAATACCCCTCACCTCACCCTCACCTTCAAAACATGATAGAGAACCTGTGGTCACCTTCAGTTGTTACAAAAACTCAAAAGGTGTTTAGTTTGTCCAGTCTGGGCTACTGTAAAAAACATGGCGGCCTCTGTAGAGAGGACCCACTCCGGATGTAAATATAAAGTATTTAGATATATAGGGCCCATTCTAGGGTAAAGAAAGCAATTTTTCCCAAATAACCCTTTTTTTTTACAATTTAGATGACATACTAGAGAAAACATTACTAGGATTATTTTATATTCAATTTCATTCCAATAAATCCCTTTCACCTAAACTATACACACTGGACATTTAACTTTATTTTGAAAAAAAAAACAAAATAAAAAACATCTCAAGTGCAACATTTAATTTGTCGCAGTTAAACGATTCAATGTCACAAGATAAACTGGAACAGTAATAAATCATCTCACCTTAGGAAGACAGAGGTGATGATGATCTAGAGGCGTCAGGGGGTAGCGGTAGAAACAGGAGACACTCACTGTTGTGATGCAACAGTCGATATTGTGTGATGTTTGTGCTTTGATTGTTTAATTTCTTGTTTCTCAAGGCAGCATTACCAGTGAGTTCACCATCTTTCTGGCTTAATAGTAGATTGTTTTACACATAAACAGGATGTCTGGAACTGCTCAAGCATCAGGTGCATTACAGGGATATTTAACTTTCTGAAAGCACATGTAAACCGTAGCAAAATATCATCTCTTTTTAAATCATCCAACATTAACTGTCAATAACATCATCTAAAGCTAGAGCAAGCTTTCGCTCATGTCAGGTGTTGACATTTACATTGAAACAAAGGGATAGGACTCCCTCTTGTGGTGACAAAGGGGGACTGTTTGTTAGTGTAGGATCTTTGCTACACACACATCATCAGTATGATCTAATGAACAATACAGACAGGACTAAAATAGCAATATTCAACAACTCTGTGCAGGAAGAACAAATATGTGAAGTATCTCACTTTGAAAATAGATCCTATTTACAACAACAAATGAGAACCTTTTCATACAAAACATGTTCTATTTAAACAGAAAGAATCCTCAGGTGTTCATGCATCAAAACTAAATGAAATCACATCCTGACACCTGATCAGCGCCTCTTTCTGCACCCCGATGGGCGTGTGCAAGCCCGACACCTGGAAGTTCAGCACGTCGATGTCCGATGCTCCAAACGTGGCCTCCACCTTCACCTTCTCATGCATGTGAAACTGAACCTTCTTGTTGGTCATGGAGAGCAGACACCGGAGGAAGCTCTCCCGCAGCACAGACCGTGTGTGCTGCTCTCTCTGCAGCTGCTCGGGGTCTGTCTCTGAAGCAGCTGAGGTGGAGATCGAGGGGCGACACAGAGCAATGAAACGGGGGGAATTGGGGTAAAATCCGCGGCTATTGGGGTCTGGTCCTTTGGGCAGACGGAGCACAGGCACCGGAATCGCAGTATCCATGTTGAATCTTTTTACCAGCACCTGTTACAAGAAAAGAAAATTCATTAAACACCAACCAGACAATAAACCCCACTGGAAAGAAAAAATACCTTCGGTTGAAAAGATCCTGAGTCGACTGAGTGTACACACTGATGTAGTGCATGGGCTAAACTTTGCATTCACAGGGATTAATAAAGTAAAGTCAGATCTTCTTAATCACATCTTAAATATTACCAGATTAAGACAAAATGGTGAAATGTCTGTTTCCCAAGTCCCATGGTGGCCTCCTCAGAAGTCTTGTTTGGTCCACAAACCAAAGATAGTCACTTTAATGTCATTAAAAATACTCACATTTAAAAAGGTGAACTCATAGAGTTTTGCCATTTTGATATAAAAAAAACACTCAGATTAATCGATTATCATAATAGTTGAAAGAAATTTAGTGGTTGGTTACTAATCGATTAATTGCTGTGGCCCTATATCACATTATTATTTCTTTTAAGTCAGATTTTTGCTCCTGAGCCAAGATTGTGGTTTTAAACTCTTCTTTATAAGCGGAGAATTATAAACACTTTACAAATCTGAGGTAATCAATTGTGTGTTATACCCCCTCACAGAGTTTTCACAATGCACAGGAATTATATCTATATATACTGAAATTTGGTGATATTTATATAAATGAATTATATTGCCATAATTAATGATATTGTTTTATTGCCCAGCCTTATGACTAAGAGTTTAATTTAGATTAGATAAGACAAGATGGAGAGAAATTCAATTCAAAATTCATCATTCCACTGATCTTTTCTTATCATTTCTAGATTTTGAACTTAAATTTGAATGTCCACAAATAGCCAAACCGGAGCAGGTGAACAACAATAATCAAAATTCACTCTGCAATGATGGATGAGGTGTTGCAGCAAAGAGCTGTTGCTTCTTGTAATTTGTGATTTATAGAGCTAGATTATGATAATATATAATATTAATGTAATATCCAGTGTTGAACTGTTGACAAAAGAATCTGAAGACATGTATATAAAACTGTTTTATAAGTGGCAGAGCTCGCAGATGTAAACACACTCATTAGATAATAAAAGTACAAAAATAAATAAGTTTCACGACAATATTTACGAGCATTACAGAGATGAACACTTTTGAACAGCGTCAGATTGAAAGTGTTCGTGTCACTGATTAAACGTGACACAACCCAACACGGTGCGACGACATTACACGACTTTGTTCACAATACTTTTCTCCTTATAAACAATTCACTGTTGTTTTACTGCGGTTTGATTTCTCACCTCTTCTCTCCTCCTGTTAGCAGCATTAGCATTAGCATGTAGCCTGGCTTCCTTTCCTACGTCTTCTTCTTCGGTCTGGCGGATGAGTAATCAGCGTATGTAAGCTTTATCGCCACCTACCGGAGAAAAGAGTGGGTAGATTCTGATCGTTCAGTTTATTTAGTTAAATTTAAGCTGTAAAAAAGACTCAGTTGCAGTTTTATTTGTTATGTTTATTACATGAAGACAAAGTTATTGTTCAATCATACAAACATACTGAACGAACACAAAACAGGTTTTCATATTACAAAAAAAAGGAAAAAAGAATCATACTGAAACACAACCTTGACAAGACGGAACTACATTTCCTTCCAGGGAACTGCTCTCCCACCCAGACTGCTGGGAACCTGACTTGACTGTCAACTCTCCCTGACTGCCAACATTACTGCAACATCGCGTTCCTGTAGATTCATGTTGCACATCAGGAGAATACGTCCCCTTCTCACTCAGAAGGCGGCACAGGTTCTGGTCCAGGCCCTGGTCATCTCACGCCTAGACTATTGTAACTCCCTCCTGGCAGGTCTACCTGCTAGTGCCATCCGACCTCTGCAGCTCATCCAGAATGCAACAGCTCGACTGGTCTTTAACCAACCTAAATTCACTCACACTACTCCCCTCCTCCGGTCCCTTCACTGGTTACCGGTGGCTGCCCGTATCCGTTTCAAAACATTAGTAAACTAAAAGCACACCTCTTCAGACTATACCTTGAATAAAAGTTTAAACTAACAATTTAGTAGCACTTAAATGGCACTTACTTATAGCACTTTGTAGTTTGGCGTTCTTGAAGAAATTGTACTTTCTTGATTATAGTTGTTCAGGGTTTGTACCCTCATGGTTGAATGCACTTATTGTTTTATTGTATTCTCCAAACATGAAGCAGAGGTGGATTGTGTCAGCTGCAGTTATCAGGCCATCATGTGAAACACCAGGAGTGAGAGAAAACATCTGCATCTGTGAGTCATTGGTAATCTGTGGGATCATGCGGTGGTACATGCTTCACTGGTTACCGGTGGCTGCCCGTATCCGTTACTGTTCTAATGTATAGTTTCTTCAGATGTACTGTGTTCTTTTGTGTACTTATTAAATTAACCACACACAACAAACAAGATTGTGCATGCTGTTACGACCCCACCCAGGAGAAAAACCAGTCGCAACATGATACATGAGTCTCCCCTTTTCTCAGCAAATTTACAGCCCATTTAGGTTTATTAATTATTTTTGCTTCAGGGTAGGCTAACAGCAAAACAACAACAAAAACAACCTTAAGGCGAACAACCTAAACTTCCCTACTCAAATTAAAGAGACAAAAGGACATGCTACTAACCTAACTCCTCATCCAAAAACAGGAGAAAACATGGGTTAAACAAAAATGCTATCCACCCCTCCCAAAACTTTACAAGGTGATTCAGGCTGGAGGTCTGGCTGGCAGTGGCAAAAGAAGAGACCGGAGGAGTTGGGGGAAGCTGTCCTCTTATCCTGCAAGCTTGGAGGCTGGAACCAATCAGCTCCCTGGAAACAAACCCAAACACTCAGTCACTCATCCACTCAGTTAGACATCGAGCCAGACACACCTGAAACACACCACACACAAGCATCACAGCAGAGAGAGAGAGAGAGAGAGAGAGGGAGAGAGAGAGAGAGAGAGAGAGAGAGGGAGAGATATCCACACCACAGGCACAGTAGATAACAGCACATCACATCAGACATGTCCTTGCTCAAAAAGATGCAGAAAAACTCATCCACGCCTTTGTTACATCCAGACTTGATTATTGTAATTCCTTATTATCAGGCTCCAGCAGTAAGTCGTTAAAGACTCTGCAGCTTGTCCAAAACGCTGCAGCACGTGTCCTGACAAGAACAAAGAAAATAGACCACATTTCTCCAGTATTAGCTTCGATACACTGGCTTCCGGTTAAATCTAGAATAGAATTTAAAATTCTCCTCCTCACCTTCAAGGCCCTTAATAATATGGCACCATTATACCTCAAAGAGCTGATAGTACCTTATCAACCCACTAGAGCACTGCGCTCCCAGAATTCAGGCTTACTTGTCATCCCTAAAGTCTCTAAAAGTAGAGTAGGAGCCAGAGCTTTCAGCTATCAAACCCCTCTCCTGTGGAATCATCTCCCACTTTCAGTTCAGGAGGCAGACACCATCTGTACGTTTAAGAGTAGGCTTAAAACCTTCCTTTTTGATAAAGCTTATAGTTAGAGCTGGTACAGGCTTGTCTTAGACCTGCTCTTACTTATGCTGCTATAGGTCTAGAAGGTCGGGGGACACATGACACTCAGAGCTTCTCTTTCCAGCTTCTCCTTCCTCTTCTCAATCGTTATCATATCAAAGAAATTCATATCTCATCAATACATGTTACTGACTTGACTTCTTCCCTGGAGTCCCTTTGCCTTATCGTCCGCAGATCCAGGGCCCCAGCTGTGGCCACATCGTGGATTATGATCTGTGGATCGCGTATCAGAGTTCGTAATGGTGGATCCAGTATAGCGGATTCTGTATCGTGCTGGCTGATCGTGATAATAATGGCAGATCCTTTATCGTGTTGGCATCTGATAATGGTGGTGGACCACGATCGAGGTGGCAGCTGATGATGGATCCTAATGGCGGCAGTGGACAATGACTGTGGACTATAGTGGCATCCGATCTTGATGGTGGATCATGATCTTGCTGGCTGCTGACCATAGACTATGATTGCAGCAGGACTGCCTGATATATAGTATTTCTCCTCAGATACTCGACCATTACTGACAATAGTCCATCAATTCATTGACCTTCAGTTATGCTTCAAAATGTTTACCCTTATTAATGCTGCTAAAACCTTTATCTTGATGATGTTCTCCTTTACACTTGACATCTATTGCACTTCTGTCCGTCCTGGGAGAGGGATCCCTCACATGTGGCTCTCTCTGAGGTTTCTACCTTCTTTTTACCCTGTTAAAAGGGTTTTTTAGTAGTTTTTCCTTACTCTTGTTGAGGGGTAAGGGCAGAGGATGTCACACCCTGTTGAAGCCCTATGAGACAAACTGTGATTTGTGAATATGGGCTATACAAATAAAATTTGATTGATTGATTGATTGATCACCGATGTATAGAACCTTTCACACGACCTCAGGGTCGTTTCAATGCTTAGTCAGAAACAACAGAGGGAGCTGACACCCAGCTCAGTTAAAGATGCATTCCACAGAATTGCTCAATTCTTGTCACGGTCCAATTAGCTAGGAGGGCGGAAGAGAGCTCCTACAGCTTGAAGAACTTCAGATCCTACCGGATGCATGTGCACATGCTCACTTTACAGTGTAGTTTTAGTTTTCAGCTGTAAAAACTGTTGTTGTAATATAGGAAAGGATTTTGTAGGTTTTATCCTTAGACTTTTATTGAACCATAAATCAGAACAAAACATACAGGAATGTGTTAAGGATGTAAACAAACTATTCAGGAAACATATAGTAATCCTGTTTATGTAGAAAAATCTGATTAGGGTTAAATAGGGTTTTGTGTGTATAATATATGTATATAATAGATAAGAGAAGATAATTAAAAAATAAGATAAAAGAGCAAGGGCTTAAAGAGGCATATATTAAAACAGCAAGAAAAATAGTCTATAGATTCAGATTTGATTTTTTTTGTTGACAGTATTCTCAGGTCAATTAAAAAAGTATTTTGATTTACAGTATCCAAACTTTGTGAAACTTTCATTTCTCTCCCTCTGCAATGACATGAATATAATAAAATCCCAATGGTAACAAGACCTGGGGACACCTATTCCTATAATAATGGGAGACCATGAGTAGCACAAATTATTCCTCAAAATGTGCCAAATACAATTAAAGATTTTATGCTAAACATATACAGAAGCTGAACAAAATGAACCCTAACATGCAGCACTTATGTTGGCATGGCTGTGCTAGAAAAGGATCTCTGACACGTTTGTTTCGGGACTGCCCAGGAGTAGGGATATTCTGGGAAGTATAGGTTTAATAATGTTGGCGTTCTGATGAGTGTAAAAAAGAGAAAGAGAAAAAGTGAGAAAAACAAATGTTTATTTTGGAATAACTTGCCAAAGAAATTGATAGAAATGATTATCATAGGGCCCTGCGGGAGCATTACAGACACAATAATTTACTCTTATAAATGAATATATCAGGAAGAAACATTTAGATTCAGGGTCTGTTTAATTTTGTCTATATATTGTATAGGAGAGATACAAACCCTGTGGGCAGAACAAAGAAGCACTGTTATAAAGGGTTGATAATTTTGGCAAGTGACTCACATGAGGCTGTGTGTGTGTTTGTTTTCATTTCTCCAAACCAGAAGCAGAGGTGGATTGTGTCAGCTGCAGTTATCAGGCCATCATGTGAAACACCAGGAATGAGAGAAAACATCTGTATCTGTGAGTCATTGGTAATCTGTGGGATCATGCGGTGGTACATGCTTCACTGGTTACCGGTGGCTGCCCGTATCCGTTACTGTTCTAATGTATAGTTTCTTCAGATGTACTGTGTTCTTTTGTGTACTTATTCAATTAACCACATACAACAAACAAGATTGTGCATGCTGTTACGACCCCACCCAGGAGAAAAAACCAGTCGCAACATGATACATGAGTCTCCCCTTTTCTCAGCAAATTTACAGCCCGTTTAGGTTTATTAATTATTTTTGCTTCAGGGTAGGCTAACAGCAAAACAACAACAAAAACAACCTTAAGGCGAACAACCTAAACTTCCCTACTCAAATTAAAGAGACAAAAGGACATGCTACTAACCTAACTCCTCATCCAAAAACAGGAGAAAACATGGGTTAAACAAAAATGCTATCCACCCCTCCCAAAACTTTACAAGGTGATTCAGGCTGGAGGTCTGGCTGGCAGTGGCAAAAGAAGAGACCGGAGGAGTTGGGGGAAGCTGTCCTCTTATCCTGCAAGCTTGGAGGCTGGAACCAATCAGCTCCCTGGAAACAAACCCAAACACTCAGTCACTCATCCACTCAGTTAGACATCGAGCCAGACACACCTGAAACACACCACACACAAGCATCACAGCAGAGAGAGAGAGAGAGAGAGAGAGAGAGGGAGAGAGAGAGAGAGAGAGAGAGAGAGGGAGAGATATCCACACCACAGGCACAGTAGATAACAGCACATCACATCAGACATGTCCTTGCTCAAAAAGATGCAGAAAAACTCGTCCACGCCTTTGTTACATCCAGACTTGATTATTGTAATTCCTTATTATCAGGCTCCAGCAGTAAGTCGTTAAAGACTCTGCAGCTTGTCCAAAACGCTGCAGCACGTGTCCTGACAAGAACAAAGAAAAGGATGCACATTTCTCCAGTATTAGCTTCGATACACTGGCTTCCGGTTAAATCTAGAATAGAATTTAAAATTCTCCTCCTCACCTTCAAGGCCCTTAATAATATGGCACCATTATACCTCAAAGAGCTGATAGTACCTTATCAACCCACTAGAGCACTGCGCTCCCAGAATTCAGGCTTACTTGTCATCCCTAAAGTCTCTAAAAGTAGAGTAGGAGCCAGAGCTATCAAACCCCTCTCCTGTGGAATCATCTCCCACTTTCAGTTCAGGAGGCAGACACCATCTGTACGTTTAAGAGTAGGCTTAAAACCTTCCTTTTTGATAAAGCTTATAGTTAGAGCAGGTACAGGCTTGTCTTAGACCTGCTCTTACTTATGCTGCTATAGGTCTAGAAGGTCGGGGGACACATGACACTCGGAGCTTCTCTTTCCAGCTTCTCCTTCCTCTTCTCAATCGTTATCATATCAAAGAAATTCATATCTCATCAATACATGTTACTGACTTGACTTCTTCCCTGGAGTCCCTTTGCCTTATCGTCCGCAGATCCAGGGCCCCAGCTGTGGCCACATCGTGGATTATGATCTGTGGATCGCGTATCAGAGTTCGTAATGGTGGATCCAGTATAGCGGATTCTGTATCGTGCTGGCTGATCGTGATAATAATGGCAGATCCTTTATCGTGTTGGCATCTGATAATGGTGGTGGACCACGATCGAGGTGGCAGCTGATGATGGATCCTAATGGCGGCAGTGGACAATGACTGTGGACTATAGTGGCATCCGATCTTGATGGTGGATCATGATCTTGCTGGCTGCTGACCATAGACTATGATTGCAGCAGGACTGCCTGATATATAGTATTTCTCCTCAGATACTCGACCATTACTGACAATAGTCCATCAATTCATTGACCTTCAGTTATGCTTCAAAATGTTTACCCTTATTAATGCTGCTAAAACCTTTATCTTGATGATGTTCTCCTTTACACTTGACATCTATTGCACTTCTGTCCGTCCTGGGAGAGGGATCCCTCACATGTGGCTCTCTCTGAGGTTTCTACCTTCTTTTTACCCTGTTAAAAGGGTTTTTTAGTAGTTTTCCTTACTCTTGTTGAGGGTTAAGGGCAGAGGATGTCACACCCTGTTGAAGCCCTATGAGACAAACTGTGATTTGTGAATATGGGCTATACAAATAAAATTTGATTGATTGATTGATTGATCACCGATGTATAGAACCTTTCACACGACCTCAGGGTCGTTTCAATGCTTAGTCAGAAACAACAGAGGGAGCTGACACCCAGCTCAGTTAAAGATGCATTCCACAGAATTGCTCAATTCTTGTCACGGTCCAATTAGCTAGGAGATCGGAAGAGAGCTCCTACAGCTTGAAGAACTTCAGATCCTACCGGATGCATGTGCCCATGCTCACTTTACAGTGTAGTTTTAGTTTTCAGCTGTAAAAACTGTTGTTGTAATATAGGAAAGGATTTTGTAGGTTTTATCCTTAGACTTTTATTGAACCATAAATCAGAACAAAACATACAGGAATGTGTTAAGGATGTAAACAAACTATTCAGGAAACATATAGTAATCCTGTTTATGTAGAAAAATCTGATTAGGGTTAAATAGGGTTTTGTGTGTATAATATATGTATATAATAGATAAGAGAAGATAATTAAAAAATAAGATAAAAGAGCAAGGGCTTAAAGAGGCATATATTAAAACAGCAAGAAAAATAGTCTATAGATTCAGATTTGATTTTTTTTGTTGACAGTATTCTCAGGTCAATTAAAAAAGTATTTTGATTTACAGTATCCAAACTTTGTGAAACTTTCATTTCTCTCCCTCTGCAATGACATGAATATAATAAAATCCCAATGGTAACAAGACCTGGGGACACCTATTCCTATAATAATGGGAGACCATGAGTAGCACAAATTATTCCTCAAAATGTGTCAAATACAATTAAAGATTTTATGCTAAACATATACAGAAGCTGAACAAAATGAACCCTAACATGCAGCACTTATGTTGGCATGGCTGTGCTAGAAAAGGATCTCTGACACGTTTGTTTCGGGACTGCCCAGGAGTAGGGATATTCTGGGAAGTATAGGTTTAATAATGTTGGCGTTCTGATGAGTGTAAAAAAGAGAAAGAGAAAAAGTGAGAAAAACAAATGTTTATTTTGGAATAACTTGCCAAAGAAATTGATAGAAATGATTATCATAGGGCCCTGCGGGAGCATTACAGACACAATAATTTACTCTTATAAATGAATATATCAGGAAGAAACATTTAGATTCAGGGTCTGTTTAATTTTGTCTATATATTGTATAGGAGAGATACAAACCCTGTGGGCAGAACAAAGAAGCACTGTTATAAAGGGTTGATAATTTTGGCAAGTGACTCACATGAGGCTGTGTGTGTGTTTGTTTTCATTTCTCCAAACCAGAAGCAGAGGTGGATTGTGTCAGCTGCAGTTATCAGGCCATCATGTGAAACACCAGGAATGAGAGAAAACATCTGTATCTGTGAGTCATTGGTAATCTGTGGGATCATGCGGTGGTACATGCTTCACTGGTTACCGGTGGCTGCCCGTATCCGTTACTGTTCTAATGTATAGTTTCTTCAGATGTACTGTGTTCTTTTGTGTACTTATTCAATTAACCACATACAACAAACAAGATTGTGCATGCTGTTACGACCCCACCCAGGAGAAAAACCAGTCGCAACATGATACATGAGTCTCCCCTTTTCTCAGCAAATTTACAGCCCGTTTAGGTTTATTAATTATTTTTGCTTCAGGGTAGGCTAACAGCAAAACAACAACAAAAACAACCTCAAGGCGAACAACCTAAACTTCCCTACTCAAATTAAAGAGACAAAAGGACATGCTACTAACCTAACTCCTCATCCAAAAACAGGAGAAAACATGGGTTAAACAAAAATGCTATCCACCCCTCCCAAACCGGGCTGGTACACTAACAACAGATTTTAAGACACTTTACAAGGCGATTCAGGCTGGAGGTCAGGCTGGCAGTGGCACAAACACACACACCCTGAGCATCAACAGGTCTCCATGTCTTCACAACTCATCTCCTTCATCCTCGCGCTCCCCCCCTCATTTTTTTCCTCAAAATTCTACACACAATACCCCATAATGACAAAGTGAAAGAAATTTGTTTAAAATGTTTGCAGGAGTGGCTTCCGTCTGGCCACTCTACCATACAGGCCTGATTGGTGGAGTACTGCAGAGATGGTTGTCCTTCTGGAAGGTTCTCCTCTCTTCACAGTGCAACGCTGGAGCTCTGTCAGAGTGACCATCGGGTTCTTGGTCACCTCCCTGGCTAAGGCCCTCGCTCAGTTTGGCCAGGTGGCCAGCTCTAGGAAGAGTCCTGGTGGTTCCAAACGTCTTGCATTGACGGATGATGGAGGCCACTGTGCTCATTGGGACCTTCAATGCTGCAGACATTTTTCTGTACCCTTCCCCAGATCTGTGCCTTGATACGATCCTGTCTCGGAGGTCTACAGACAATTCCTTGGACTTCATGGCTTGGTTTGTGCTCTGACATGCACTGTCAACTGTGGCACCTTATATAGACAGGTGTGTGCCTTTCCTAATCATGTCCATTCAACTGAATTTACCAGAGGTGGAGTCCAATCAAGTTGTAGACACATCTCAAGGATGATCAGTGGATACAGGATGCACCTGAGCTCAATTTTGAGTGTCATGGCAAAGGCTGTGAATACTTATGTACATGTGGTTTTTTCGTTTTTAATTTTTTATAAATTAGCAAAACATTTTATGGGTTATTGTGTGTAGAATTTTGAGGAAAAAAATGAATTCAAACCATTTTGGAATAAGGCTGTAACATAACAAAATGTGGAAAAAGTGAAGCGCTGTGAATACTTTCCGGATGCACTGTATGCAGAGTCCATGGTTTATCCTTGACAGAGAAAAAGGAGGAGCTCAGGAGCTGAGCGAGAGAGAGAGAGAGAGAGAGAGAGATTTTTTTGATATTTAAAACATTTATTTTCAAAATGTATACAAAACTACTGTCAATATTTCCCTGACAATAAGTGGATATGTACAGTACAGTTCAGAGCAATATTAACACCTACCTAGAAAATAATATTAACTATTAAAACATTGTCAATCACACAACATATTACGTCATTAAAACACCACTGTTTGATGAAACCATCCATGTTCTTCATTTCTTTAAAAAATCTAAAATCTACCCAGACTCTAGCCTTCAGCAACGAGATAAAAACAGCAAGTGCTTCTTGCCCTTTCCTGTCCTCTTCTCTGTTTTTCCTGCTGCTGTAGATGGACAGTTTGGCTTCTCCTACTATCCAGTTTAATAATTTCCACTTGCAAGCGTTGGATTTTTTATATCCAACTCCTAGGATGAAGGCACTCTTACTCCATGGCTCATCAAACTATTAAAAAACATTCTGAAGTGTATTAAAAAGGTAACAGAGTCTTTTACAATCATAAAAAGCATGAAAAACTGACACAATAATTTACTCTTATAAATGAATGTATCAGGAAGAAACATTTGTTTTCATTTCTCCACAATTGACAGATAGGTGGATTGTGTCAGCTGCAGTCTGTCACACACACACACACACACACACACACACACACACACACACACACACACACACACACACACACACACACACACACACACACACACACACACACACGCACACTTATTCAGATCTTGACTCCGACAAAGTCTGAGTCATTGGGAATCTGTGGGATCAGTGAATAGCTTGTTGTTCACAGTTGAAGTTGATTCACTCTAGAGCTCATGAGACAGCATTTAAACATCATGATCACGATGACTCTGCAACATTTTGTGCTCAGTACAACACCAGACGTGACGCTAACAGTCAGGACTCAGTGTTAAAATGACCGGAGCGACACGCAGACATGGTCCGACACCATCGATTCAGAACCAAACACATGACCGTATTGTCACCTAAATCATCCCAATAAAAAATGGAACAAATTAATGTGAACGAGTTCATTTTAATCTGCATGAACTTAACTCTGAACTAGTTCGTTTTAGGTGTGAACTGGCACAACACTGACTATATCTATATATAAAACTTTATAAGCTGTGTTATCAAATATTCTTTGCGGCTACAGACAAATTGTCATTGGTGGAAGAGGGGGCAAAATGCCTCTTTTGATAGTAAAGGTTACCGACCCCTGATCTAGTCCAAGGAATATCTTTTGAAATACCTTAAATGTTTTGATCAGTTCTTTTGGATAGCTGAGGTGGAGCGCGTACTGTATCTCAGCCCCATTAGCAAGGCACATGCTCTTGGTACATTTAGGTCTTGCAGGACTTGTGTTCCCTCGATCACTCTCCTTGGCTGTGTCAGACATTAGGGCACCTCTGTTGACGACAATCTTCATCACCTCATCGGTAGCCTGCACTTCACCATCCTCGTATAAATAGGTCATAACATATTCATCATCCTGTGAACAAGAAAAACAATTATTTTCGATTGATCATCCACAGACCCCAGGGACTTTTTGGATTTTAATCAGTTGGGTGTGTTGCGTATGAGTAAGTGATGGCGAAGTGTAATGAACCAGGACAATGACACAAGAGAAACTATAATGCCAGGAAGAGAGAAACCTGCAATTACAGCTGCAAGTCTTTTGTGGTAGGTCTCTACGAGCTTTGCACATCTGGGAATGTTTGTCCATTCTTCTTGGCAAAAAAGCTGAAGCTCAGTCAGATTGGATGGAGACCGTCTGTGAACAGCAATTTTCAAGTCTTGCCATAGATTCCCAATTGGATTTAGGTCTGGGCTTTGACTGGGCCATTTTAAGACATTACCATGCTTTGATCTAAACCAGGGGTCTTCAACGTTTTTCAGGCCAAGGACCAAACTGATGGAGAGATGGAGCAGGGACCCCCTACTATATATATTGTATAAAATTGTGTTTTATATTAAACTGGGCCTAGTGCCATGTATAAACATAGCTACCCTGTTATTGTGCATTCAATACTAAGCTATTCAAATAATACACAGGTTCATATATTCATGTTTTTATTATGTGCAAGGTATCGGAGCTGCAGTGTGTGCATTGCTGACTGAAAGATAACATCTTTTGCCTCCATTTATCCGTTCGCTACAATATGTTGGATTCATGTTAATGTGTATCTAAAGACATTTAAATTTGTGGGGAAAAAAATTAAAAATTAAAAAAATGGAAAAAATTGTCTAATCAACCAAAAATGTCGTGACCCCCCTGTTGAAGACCTCTGATCTAAACCATTCCATTGTAGATCTGGTTGTATGTTTAGGGTCATTATCCTGCTGGAAGATGAACCTCCGCCCCAGTCTCAAGTCTTTTGCAGACTGCATCAGATTTTCTTTAAGGATTGCCCTGTATTTGTCTCCATCCATCTTTCCCTCAATTCTGACCAGTTTCCCTGTACCTGCTGAAGAGAAGCATCCCCACAGCATGATGCTACCACCCCCATGTTTCACTGTTGGGATGGTGTGCTCAGGGTGATGGGCAGTGTTGGGGTTCCGCCACACATAGCGTTTTGCATTGAGGCCAAAAAGTTCAATCTTGGTCTCATCTGACCAGAGCACCTTCTTCCACATGTTTGCTGTGTCTCCCACATGGCTTGTGGCAAACTCCAAACGGGATTTCTTATGGTTCACTTTCAACAACGGCTTTCTTCTTGCCACTCTTCCATAAAGGCCAGATTTGTGCAGTACACGACTAATAGTTGTCCTGTGGACAGATTCTCCCACCTCAGCTGTGGATCTTTGCAGCTCCTCCAGAGTTACCATGGGCCTCTTGGTTGCTCCTCTGATTAATTTTCTCCTTGTCCGGCTTCTCAGTTTTGGTGGAAGGCCTTGTCTTGGTAGGTTTGCGGTTGTGCCATATTCTTTCCATTTTCTTATGATGGATTTTATGGTGCTCAGAGAGATGTTCAAAGCTCTGGATATTTTTTTATAACCTAACCCTGCTTCATATTTCTCCACAACTTTATCCCTGACCTGTTTGGTGAGCTCCTTGGTCTTCATGATGCTGTTTGTTCAGTAATGATCTCCAACAAACTCTGAGTCCGTCACAGAACAGGTGTATTTATACTGAGATTAAATTGCAGACAGGTGGACCCTATTTACTAATTATGTGACTTGCAAATGTGACTTGTGAATGCAATTGGTTGCACCAGATCTTTGTTAGGGGTTTCACAGTAAAGGGGGTGAATACATATGCACTCAACACTTTTCAGATTTTTATTTGTAAATAATTGTGAAATCCATGTAATATTTCCCCCCACTTCCAAATGATGCACTATTTTGTGTTGGTCCATTACATAAACTCACGATGAAATAAATTTTAATCTGTGGTTATACCATGACAAAATGTAGAAAAGTCCAAAGGGGGTGAATACTTATGCAAGGCACTGTATTTACACCAGTGATTGGGAAGGGGGAAATGTGAGGCATAACTAATGTTAGAGCCGAACTAATGTTTTGATGACCTCATCTCTTTAGATGAGGTAAACAAATCGTTCTTTCTCCCAGACAGCGCACTGTCTGGACCCACACAGGTCCCGGGGCTCCGCCCCCACTCACTTGCTCAGAGACACACACAGTGAGATCAGAGCTCGTTCACGTGAAGCAGCCGGTCATGGACAAACAAGATACAGTGATCAAAAACCAAGTTGAAAAGAAAGTACGATGAAGCCTATCTTGCTATTGGGTTCACAGTGAATGAAGGAGGACATGAGGAGAGACCAGTGTGTATTTTAGGTCTGAAAACTCTATGAGACCCAAAAAATTAAGAAGACACTTAGAAACATTACACCCCAGTCACATGCATGTGTTCTTTTTGGTTGAGCTTTATCATCTTTGTAACAAAGTGATTATAATTGAATTTATTTTTTCCCTATTTTTGAAAAAGTACAGACTGATGGAGGAATGTAGTGATAAATGTCACCAAAAGTACTTCAATTAAGTTGAATTTAAGCAAAGTTATTGCACTATTTTTTGAAAAAAGCGACAAATGTCACAAAAAGTTGTTTGAAAAAGGGTTTTTATTTGCACATCAGAAATTCCCTAAAGTAATGTGAATTTAATGTTCATGTGTATGTTATGTAAATACACATGTTAAACTTGGCCCATTTGTCATCATTTTGTTGGGGCAGGGGAGCGGGTGGGGCATGAAAAATATTCTAGCTCCAAAGTGGGGCATGACAGAAAAAGTTTGAGAACCACTGATTTACACTGAGATTAAATTGCAGACATTTTAACCCTATTTACTAATTATGTGACTTGCAAATGTGACTTGTGAAGTCAATTGGTCGCACCAGATCTTTGTTAGGGGTTTCACAGTAAAGGGGGTGAATACATATACACTCAAAACTTTTCAGATTTTTATTTGTAAATAATTTTGAAAACCATGTAATATTTCCCCCAACTTCCAAATGATGGACTATTTTGTGTTGGTACATTACATAAATTCCCAATGAAATAAATTTTAATCTGTGGTTATACCATGACAAAATGTAGAAAAGTCCAAGGGGGGTGAATACTTATGCAGGGCACTGTATGTCTGAGGAGCCGCAGACACTTCCTCCAGACCACCGAAAGAGGAAATCAAGAGGGCTGTCACCGTCATTAATAATCAATTATGCATCGAATGGCAATATTTAAATAGCACACTGACACTTACATGTAGTTTCAACACTACTTTTAGTTTTCTAAGTAAAATTTAGTACTATTTGAAGATAACAACTAGCATTTCAAGGCTTTTTTGGCATCTCTAATCTTCTCTAGTGAATCGATTATAGAGGTGAGGTTGTCAGAATTATCAGGGATCAACGTTACACAAGCATCTTTAGTAAAATTTAGAGTGGCACAAAGGCCACCTGTTTTGGCCAGAATATAATCAAGTGCCATTTCATGCTTCAAGAGTGTTAGACGATGTGATTTGTCATTTGAAGAAAGATACTTGAAACCCCTAATTGTTTCGTTTGCGAACATGGATAAAGAATAAGTCATGTTGTCTATATGGTCAGCTAAAAATGTGACACCATACCATGGTAAAAGGCCGATTCCCCACTTCTCGCCAAGGGAAATTCGCCAATGATATGACTCTATCGTGGTAAATTGTGCCATGTCACGTTTAAATCTAGAATTGGAGGTTTTTGTGGCCATAACAATAATATTGGAGATTGAGATATTCACTAGGGCACAACAACCTGACCAATATTTAGGCAGATAAGGATATAGTGAGCCTTTCCCACATTGCCATGCAAAATTAGTGAGCACGGAGCTACCGTTGTAATTGATTACCCTTCCATTTGAGGAGACACCTTTATCATACAAATAAATGTCACAAGAAGCATTTCCTAGGGATTGGCCTGTAGAAACTTGGCAATAACACATCTTGTAATGTCGTGACCGTAGATCTAATTGGTGTGTCATCGGGTATGCGGATACATTTACTGGCTTATCTTTAAAAAAGGTGGATCTCGCGGAACAAACTAAAGAGACGCAGCTGGCATTCCCCATAAAGCCCATGGAGGCTACAGTAGTCAACCAAAGTGTGAGTGTATAGGTGCAGTGTTGGGAAGCCATACGTGCGAATAGAAGTGTGGCATGTTCATACGAGCAAACACTCTCTGTAGCTGCTAAGGAAAACAAATCATCATATCGCACAGGATGCCTGAAACCCAACAAAACAGACTGGCCTGGGAGATTGGCTTGAACGGTCCAAAGAAGAAATCCGTACCAAGAGTTATCAGTCAGTGGGAGATCACTGTCATCATCAGTCCAGCTCCAAGGTTCCCAGGGGGTCCTTACAAACAATTCTCTTTTCTTAACATTAGTGGTGAGCTTGTCATTATCAAGATTACAGAACATGAGCCAAATAATAGGAACAACAAATATTACAGTCATCAATAAAAGAACAGTTCCTCTACTGCCACTCAGGCCCAGCTGACTGAAGGGATCCCACGGAGGTCGGTGTGTCATCGTCGTCTTCTCGGTGGTATGTGTATTATGTGATTCCCCGAAGCAACTCTTACCAACAGCTGTGCTGGTCAACGCTGCACCCTCTTCACTGATCCTATGTTTTAAATATTCAGTGTGGGTGCAGCAGGTGGATGGTCTGGTTCTGGGACTCTCTTGCAGTGACTGGCATGAATCCACATTGTCCTTTCAGCGACCTTCACTGCCGTGTGGGTTGTTAACAGGATCTGGAACGGTCCTGTCCAGCGTCTGTGTCGCCAACTTTTTTCCGCCTTAGGTCCTTCACTACCACCCAGTCGCCGGGCTTCAGGTTATGAAGTGGTCCAGTCGCCGGGGTAGGGAGTGCGTCTTTAACCTTGTGATACTGGGTCATTATTAGAAGTGTGAGCATCACATTTACATACTGCAACCTGTTCGGGGAGGAGGACAGCATCAAGCATCTGAGACACTAGAGCATGATGTGCAATTGGTTTGCCTGATGATGTAAGGAATTCTCTGTGTTTCCAAATCGTGCCAAAATCATGTACTACACCAAATGCATATCTACTGTCAGTGTAGATATTAACCCTTTTCCCCTTAGCCAATTTGCATGCTTCAATGAGAGCAGTGAGCTCTGCTGCTTGTGCAGACAGAGAAGCAGGGAGAGGTCGTGCAATCAATGTATCATGTGCTGTTACCACAGAGAAACCAACTTGATTTGCTCCCGTGTCTGAATTGCGAGACGATGATCCATCCACAAGTCTGGATTCTTCAAAGGTGTTTCCTGTAAATCTGGTCTGGGGGAACAAACTTCAGTCATCGTTACTAACAACACAGTTGTGTTGTTCACCATCTCCTTCTGTTGGAAGAAGTGTAGCCGGGTTAAGAACATTACATCTTTTCACAGTGATGTTAGGCATTTCCAACAGAATAGCATGATATCGAAGCCACCGTGCAGCAGACAAATGAGATGTCTTTTGTTCTAACAAAATCATAGACACAGTGTGTGGGACCAGCAGGGTGAGTGGGGAGTATCCTACTAAATCCATGGATGCCATTACAGCCTTCTCTGCAGCTGCTACAGCTCTGAGACAAGTAGGCAGGCCTGCAGCAACAGGATCAAGTTTTGCTGAGAAGAATGCCACAGGTCTCTGTTTGCCACCATGTTCTTGGAGTAGCACTGATGTCATGTAGCCCCCCTTCTCGTCAACTGCCTGTGTAAAAGGTCGGTCAGGGTTCGGTAGTCCTAAAGTCGGGGTCGTTTGTAGGGTCAGTTTCAAGTCAGTGAAATCTTTCTCTGCGTCATCAGTCCATGTGACTTTACTATATGCTTGTAAGCCTTGCCTGTGTGCGATTGCGCTGAGGGGCGCCTCGAGGACAGCATAGTTAGGAATAAAAAACCTGCAATAAGAGCACATTCCCAGGTTTTGGAATATTTTGAATTGCTAATACTCTCTTAGGGGAGAGGGATTTGCCCTCTGCTGTGATCACATGCCCTAAAAATTTTACAAACTGCAATTTTTTCAGGCTTGCTTTGTTGTTGTTTGTATCATGTAAATATGCATGTGCATATTGGGTGTCTGTGTGTGTGTGTCTGGTACCAGTTGAACAGTTCTGAATGTGTGAACAACAGATGTAAATCGTTTTCTATACACTTTCAAAAATGGATTATACTGAACCACAGGATCTGATGTTTTTTCCCAAACGTCAGCATTGACACATTTTTTGATCCACTGTCCCAAATCTTGCCATTCATCATTTTTGTGCTTTGACAGTGAGACATGTGGATGGGAATCAGGAACGTCAAAAAGGGAAGCAGCCTGTGAACATTTGTGAAGGAACTGAGAGGGTGACTTATTTTCTGGTTTGGGTAAAATTACCGAAATAGCACATCTATGTTCATTCCAGAAAATACAACTTAGTGTTAACTTCTCTCTCACACAATTTTCTCTAAACCATCTTTTCTCAAATCCTGAATCTTTCCCTTCGTGTATGTGTGCAGTGCAGTGTAAATCTTCTGGATACATATACGTGGTGTCTGTTCCTAGTGTGACTGAATGTGCCTTATCCACTAGATCTGTGTTGATTGATGTGACAACAGACGAACAGAGCTTCCATTCATACACATATAGCAGTGAATCAGCATTATACTTAATGCACGTATAAATCTGTGGTGGATCAAGATCAGCCGTTCGGACCACTACGACTCCTGTTGGGGTGGAAATGAGAGAAATGCCCACAAGACACATTACATCTCTTCCCATCAAATTAATTGGACAACATGAGGATAGCAAAAATGAACACTTGAATTTTCCTGTGCCGCTATCACTACATATTAAGGGAGTCGTGAATTTTTACGTCAGGAGGTGGAGTCAACCCACTGTGAGTGTTGTGAGCTTCGGTTAAGCGAGTCAAGTAGTTGTGAACTGACTCATCTTCTTCTTGCTTACACGCTGAAATCTTTGTCATGTCCATTCGCACTGGGAATGCGGCTTCAATGCGTCTACACAGATTATTAATGGAATTCATATACACGGCATTCGCGGCGTCATCCCAGTCTGGATGTACCATCCTAAGGTCTTGTTGTGGATATCCTCCTGCTATTTTTGCCCATCCATTACCCATTTTAGCCATGAGCAATCGTCTCAGTTCAAAGCTTGTGGGCGGAATTCTCTGCAGAAGACAAGCAGCTCCTCTGCAAACTTCATTCCCCCTGCATTTGATGGGGAAGGGAGGTGACTCATTGCTGCTTGGATATCACTGGTTGTCCACGGCCTGTGAACAAGAATGGCAAGTCCATCCGGTCCTGCCACTTCAACCATCGGGAGGCACAAAACATTGTGGGCCGGATCCTGTCCCGGTCCGTATTGTCTGCCTCGTCTGGTGTGAGGTGGAGAAAGGCGCTGCGGGTCTGGAATGTTATATGGTGGAGGAGGTGGTGGAGCTTGGGCTCCTGCCTGTGGAAGATCCGCGTGTGGTGGGGCTTGGGGTTGGTCTGGTTGTCGTCTTCTTGGCGGGACAGAGTCGAAGGTCGGAATCCTGCATTTTGAAACACTGAGACACTTGTGAGGGGTTATCTGTCCTTACATATGTTTGTTTTTTGTCCCTACGTTGCGCTTCTTCTAACCACATTCCATATCCCTTCCACTCTGCCTGAAATGTATGTTTTCCTTTTTTGGCCTGACTTACTTTTTCTTTCTCCTCCAGCTTCAGTCTCAGTTGTTTTAGCTGTCTTATACTAAAACTCCCCCCCTCTGGAAACCCACATTCTTTCATCCACACTTGTACCTGGCTTAGTGCTGTGTCACCATAGTTCCTTCGCATGAAGTTCATATTAGGACTACTCAGATCAGTTCCATTATCCAAATCATCAAATTTGTCTTTACTGTTACTTTTACCCATATTTAAAAAAAAATTATGTTAAGTTTGAGTTACCTTAAGTCTTTAATCAATCTCCAAAATGCTTTCGTAAGGAGCAAATAGGAAACTCAGTAATACTAATATCCTCAAAATATTGTAATATCCCCTATATAATATAACCAATAGTAATTTCCTTTTACTAACTTGGTCACTGGTAATTTCTCAATTTGTCTCTTTTTTTTTTTTTTTAACACACTTTCAAAAATCCTGACCAACATGAATCATAGTGCCTTAAAGAAGTTCTCTATTTAGCATGCTTTTGGTGAGTTGCCTGACACAATGCAAATACAACTCAGTATTATGTCCTCTCTGTGGTTGCAGTCGAAACAACTCTATAAAGGTACCTCGTCAGTCTACCTTCCAGGTTTCTTCTAAACCTTGGTTAAAAATTTGCGGGGTCTTTCACCCGACTGGAGGATCCAATCCTCTTAGACCAACTTCTTCGTAACACTATGTCTGCTGGTAAAAAAAATAAATAAATAAAAATACACTTGAAATCTCAGATCCTCACCAGATAAATCGCAGCGCTGAGACGATCCGGGCTCGGGTCTCGGTCCCTCCGTCTCACCCGTCCTAATGGGGAGGTTTAAGGTTGGAAACTATTTTTCCAAGATGATCAGTCAACCGCTGACACCGAGTCCAGATGCGTCCAGTCGTGCGATCCCACTTCTGACACCAAATTGTGATGGAAATCTGGAAATACAAGAGGCTGGAAACACCAAAGTTATCCACGTGTATTTTAATAGGGGCTTTCTGCAGAAAGGATCAACACAGAGAGTCACAAGGATCTCAGAGTGAAGATGCAGGACACTCAAATGCAAGCATCTTATATAGGAGGACTAAGGCTGTCTCTCAGAACCAGTTAAGACTGGTTCTGTAGATGCAGGAGAGAGAGGAATCTAAACACAAACAACTGATTTACATGTGTTTCCTAAGGAAATAAACAGACATACATTCCGTTCTTTGGAGGGTAAATAAGTGGCAAAAGGGTCTGGCAGTTTTCAGGTCATACACAGTTCAGACCATAAAACAGCTCAGGTCATAAAGCATTTGAACAGTTTGTTTATATATGTAGATACAGGTCATAAAAGTCTTTAGACAAGGTTGCAAAAACTTACTTCTAATTCCAAAATAGTTTGTCAACCATACTTAGTTAATTTTTCTACTACAGATTCATGTTGAAACATTACTTCCTTTTCTCGTGTTATAGTGTCACACTATATAAGGAATCATGATTTCTTAGTGTGCCTGTATAATATCATGATTCCTTATTGCTGGAACTATGGGAAGGTGCAGGTGGCCGGAAGCCAGCCAGGAGACACACCTACAGGAACAGGCGTCGAAATGAGGACCCACAGAAAAACACCTACAGGCATGGATCCAAAATGATTAAGAAACAGTCCCTGCAACAGTCAAACTTTCCAAATAAATCCGGTTATACAACTTTAAATCAATCCTGTGAAAGTTCATTCTACCAGAAGAACAAAGCATTTAAAGGCAACACCACAGTGCTGTGTGATGAATACCTGTGTGATGATAACTCAGTGGTATTCTGAACTCCCCTCCATTGTATTAACCTGTAGCAAACAATAATAATTAAAAAAAACATATGGACTCTCTGTTTGTGTTTATTTTGGGCTGTAGCATGTGACTGCCCAGGTTTGAAATATTATGAGGTGATATCATTTGGGAGGAGTGGCTTAATGATGTTATTTAGTCTCATCTCTGCATCTCACTCAGTGCAGAGGCTGCTGCTAGATGCTTCAAAAGAAAGAGCTCCAACATGGCTCCACCTTGGATTGTTGGATTAGGTATGGTTACAGGCGCATCTTCCCACAAATACCACTACTTTTGGTTTGGTTGATATAAGAAGATCTAATATTTTTAATTTTTTGCATTCTTTCAGTGTGGCTGATTTGCAGCTCCATCACTCAATGTGGTAAGTACAGGGATTATTCATTAACTACTGAACTTTCTTTAATGATTCATGTCATAGGGCCACTGAAGCATCACTTTGAAAAGTTTGTCTGGGGTGGGGTGGGATCCTGTTTCCCACTGTAAACACATTTAGATCATCAGCAACACGGTCTGGTCAAGCCAAGGGAGCTCCATGACTCCAATGTACTTGTGTGTTTATTGACAGAGTCTGTCAAGGAAGCTAACGCAGTCCCTAATAAGAGCTGTAACCGGTGAGTGTTCACCTTCTTTTCTGTGTGTGTGTGTGTGTGTGTGTGTGTGTGTGTGTGTGTGTGTGTGTGTGTGTGTGTGTGTTTCTGTCAGAGGCTATCTGTGGCGACAAAGTTCAGAAGAGTAACCATGTAATTGAGGACGAAAATCTAGGCTCCGTGGTTAAAGTTAGGTTAATGTTTAAAGGTTATTTATCCTGATTATCTCTATTCATGTGATCTAATATATTTTATTGTTTCTATTGTTCCTTTATCTTACTCTCATGTATTTGCCTTGCATGTTTCTTTTTTTTTTTTTGTAACATTGATAAGAAAAGGTTAATGAATTGGTTTATTATCATTATTTTTGTCTCCATAAATGAATGCAAGCATATCCCCACGGGTGAAATATGCCAGTGTGTGTGGGTGTGTAGGGACCAAAACTTGTTTCATAGTCACATATCAAATATCACGTTTTCAAGTCCACAGGAAATCAAAATGAGTCAATGTAATGTCCTCTAAGGGCATGGAGACAGGTTATGTATTATGCCAATGAATTTCCTCAAAAAGATAAAAGTACAAGGTTGTGTGTGCCTGCATGTGTATGATTAGTGAACCTATGCCATTTTTGTAGTTCCAACCTCATTAACATTATTTTGGTTTGTGGTTACCCCAAAACTAGTACTGTTACAGTTGGGTCAGGTTTTTTCCTCTGTGATATGTTCACATATACAAATGTGTCGAGCTCTGCAGCGTGAAGTGTATAATGCGGCTTTCCTGTGTAACTGTTCACTTGTCCATCAGAGGGCAGCATTACAAAGCAAGTGAAATGTATATTGACAAAATTCAACAGTCAAATAACTTTTTTCACATATTTACAATGATGTGTCAATGATTCCTTGTCCTGCAGTCCATCATGTATGGGAAAAACATATGACATTCGCGAGGCTGTGTGCTGTGAGGATCAACTTCATACAGAGCCAGGACTGTCATGTTGTGGAAAACAGCCTTTCAACCCTGCTCTAGCCACTTGCTGTCAAGTAACACTTGGAAGCACATTATCAGGTAATGGAAATGAAACCGGCAACTAATGTTGATTTTGTTTGTTTAAACCAGGAGGAGAGCTGTGTAACTTGTGAAAAGGGAGAGAATTCAATCAAATAAACTAAAGCACTAAATAGCATGAAGAAGAAAATGCTGACACTTTCGATGAGAAATACTGAACATACCAAGAAGCTTTGTCAGCTGCATATCGATGTTGCCAAATCCCTTTTTCCAATACATTCCAAAGGCTTGTTATGTTAGATGTGGTGACTAGGGAAGCCCCAGGAAAATCCCTGAACTCACTGATGAAACCAGTTTGAGACGCCATTAAAATAAATCATGGTCATGAAGGAACAGGCTTTAGCATTCAAACAATTATTGATTGGCATGAAATATCCAAACGTTTGAAAAAGTTCCTCACATCCATAAAACCAGCAGCAGCAGCAGCCTGGACTGTTATCACAGGGCAGGCTAGGCCCATGTTAAGACGCTAACCAAATTCTGACCTTATCGTCTGTAGCCTCAGTGGAAATCCAGATTCATCAGACCATGCTGCTTTTCTGTTAGCTTCAACCTGTCCAACCCGCTCACATGGGTATTTGATGGGTAACTCTGAGGCTGTTGTGTGAAAATCTCAATCCAGCTCGTCTGAAACCAACAACCAGGCCCCAGTCAAAGTCACTGAGATCACTTTTTTCTGTCATCATGATGTTTGAAGTATCTGATTGATATTATACATTGGCTGATTACATAATCAGATCAATAAGCTGTCTTTTGTTGTGACATGTTGGTATCAATATGTTATTATTCTAACTATTTAGTTCACATGATGTTCTCAGGTTCTGTACTTAGATCATGGGCCTCCTTCTAACGTGGTTAATTTCTTTCTTGAACTCTGCCTCTCTCTGAGTGTGGAATTTTCCCAGTGCTGACGCAGCACTTTCAGCATTTAACAATGCTGGCGTCTGTATCTTGACCTGATCTCTGCTTTCACCGCCAAAGTAACACAGGATTTAAGTGAAACAGTGTCAGCCTGCTGTGGACTGGAGGCTTACAACCCACTCAACCAAATGTGCTGTGATTCAGCCATTGTAGCCAAACCTGTTCCGATGGCTCACTGTTGTGGAAAAAGTGAGTAGAGTTGCACACTCCATCTATGGATGTGAATCATCATATAAACACACTTACAAAACACAAGTGCAATTTATATTATGCCTACTAGAATAATCTTTTCTAATTGACAAGCGTTGTTGCAGGACAGTATGACCAGACACATTTCAGATGTTTGTTTACAGAGTATTGAACTGTGTTACCTCTTTTACAATAAAGTGTAAGTGTTTGATGGTTCAGAGCAGGAGCTGATTAAAACTTGTGTAAGCAGTTTTTTGGAGTTTTTTGTCCAATGGAAAAGGATCATAGAACCTATGGCAGTCATGTTGGATATTCCTTACAGATGCAAGTGATGCAACTGTTTTATCAAGTCTTACACAAACATATGTAACATATTCTGCTCTGTTTCATTCTATCCAAACACTTTAAGGATATGCAGTAACATATAAAATTAGTTATATCTGAAGTAATTTGATAATTTGTAATTACAAAATCATGGCAATCTTGTTCACAGGGGCTTATGATAAGGAAAAGCAGATGTGCTGTGGGGCCGAGCCCAACAGGATGGTCCTGACAAGCACGTCTAATAACCACCGGTGCTGTTCTCACAAGCAGTTTGACACCATGACTCACTGCTGCTGTGAAATGCCTGATGGTCTCAAAATACAACCCATTCTATCATCTTGCTGTGTGAAAGAGTCAGGTGAGACTGGAGGACTCTCAACTCATACAGCTCCTATACACTGCAGGATAAGAGCAATATAACACATCTAACATACATCACACTGTCATATCTATTCAAACATTAATTGCAATTTGTATTAGTCCTGAGGCATTTCAGATTGAGCAATCAATGACTGTTCTCATCTCAATATAAATAGATGTAAAAATCTGCAAGTACAGACAAGTCGATAAACTCCACTTGTGCTGTTTCCATTGTAAGAAAACAACTTTTGCTTTTGTGCTGGCACCTTTCTTCTAACTTAATCAGAGAAACAACATAGATAGCATATGGATGTGGGCCACTTCAGGCTATGATGCGGCACTTCTGGCCTTCTCGTGGCCTGGAAGTGAGGCCTAAAGTGGGCCCTCTTGTAAAATAGCAAATAGTGAACAGGAGCGGACCGTCCAAGTGCCATCATTTCACGCAGTATGTGGGCCAGATTGTTTGGTGTGGGCTAAATCTGGGTCAAAACAATATTATTATACAAGCCTGTGTAGCAGGGACGGATACAATAGCAGGGGCCTAGGTGAAATATGATTGGCCCCTGAAGTGCCCCTGTCCTGTCTGTAGTCTTTAAAAAAACTAGTCACTTACTAGAAATACTAATAATTAATATGTGATAATTTTTCTAAATATTTTCAAGAAATTCTGGCAAGCGTGACGAAAACTGCTCCAAAGGCCCAGTACTGTGATAAAGGTGAGTAGAACTGCAAACAAAATGTCATTATGTAATGACATTTTTAATTAGCCGCTATGTATTAGATACAAATGTTAGCTAAAGCTGTGCACTGGATTCTGGAGATTTTTTGCATTTTCTCCGAAGGAGGTGCATCTGTGAATGCAAATGTCCAAGTGAGACCCTCACGGATTATCTGCAGAGTTTCTCCACCTGGCCCCCCTATAATAAAGTCTGCAGAATCCGATGTGAGCGAACAGCAGACGATCCCCTGCTGCATTCACCAGTGAGCGAGTGGGAGGCTTGATAACGCTTTCTAGCATGCGGAGAGACGCAAAAATGAAAAAAAGCAAAACCAAATATCTCCCAGAGAAAAAGTGGCTTCATACACGTAGAAGAAACCGACGAAGATGTCAAGAGTGAGTGAATGTTTGTGGTGATAAGTGGTCGACACTGGTGTCTGTGTGTTTGTCAAGAAAACGCACGTGAATCTCGCAGCAGCCGGGATCAAAAGTATCTGCCTGCTGCTCCACGTCTCACCTGAATAATGTGGAGGATTTGTTGCTGTTTTGAACACGTCTATGCAGACAACCTCCTGCTGCGTTGTGCATGTGTGAAAGGCAAACTGTGGATGAAGTCTGGACACAATTTGCTGGATTTTATGTCATGTCTGAGAACAGCACGTTATGGTAGAGGTGACATTGATACAGTATTTCATTCTGATCGTCTCTGCAGACGCTTTTGATCCGGACACACACCTGTGCTGCGGTCCGGATCAGAAAAGGAAGATCCTGCCCTGGAAGTCCAGCCACCACAAGTGCTGTGGTCAAGAGCAGTATGACAGTAAGACTGAGTGCTGTTGTGAGACTGAAGTTCTCCAGATAAAACCCATCAATTCCATCTGCTGTGCACACGAGTTAGGTACGTGACGGAGTGAGCTGAATATGTTGTTTTTGGTTTGTTTTCAAAACAGTTGATGAGTCACTGACAAACAAGTTTTATCTTTCTTGCAAATAATGGTGACGCTTCCTATCTTCCACATTCACTCAAAATGTTTTGTGCTTTGTGCCCACAGGTGTGCGCCCGCAGGTAAGAAATCCCCCAAAACTCCTATCTTCAGTTTACGTAATTTATGTTAGTCATGAAAGACAACAATTACTCAACTGCCCAAACTTTGCACCGTAACAATAACCTCCCACGTATGTCGAGGCGGTATACTGCAACCCAAGGCGATAGATAAACTCCACACTGATTGATTTTTGTTGATAACAATATTTGAATAATTAGATCAGTCAGTGAAGGACAGTTGGGGACATTAACATTTTTGTGCCTCATTTTTTTAGACACTGATTCCTCAGCCCAAGTGGTAAGTCAACCAAATGTTTTAAGCCAGTGTTTGTGTGATTTGTTTTTACCCAATCTAACACTGGTTATTTTGACCCAGTGTTAAACACATCAAGCTCAGGTTTTACACATAAACTGTTGCAAATTTATCCTAATGTGCATGTGACATTCAAAACTATAAAGTATTCATACATTATTCATAATCAGAAACAAATAGTGACATGTAGGTTTAAGAGGAACTACAGAAGAGTTCACCACCACACTGGTTTGAACCATACAGTGTATATAAAGATGGACGACGCGTCTCCACTTCAGCCCACTATCCAGAAACAAAGCTAAAATATCCTGGACATTAATGCTGCCATTGCACATTTGGGGCCAGAATCTGCACAGTAGTGATCGGGGGATGGAGCCTCTGTAGAAAGGTCCCTTCAATACATGTCCGTGACCAGTCACAAGTCAGTTCCAGCTGATAATGAAGTCAGCCACCAGGGGGAAATCATGATGGCTTTGCTTCACTTTTGGGGAGTTGTTATGTTGTCCATCTTACTGGGTGAATAAAATGTCTGGTTGAGTTTTCTTGCCAAGAAACAAAAGTTTACAGTGAGTGTTACCCACCAGGATGCATTGTGTGTCCAATAAACACATTGAACATGTTTACTTTCTCATGAAATATTTGCACCGCTGAGTTTGAAGTACTTTACATCCTGAGTTATTTACATCCAAGTTTATGAGCTAGCAGTCTTCTTCTTCTCTGCTGTCGTTGGTGTGTTTCTTCGCACTTTACTGCCACCTGTAGATCAGTGGGATACTATGTAACCATTGACAGGATTGTGTAAATATGCATCTGATATGACTTTTAGTATCTTAAAAAGTGTGTTGAACACTTTGCAGCTCACATAGAATACTGTAAAAAGCATTATGCGATCATGCTTTGTGTTATGTGGTAGTGCTCGTGTGATTTGATATGGACTGGTCCTCTGTTTATTTATGCTTATCTTTGCACATTTACAGCACTGAGCCACACACACGTGTCTGTGGTTCATCATGTTACAACCCCCATGAATTGCAGTGCTGTGAGAGAGAGCATACAACACGTCACTTCAACTCAGGTATGACTCAAGATTTGTGTTTGTCTTATCTGATGCTTCTGATAGAGGAAGAAGAAGAAGTAAGACATCCATGCAAATTATCCTTCAACAAGCATTGCACCTTAGTATGTAGTTACATCTCCCCCTTAAAGGAATAGTTCACCCAAAAATTATAATTCACTCATTATCTACTCACCAATATGCGGATGGAGGGGTGGGTGAAGTGTTTGACTCCACAAAACACTGCTGGAGTTTCAGGGGTAAACAGTGTAGCAGCCAGGAAGCAGCCGAATCCAATACAACTGAAGATGTTAGGGCTTATCTTCAGACGTAAAATACATAACATGCCTCCATGCTGTTCCTGTGGTGTTATCCAAGTGTCCACAAGCCATGACATTCATATTCGACTCGAAACAAGGTCATTTCCACTGTGTTTTACGCCTAAAAGTCCACCATAAGTGGCTAAACTAGCTGACGTTAGCATTTCTGACGGTCCCTGAATGCACCTCGTCAGAAGATATCAGCGACATTAATGCTTTAAAACATGGTGTACACCACAGGAGCAGTATGGAGGCATGTTATGTTCTTTTTCTGTGGTTTTTTTACGTCTGAAGATAAGCCCTAATATCTTCAGTTGTATTGGATTCGGCTGCTACCTGGCTGCTACACTGTTTACCCCTGAAACTCCAGTAGTGTTTTGTGGACTCAAACACTTCACCCACCCCTCCATCAGCATAGGGGTGAGTAGATAATGAGTGCATTATCATTTTTGGGTGAACTATTCCTTTAAGGGGACAACCTAATTAGATTTTGTTGCATTTCATTGAAGATATGAACCATAGACTGTAAATAAAGGTGGTTGACATGTTTCCACTTTCTCCCGCTGTACAAAAATGAGGCCAAACAATCTGCTGCCATCTTGTTCAGGGTGTAGAAATCAACAGCATTTAGTGGTGAAGTTGCATGCTGCAGCTGGATAACCCTCAATTCACCTTCCCCTTCCAAACATGAACCTGTGGTAGACTTCAGTTCAAAAGGTGTTTAGTTTTTCCAGTTTGGGCTAGTGTTAAAAACATGGCGGCCTCCGTAGAGAGGACCAAATTTCAATGTAAATATAAAGTTCTTAAATATAAAGGGCCCATTCTAGGGTAAAGAAAACCACAATTGGTAAAATTCAGAGGATTTCATACTTGTGAAAACATCACTAGGATAATTTTATATTGAATTTCTTGAATATACACTGAACCTTTAAGGCCAAGAGCTAAATGATTGTGGTAAACGGAAGAAGCCACCGCCCCAGCACTGGAAACTACCCATAACAAATCTTGTAATCTTGGATGTCTGCTTTCTGGAAGAAAGAATGGAAACTTCAGGGTTATTAATTCTACGCTGGATGTTTTTTGCAACCATGTTTCAGACAAAGTTTCCATTCACTAGATTTATATCAGGGCAGATTGGCTGTATAAGAAGGGAGGCTCCTTGTAGCAACTATTGCTTAGTTAATGCCCTGGAAAAAGCTCCTTCGCTGTAGGCTACAGATGCTGGCAGCTCCTGTTCATTAAGCAATAACCCATGCATCACCTGAGGTGATGTCATCCCAACAGACCCAACAGGTTATTACTTGCTGGTGCCTCTTTCAGGACAAATTTTCCGGCTCTTTTCTTGTTGCTGTTGAGGTAAAAACCAGTGAAAAAGTGGAAAACCCAAACCCTGATCTTTAGTGTCTCATTTACAGTATATGTACAGCTTAAAGCAACACTGAGGAACAGGAGAGGGATAAGAGTCTCACTAGCTGTCTTCACACATATACTGAAGTATGGACATTTGCCGAAGTGGCTGTATGTGAGAATGCAAATGTCCCAATCAGTTGCTACAGACATTTTATAAAATGTTCCTGCCAGCCCCTGAGAACATTACAGTCGACACTTCAGTCTCACATGAATGCTTACGGAACAGTTTAATCCCCAAGTATGCATGTTCTCGCATTCATACGTATTGTGTCATCCTTCCTCCAACTAATAATTCCCACGTTTTCTGCCTGTTTTACTTTTTTTATATTCTACAACTGCTCTGCCCTGTATCCACTCTCTATTTAGGCAGATGTGATGCCACCCCCACAGTGTATGACCCACACACACAAGTCTGCTGCGATGGATGTTTATCAAAGAAGGAGCCCTGGATACGTCAAGTAATTTCCACATCCGATTCAGCTGGGTGGAACATTTAGGAAATAGTTTGGGAAACTTAAACCACAGTTTCCAGTGATGTTTATAGGCTCTGCAATAATCAGTTTTACCTGCAAAAAGAAAGAAAAAACTTGAGGCAGAATCTCTTTTGTGTGGCTGCTTGTGGAAAAATAATGCAGCACATCTAGTGAATATAATGAATACAAATAATTCTGTACGAGTCTGAGAACTAGGACAAGTACATCCCAGGTTTTTCTGGAGAAAGCAAAATAAAAAAAAGATTTGGACTTACTGGACTAAAAGCCCTGCTAAAGTTAGCGTCCCTACCGTTTTTGCATTTGCAAAAGGAAGATATAACAACATCCTGGTAAGACTTTAGGAAATTTATATTTGCAAAGGTCACTGTTTTTCTAACCTGCATTTATCCTTATATTCTTATATGCATATATATGTGCCAGTACAGTGTATATGTGCAGTGCTTGTGTGTGTCTGCGTGTATATACATTGCTGCACACTTATAGATGTATTCTCTCTGATTCTTGAAGTGCTGTGGACAGACGGCGTATGGCTTTGCAGAACGCAGAGTTCTGTGCTGTAACGGCACCTTGTACAAGGACATAGAAGATGGAGAGGAATGTTCAGATGCCAATATTCCTTTTAATCCTACTAAAGGGACTCTATGTTGTTCTCAGTTTCATGGCTCACCTGGACAACACTGCTGTGGGACAGAAACGTACCTGCCTCAACACGAGATCTGCTGCGATGGTCATAGGTGATTATGTCTGCTCGTGTTTTCATGCTAGTCTAAATAATCATGAGAATTCAGTTAGACAGTCGCACATTTATTTTTATCAGCTTGGTATGCTGCAGCTTCTGGTATGTGTCTGCTCTTTTCCAACTATGACCCCTTAAAATTGTGTGTTCCATAGTTGAGCAGTGACGATGTGTGAGCCCCACTTAAACAGGCACGCCAGACTGTCTCTGTGAGGATTCAGTCTAGACTCTGAGACAAACAGATTGTCTACATTGAAGCAGTGTTATTTTTTCAGATTTCTTTTAAAACACACCCAGATACTATACCGGGAAAGGGCTGTTTCTGCCGTCTTGATTCTTGGATTCTGTTACTACACCCACCCTGTTTTACTGCCACAGTGAGGTCAGGCAGTTTTATTTCAATTTATATTAAACTTAGCAAGTTACTTGTGTCACGGTCCCGACCTGCACAATTCCTTGGTCTGCATCCTGAGGGGACTGAGATAAATATTTCTGTTGTAAATTAGCAAGATCGGTGTATAAACAAACATCACTAAAGTATCTTTGTAAAGGGTGGGGCTTAGCGTATCTTGATAATTACTCTTAAATCTTGGTGGTTATCTTCAGCTCTTGGTTGGGAATAGGCCTACCAATGATTTCTCAGGCCGACCCATATAGGGGTAGATAGAATATCCGAGCGGGATTCATTTAGTTCATTTGGAGCCAGAGCCTATGCATTAGTATTCATTGTGTGGAGCCACGGTTTCAAGGTCCAGTCGGCACATCATCAAATATCAAATATCTAATTAAAACTTAGCCAAACTTACCGAAAAAATTTGCACACAAACAACATCTGAATGATAAGAAATGGCTAATATGACAGAAATAATATTTGAGAATTTTTTTTTTTACATGTACTTTGACTTTTTGATTTAGCTCGTGTCCCATCCACTAAAATGGAGGAGGCGGGATTTATGAGCTTCTTCTCCGTTCGGTTTATTGGCGGGTGGCAACCAACGTCAACGTGCAGTATAGGTCATGCTGCCGCCAGCCACTGGGTGGCGATCAAGAGGCTTTCACGGAGCGGTCATGTCAAGTCTATGGTTAAGACCAGCGTATTGCCGCTTGTCTGTTAATACTAAAAATCAAACTGACTTTCTGTGCTGTATCTGAATTTGACTCACTGTTGCTATTTTATTGTTCTGATCTGACGATGGGGTCGTAGAAAGAATAAGTAATTTATTAAAAAAGAATTATGCATATTTTAATCTCTTTCGTATTTAAAAGTTTTTCAAATCCTAGAGACAATCAAATATTGAATTGAAATACTTTTATTGAATTCAAACATCTCTGGAACATCTAGAAGTGATTTTACCCTAACTGGATAAAATAAGCATCATAAAGGCCTGAATATAAGATCTATTTATTGTAATTGCTTGAGAAATGTTAATGATATTAAATATAAGCTCTGTTTCTCCATCCAGACATCGTAAAGGTGAACACATTCATTGTTGTGGAATTCACGCATACAACATTAATGACCCGAGGAAGTGCTGTGCAGGGACACTCCATAACCTGACATCATTAGGCAGCTACGGGAAAGACGCCCAGTGCTGCGGATCCATTCTTCAAAAGGTGTGTTCGTAAATAATCATAATAATACTGGCAGTTTACAGTCTGAAAGGTTTATTGCTTATGTCTGTTTAAAATATATCCATGACCTTAAATATTCCTGGAAAGGGAACTCCGTCTCTTCCTCCTCCTTATCACAGGCTGGACGTGATGAGGAGCTGCTGTAGGCAGCCACTGGCCGGGGCCATCATGTTTTTCGGTTGTCAGTCCATCCATCTGTCCCATTTTTGTGAACATGACATCTCAAGAACTCCATGAGCGAATTTCTTCAGATTTGGAACAAACATTCAGTTTGACTCAAGAACGATCTATATCAGAATTTAGAGGTCAAAGGTCAATATCACTATGACTTCTCAAAACCCCCCTTTGCCTTGTGAGACTTAGACTCAAAGATGAACTGATAAGGTTTTGGTGGTTGAAGGTGTAGGTGACCTCATGTTCTTGTGAAGGTGATACATCAGGAACACCTATAGGGGATTTCATTGCATCTGGCACAAACCTTTTCTTGGACTGAGGGTGACCTGAGTAGCAAATTGGAAGTCAAAGGTCACTGTGACCTTACAAAGCACATTTCTTTGCCTTCTTAAGAACGAATTAAGAGAATACCATCACATTTGGCACATATGTTCACTTTGACTTATGGACTAACTGATTAGATTTGGGTGGTCAAAGGTCAAGCGCATGGTGCCCACACAAGGCATGTTTTTAGCCTCTTGAACATGATATCTCAAATCTGCCTTCAGGAAATTTCTTTAAATTTTGACCAGTTTTCCCTTGGACTCAAAGATGAATTGAAAAATGTCTCTAATATGAAACTCAACACAACCATTTAGATTTTTTATATAAAAAGAATTCTGGCTAAAATGATCAGTTATTATTAATATATATCATATTAATGCAGCCATCTGGTTTGGTGCACAAATCACAGCACTTCTGCCCGTAAGTGTGGGGACATCCATCACTGTGTCTTTGACCTGTTTAACATATACATCTTTACTCTATGTCATGGACAAATGCAGTGATGTCAGTCTCACTAATCTCTGAGGGTTTGATTTCAAACAAGCATGTTAATGTGACTTTCATTTTGTTCATAATTCTATGCCGACTTTAGAACCAAGATGTTTGCTGCTCAGGTGTGGACAAGGAGGTGCACTACTCTAAGAAGAGCGGACACAGATGCTGCGGTCACCTCTACTATGACACGTCTCTGTGGTCGTGCTGTGCCGAGAAGCTGAGTCCTTTACACCAACCAGGACAGGCCAAGATGAATGATGGTCAGTTTCTATTTTGTCCCTAACTCACAGAATAGTACTGGATCTTTGTCATTCTATCTTGATGCATATGCCAGTTTCTCCATCTTAGCAGAAATATGTTTTTATAATTCTCTTTTTCAGAATTCAGGTATCTGTCAGTGAACAATCTGAACTCTGAAGATCTTCGTAAAGAAAGTAAGACACCACTTTATAACTTAAAGGTTGTTTTTTTTAATTTGTGAGCAATTGCTGTCTCTGAAAAACATTACACATTTTTCTTTATGTCCTTTAGTGAATATCGGGACCGTGGAAAGTGTATCTCTGCACAGTGTCGTGTTCCGCGATGTGATGAAAATTGACGCAGTGAGCTGCACTGCCAAAGCTTTGGCGTTGCCTTACATCCTGAAAACACCTGATCGTTGCAACAAACCTAAACTGATCCCTGGCAGGACCTACTTCTTTGATGAAGTTCATGTCTTCCCTGGTTCCATCCACAACCCTTTTCAGTGGCTCCATTTAATTAGTTCCAAATGTCTTACCACTTTTTGACATTGCGGTTTTTCTGCTGAAGAACATATTTGAATAATATCATCACTCATCATGTGGTTCTATTCTCAGCAGTCGCACAGCGGATACTCTTAACTAAGTGTGGGTGTAGAACAAATCTAAGTTATTTAACCGCTATTTATCAAGAGGAAGAAGAATGCCTTAAATTGTTGCATCTGACCTCGCAGGTAATCTGACCCGAAAGCAGACATTAAGAATAGTTTATAGAAAAAGGCAATTTTCTCCCTGATTGTCTCATTTAACGTTGTTGGTCATTAAGATGCAGTAATATTAGAACGAGACTGTTTCATAACCAGTTAAAAACTCTTTGGCTTTAACTGCAGCCTCTTGTCAGATAGCATCGTCATCACTGTTTCCTTTACGGACCACCCAGCCCCACGTTTTGTGTGACGAACTATTTCTTCTTTTGTTACATAACTAGTAGCGTTAGCACTTTTAATGAGAACACCCATGTGAAACACGATGCATGTCTTTTTTTTTTTTAAACTGTTCTCAAAGACTATGAACCTGCCTTTATTTAACATCTCATGGAGGAATTGTATTATTGTTTACTTCTATTATCTACAGCTACTGAGTTTCACTTAGCAATAACTGACCCTGCTTTTCACTGACGACATCAATCACTACTGTATCGGTGCTTTACATTGTGACGTATTCATAAGACTGCAGTATTGTCTCAGAATATACAGGTAAAACCTCGAGCAGTAAAAGCTGTGTCCTCTGCTGAAAAGTTCAGTCTCCAAACTAATGTTGATTTCATCTAAGCTAAACAGCTATCGGTGAATATTTCTCAGAGTCACTCTTTATTAGTTTAATGCTAATCTAATTCTTATATTACTGTTTGTCTGCATTTATTGTTCCATTTTATCCTCAGTTGCATTCAGATTGCATCATTTTTTCAAGTGAGTGTCTGCTATTATACATAGTCATAGGAAACACATGTTTGTGTTTGATGCTTTATTTTTCTTAGTCATAAAACTATTTATACTACGAATCAAAAAATGTGTTATATTTTTAACAAAGGTGCTGTCTAGAGAAAACCTAAATTTAGTGGATTTATACATATTCTATTGCATGTTGATTTTTAATATGTTAAAAAAGCTTTGTGCCTGTTTCTGATAAATAAAACTGTTTTAAATAAAAATCAAACATCTTGTGTTGTATCTCACTTATCTGGGACCATAATGTAGTATCACAGGATACTGAGGTATAAGCTCTACTGACTACAAATTGTAGTTAATGAGACGGTCACTGATTTACAAGTTTATTTACAAGAAACCCTTGGATGCTCCTCATCACCCTGCCCTCAGATTTAATCCTGGAGATCATTATAAAACATCTTTGTGAACTGTATGCCAAACTCTTTGTGAGGTAGGATATACAATTTAGTGGTTTTACCATTAATGTTTGCACTGATCCCACGCCCCAAAAAATGCACTGTGTGGGTGTGAAAGATAGCAAATATTCAAATAACATTTCTCCAAAGTCATAGCTGACCTTTTGTTTTATTTTTATTTTTTATTTGCCTCCATAAACATATGCATGTTTTTGAGGTATGAAGGGGCCTGCACAACCATGTTTGGAGGGTTTGGAAATGGATTGTCTTTAATTCTAATTTGACTCCCTACCAAACCGACTTCAATGGCCTGTATCACTAAACACAGTTATATGAGCCCTTTCAGGTTTTCATTACCAGGTTCAAGGTTCACATTGCACAGAAAGAGGAGGAAACCAGCAGAGAACGCTCTTAAGACTTGTGTTAAACAAGTTAGAAAAGTTTTGGAGTAACTTGAGGGTGTCAGTATCACTGAAGCAAACTAAGGCAATGCACACACAGTGCAGGGTGCTTCATGTTAGGCTACTTGTGTTGTTCGCAAAAGATTAAGACAGAGCAAGCGTGCATATATTTGTGTTGGCTCATCATAAAAGGAGAGTAAAGATGGATTATTGAGCTGGTGATAAGCGATGCACCGATCGTTAAAGCCTCTGTTGAAGCCACCTGCAGAAGCACAGTAACCTGCACAGATTCAGACGAGGAACATTGTGAAGCGCTAGTTTTGTACTGAATAAGATAGAATCGCATTGATTATCTAATTATCAAATGAGGGAAGAACTCATTGGAATTCCAGCTGTTTGTCGTATGGGACCTTTGTATTGATGGTATCAAACAACTTAGCAGATATCATCTACCTTGTTGCTGTTGCTTAACACATGAAAGAGACAATGAAGAAAGAGTCTGTGTGCTGCTGCTTGTCTCTGATCCCCAGCAGGGACACTGTTCGTTTCTACCTGCTCGGCGTGCTCATTGCTCTTTACATGCTGGCTGGAGCTGCCATATTTTCTTCCTTGGAGAGACCGGCGGAGTTACAGGCACACCAGCTCTGGGAAAAGAGGCTGAAGGACTTCATTCGCGAGCATAAAGTCAGTCGTGAAGACCTGAAAAAGCTGCTGCGCCACTATGAAGAAGGCAGGACAGCGGGCATCCGGACAGATGGAGGACGAGCTTTATGGGACATGTCTGGTGCCTTCTACTTTGTGGGAACTGTCGTCTCCACTATTGGTGAGTCACGATGAGTGGGCCACTTAATCTACAACAGATTTGGGCTGAATTGAGTGTTGTTTAGTTTAAACAGCATCGTCATGATTATGTTCAGCTGTCGATTTGTAAGTTTTTTCCAGCTAGGATGTTCAAAGTGACTCAACAACACATGGTTGAAATAATGAAACTTGGCGTGAATATTAGAGAATCTCCAGACATTTTGGAGCTTTGGGGAACAACAGCCCTGGGGTCTCATTTATCAAACATTGCGTAGGATTCATACTAAAAGTGTACGCCCTCACTCCTCTCTGGGATATTATTTGGAAAGTGTCTTCATTTCTTGTCAGTGATCTCCAGGTCGCTCTGTGCGCCTGACGGCTCAGTCCCGTTCACTGCAGTGATCTAATGATACACGCACAGTGTTAGAAGATATTATTAAAACCTATTAATGACTCGGCTCCGTAACTCCGCTGTTAAATGGAATCTAAACATAATTTGCTGTAAATTGATTTATATATGTTTTAATTAAAAGGTTCGTGTAGAACAGAAATGTCGCGCGATCAAAACTAAGCTGTTGGTTTTAATGTAAATGATGAATTGGATCAATAATCTGGCTTCAGTTCACCACCTCACATCTGTGTCACCGCGTATGTTCGTACGCATGGGTCAGAGTTTGCGTGGAAATACGCAAATTTTCCCGTCAAGTTTGTTTTTATAAATCCCAACGTTTGCGTGAGAAGTGGCGTACGCACGTTTCAGGCCCCGTTTTGTGCGTACGCAACGGTGATAAATGAGACCCCTGGTGTAGAGAACTGTTTGCTGGTTGCGTGAACGGAAAGCCAGTCTCTACAAAGTTAATGCCGAAACATTCCTGCCTGCTGAAAATGAGAGAGAGAGTGAACGCTGTCCTCCTACTTTCCAATCTCATTGTGGTTGGTATTAACTCTGGGCTTCTGATCTGCCCTCATCTCCTCCTGGTTTTGATTTGGGTCTCACCAACACAAATTTTGTAGGAGAAGGTGGTTTCAACTTTTAAAAATAATTCTGATTCCACGATTTGGGTAGCGCAGTAGCACTCACTATAGGATGCACACACAAATTCTCTGAGGGCCTCCCCCTTATCCTCCTGCAAATCAGTTACTGACGATAAAGTCACCTTGATAACTAAATACATTGCAGTAAAAACAAAACCATGGTTACTGGAAACTCAAACATGTCATCATCTGGAGCAGAGTTTAGTGTTTAGGCTAAATTATTGTTTTACTTCCAATTTTACTAAATGCGTGGATGTGTGTGTCTTTGTATTGTTTATTTGTGCTAAGTAAATGTAGATGTACTTCTTTGTTTGTATATATGTCTTTATGTTATTTGTATGTTTTTAACCACCATATCTAAATCTGGCACATTTACATGTTGGACTTAAGTATGCATGTGCAATATTACTTTTAAATAAACATACCCAGTGATTACTGCATCTTTCTGACAGCTGCAGCCTAAATGTTGTGCCATACTTACATGTTTCTATTTTTAATCTGTCTCTTAAGACATGTGTAGGTAAAGAGAGGATCCATTTAGAGCCAATCAACACTGCGTCCAAGTAACATGAGTCTATAACAATCACACATAATTTAACTAATCATGTGAACCTACATGAACATATGGAGTCATATTGATGTGGGGAGGATGACAAGGGAGAAGTGTTTTAAATACTCAGCGAAAATCAATTTTATATCTGAACATATGAAGGACAAACATGCCTCTGAGATAAAAATTAAACGAGCCTCATCCTTGAGAATCAATTTACAGCCTTTCCTATGCTCGACAATATCTGTTGGCACTCTGTCACTGTGGAAACTCAGGGATAGGATCAGTAATAACATTACAGCCCAGATCAATTTCCTTTTTACAACCACTTCCATATTTACAGACGGCAGTCCTTTCACGACGAAACAACACATCTGGGGTTAGTGCACTGTTAAAAATAAAAAGCTGTGTCAACTCAAAATTATAAGGCAACAAACTTCAGTAAAATTTTAAGTTAGGCAATTAAACTTAACATTTTAAGTTTTGTGATTCAGTTTGCTCAACTTTCAATTCTAAGTTGTCATAACTCAACTCCTAGTTGATGTAACTTTTAATTTTACATTATAGCAACATTGAATCCTTACTTCTGTTAACTTGACTCAGAGTTGACAAAACCTATATTTTTAAAATTGTAATAACTTTAAATCCTTACTTCTGTGAACTCAACTTCAAATTGATGTGGCTTATAATTTCACATTGTTGCAACTTTTAATTCTTACTTTTGTTAACTTCACTCAGGGTGGATATAACTTATAATTCTTAATTGTAATAACTTAAAATCCTTACTTCTGTTAAATCCACTTCAAGTTGAAGTAACTTATTATTTTAGACTCTAACAACCTTAATTCAAACTTTTAATGTCGACTTTATTCTAAGATTAATTCAATCCACAAAATTTCAGTCTGATTAGTCGAGTAACGTAAAATTGTACAATCAAAATTTAAGGTAACGAGTTCAATTCATTTCCATTAGATGTGTAATTAATTACAAATGCAACGTTAACATTTGAAACTCTGTTTATTGAGTTCAAACCTTTCCAACAAGGTCAAGTAAATTGGAACTGCTGAGATCCAGAACTGTACCAGTCTTACTACATAACCTGTTTTTATACTATCACGCATCACAAATTGTGGTGATGTATTCACATAGCATGTACACCGTCACTTTAGCTGTGGAACTGACGAATCTGTCAGACAATAACACACAAAGCATCTTAAATTCAGAACTATCAGTCTCAAAATTATCAGAAAATGTAAATTGTTACACTACTTTATCCTAACATGTCATTCTCAACATAACATGGTACAATTGACCTACTGATGGGCAGGTGGGGAGAAAATAAAGAAATAAAGAAATAGAGAAAAGAAGTTAGAGGTAGATAAGTGTTTGTGACAATCCAAGTGAAAGTTAAATCTCTTCTGGGATTTAAAACTGTCCCAGATTCAACATCACCAGCTAACCAGCTACACAAAAGATGTGCATGTACTGCAGGGTCTAAAACATACACGTTCAAAATTTCACATTAAACACTGGGCAAGACGCTACCCTTCAAGTCCTATTCCACTGCTAAACTTCTGCTTTTTGTCCAGGCTGGTTGCTGCTACAGTGGTTTGTCAACAATCAAGCAATAAAATATTCACTGTTACAGCCTGAGATTGCAGAAGTAGAAATGAATTTACTGAAGCAGTTTGTTTTTAAAGGACCTGACCCTTGCAGGGAGATCCTTTCCAAGTTCCATGAAAATCTTTTGAATGGTTTCAAAAGTGTGCCTCACTTCTTTTGGGTACTGAAGGTGTAGAGAGTAGATCAGCCCAAAGAGGTAAGCAAAAGCGGTTGGCAGGTCAGGAAGATCCTGAAGGACGATGTTTTCCTCGATAATAACAGCGACGTTCACGACAGTGCCATCAACCTCCTCCAACACATTGAGGACACCCGCAACAAGGCCCTTTGTTTGCTCCTCATCTGGGTCAGTTGCCTTGCAATAACAGACAGGAAATGACAAACCCATGTTTAGTAAATCAAACTGAAAAATAATTTTGGATTGAATTAGTTCGGATGATAATAAGCCATTACTTAAAAGAATAAAACAAATGTTTAACTTAGAATAAATTGATATTCTTGACATATTGACATTTTTATCTCACAACCAAAAATTAAGACACCCCTATATACAGTATAAACAATGAAAATCATTGCTCCAGAAAGTACATGGAAATGGATAGTAAAGGTTGAAGTCAAACTTAAGAACAGGATTCTAAAAATCTTGTATATATATAATTTGTTCAAATAAGTACTCACAAGACAAGTCCTGAACAGCTTCTCGGGACGCGGAGATACAAGGGAAGGCCCTTCAAGGCTGCAGTTTGTCTGTGTGTCATCAAGTCAGATGTCTGAAATAAACATAGTTGGGCGAAACATTACACCATTATGTAACTAACATGACAAAAGCTAGGAGCAAGCATTAAAACATGTTCAGTTATGTTATAGGGTTCAATAAAATTCTGTTAAAGCTGCATTAACTCAACAAACAAACATTTAATATATTATGGCCTAGTAAAGTTGCTAATTCTCTCATTCAGCAAATACCTGCTGAATGCAAGTAAAATGTAAAAATTTTAAGTACGCTTGGTCTTCAAAAACATTATATAAATCAGGGCATTAATAACCAATGGCCCAGTGCCAGCAAAATAATATAAAAATGATAAAAAGTAAAGAACTACTGTAAATATGCTCTAATTTTATAAGACTTATTCCCTGCGTCATCTAATCATGTGTAAGACAGAGAATGTTTGTTTGAGTGTGTTAATAGGGAGTCAATCACTATTCCTACACTGACCATTTGCACTGTGCTTATCACTGTATATAAACATACTTACTCACATTAAGAAAAATATTTGTGAATGTTGAATGTGAGTAAATAGTTTTAATTTGCAAGTAGTACTGGGACTCTAATATTCCTTCCTACCTTTGGTACATTTGGTAAAACTGGCCAAGCAGGCCATTTGGGAAAAATTGTTACACTGAAAACTGTAAATATATTAATTTTTTTAGCAGCTAGCTGTTTCACTTTCTTTACCACTACATCACATCTTTGTCTGTTTCTTAGGTAGTGAACAGTGGGTTCATTCTGAGGATTTGTCACTACAAGCAACACCTTACGTTTGACCCATTGTTTATACAAAAATACTGATTAGTGCAACTTCATTATAGGAAAAAAAAAATATGTCACACTTACTCCGAATTACTTGTTACTTGAATTACATGCATGTCCATAATGTCAAGAATTATGAAATTATTCTAAAATGTACCTCTTCATCCAGTCTGTTAAGTAGGATGTCCATTTCTGGCGGAAAAGCTGTCCTTCTTGCCCGATAGAGTGTTAGGAGCCTCGGGGTGTGTTGATGAATGGCTGCTCTGAAGCTGTCTATCAGGTTCTTGTTGGTGATCCGATAAAACTCTTCCTTTATCTGTTGAAAAAAAAAAATAAGAAAACAATAATGGAAGTTAACAACTGTATAATTTTTTTGTAAAGACTATATCAGAAACACATAATATATTGTTTACTCAGCTGCTTACCTTTTTTCTGAGACAATTAATTATTTAAATTATTATTTTTTAAAGTCACCACTCAACACACTATAGTGTATTCTGACCCATCCACTCATGCATTCAGTTGTACCAAAGCTCATCTGGAGAAGGAATTGGGGAGGTTAATTTTAAATCGTAACTTGTACAGCCACAAGCCACAAGCCACTCTTCTTTGTAGGAAGTAAACAACAATAATGGTATTTTATCCCTTGGTTTCTCGAGGGGTTAGGTGATGTGGTTGAGATGGGGGTGTTCACTTGGTCAAGATGTCGTCCTCCAAGAAAATGTGATTATTATTTGAAAAAAACTCTGCATTACCACAATATTTCGAACAATTATCATTACAAACACATACCACACAGGTTGTAGCTTTTAATAAAAAATTCAAAAGCAATATAAATATACTCACTGAATAATGTCCTTTAGTTAAGTTGTGAGTGATCCCAAATTATGACAAAATAACAATGGTAAAACAAGGCTTATAGGTGGATTTCAGCTGTAAATCTCTCACCCATTTTATCTTAAATAATAATTTAAGTAATTAATTACTACTAATTTAAAAAATCCTCAAAATTATGCTTAATCAACTTTTTTTAAATTGACGGTTGTAGTCTGACCAAACGACGATTTATGTGTATATAAATATCGGTGACCCTACACTCCACACGGGCGGTAATTCATTATTAACAAGAATTCCTCAAAATTATGCCTGGACATATTTTCTCAATGAGGGTTGTAGTCTGACCAGGAGGAGACCATTTGTGTATGAACTGAGATGTGTGCAACACTTCAAAACTTAAAATACTTCTTTAGGCCAAAAAATTAAAGTTGGATTTTTAACAGTAATGAAATATACAGCACATGCTTTGAACTTCTTTTTTTGTTACGGGAATCATGATGTCTCCTACTTGTGTTCTTCCTGATTCCCTGCCTTTCCTTCCTGTTACAATAATGACTGCACTTATTATAAGACAAGAAAAAGAGTCTTCATGCTGAGGCTTTACTTGGGTACAGCAGTGTGTTCACAATGAAAATGTCAACATTTCACACCTTAACATCTTAATTTAGTGTACTAGCCTGCTAACATTTAAAGCTTGACAAAAGGTACAGCTGAGGGAATGGTTTTAATTTGGTCACAAACCAAAGTATTGTACAGATCATATTTTATGGTTTTTGAAAGTTAAGGGATCAATATAGCTTTTAATGTCCCCCCTGGCCAGGGTCTGTCTGAGTGGATATGGCAGATCCTGACCCTGTTCTCCCTGTATCTGTGTGGGTTTGCTCCAGACACTCCAGGAAGGAACTGCCAACCGATAACAATGACATAAAAGTGACGTTATGACCAAGGGGACCGATTTGCCTCTTCCGCATGTTAACTTTTTAACAAAAAGAAGATGACAGAGGATGTGTGATTCATACACATGAAAAGGGAAAGACGCACAAAGGAAATGAGACATTGTTTTCATGATTCTTTCTCATTATGTGAAGAACCATCAATTTAGATAATTGTGAAGAACTGTTGGCATTGAGATGACAGCTCTCCCAACAAAATCCAACATCTTAAATGTTACTAGGGGAAGGTCACAAATTCACCTACATTCATAGATTTCCTTTTTCCATGAAGATGCTTGCCAAACTTCAGTCTGGTCACTACCGCGTGAAAACAAACAAAGGGAAGGAAGGAGGGAAAGAGGTACGGAAGTACATTCCCTGTAGCTTGAGTGAGGTAGTTAATTAGGCTTTTAGTTGACAGATAAGCAAGTCACAGTAAGTTCCGGACAACTTGGAGGATGTGATTCATAGCTTGTGAAAGACATAGACTGGACTTTTACAATCATGATTATAAGAAATACAGCTTTGCCCATTTACCAGTTATGATATGGAATATCAAAGGTAGATTTTTATTATTTAGTCAAATTTTTATAAAGATTTTACCTTTCTATGCCTCCGTGACGGCAACAGCCAGTGGACGGGGTGTCTATCTATCTATCTGTCCATTTATTCATTAGTCCCATTTTTGTGAAAACGATATCTCAAGACCTAAGACCACTTGAGGAAACTTCAATTGAACTCATGGATGAATTGATTGGATTTGGGTGGTTAAAGGTTAAGGACACGGTGACCTCACAAAACACATGTTTTTATCTTGTGATCGCAATATCTCAGGAACACCTGGCAATAATCTTAAATTAGTTACAAACATGAAATTGTTAGATTTCAGTGGTCAAAGGTCACAGTGACCTCATATGAGTCGGGAGAAATGTATGTAGACTAAAGCTGCATTGGTTGGTGGAGGCATACAACTGTTTTGAATTCAAGTTTTGAGTGAAATGTTAACAGGTTAACATAGGTTCGGTGGCAGGACCAAATCTATAATCACCTGTCAAGTTAAATAATACCCGGTCAGCCCATCATTTTCTGTTTGATTCAGATTTCTCACCCCACCCTTTCCCTTCCCTCCATCCGTGCATCTGTCATTCCTCCCTCTGAAGCTATAGTTGGTAGCCAGTTAGCTTAGCATAAAGACCACAAGCATGGAAACAGCTAACCTTGTGCAAACTGAAGGGCATTAAATCCACCTGCCTACACATCTAAAGCTTAAACAAGTATCAACATAAACGCTTATTTCGTTAGTTCTGTTCAAAAAAACTAAAGACAATCCAGCTTGGATACTAATTTTTCATAAACATTGAAATACATTATTTCATCTGTTTTCCTTATCTTGTGACAACACCAAAATGTAAACCAATGTTACATGTTTCATGCATCTTCACATAAGAAATATGTTCACCTCTCTTGTGCAACATTAAAACACATTGCACAGAGGTTGACATTATCTGTGCAGTGAGAGTAATATTATGACAGTAGTGACCTTTGATCTACATGTTTCTCACAGGATTTGGAGTGACTGCCCCATCCACTGTAACAGGGAAGGTCTTGCTTGTTTTCTATGGGTTGCTGGGCTGCTCAGCGACACTGCTCTTCTTCAATCTCTTCCTGGAGAGAGTCATAACGTTTCTGAGCCTCCAGATATTCTGGTGCCACCGAAGGAGAAGCAGAGACAGCGGTGCAGCGGAGGGCAGAGCCAGGGAAGGTAAAAGGAATGAAGAATGGAAACCGTCTGTGTACCATGTCACACTCGTTCTTCTTGTTGTGGTCTTGCTGGTTGCTTGTGGGGCTGCCTCCATCTATGCAGCCATGGAGGGTTGGAATTACTTTGAGTCGCTCTATTTCTGCTTTGTGGCGTTCAGCACCGTGGGCTTTGGCGACTTTGTTAGCGGCCAGAGGGAGCACCATGAGGACACCTGGGCGTACCAGGTTGCTAACTGTCTCCTGATGCTCCTGGGAGTGTGCTGCACTTACTCCCTTTTCAACGCCATCTCTGTGATCCTTAAACAGGGACTCGACCGGATGCTGAGGACACTGGCCCGGATGTACAGGGGAATCTGTCACTTTCGACTTCAGCTCAGACTTCTATTCAAACTCACTTATTCCGACTCTGAGACAACTCTATGTTATTCTGAGGATGACACTCTGCACAGAAAGCAGCTGCAAACAGTTCCCAGTTCAGCCCACAGCATGCCGTGGCGCTCCCGTGCCCCAAGTGCCATTGGTAAATGTCTTTGTGATGAAGCCGAAGTGGAAACAGTGTGCCACTTTGACTATGACAGGACAGAAAAAGGGCAAGATATTAACTCATATGAAAATAATGTTGTCTATATTAGACCACTACCCACCTGTGTAGATTAAAATATTTGTGAAACGAAGTGACAAAATTTTATCTGAATAACTTTTTCTTTAATTTCAGGCTCTTTTGTTGTTCGGAGGACATTTATCATAATGATAACTTTATCTTGAACTGTAAGGGTTAAGAATCGCCAATTAAAACAGGTGGGAAGGACACATTCTTCACAATGAAGAGCAGTGTTAAACATAGGGCTGGGCAATAAGACAATCATCTCAATATAATTTTCTTTAATAGCCAAATAAAAGCAAACAAATATATATCAATATGATGCTTATACATTAGCCAATTGAGGAGATGTAACATAAATTGAGGAGATGTAACAGATGTAACAAGTTATTATTTAATATTAATAATAAAATATTACTATTTAATATTTTATTTTGATAACCAAATTTATTGAATGCCGAAAGGCACACCATTTTATGGTATTACGTTTAATGCATTATGGCACAACACTGGATAGACATGTTGCATATCAATTATCATGCCTGTGGTTTTTCAGGCCGACTAATTTCGTTGAGTCATCAGCAAGTTTGAACACATGGCTGCTACATCATACATCAGCAGTCAATTGTATATAAGATAAAAAGATTAGAAATGTTACGACTCCAGTGAGATCACAGATGCTATTTGGAGGACAAAGCATCACTGGGACTCAAAAAATCCCCTGTCCAGTCTGTGAGATTTTGATATCTTTCAAAATCATATAGGGATATGGCTGGTTATTGTACAGAGCAGAGGCAACACTGGAACACTCATTGCACATCTTCCAGTTTTTTGTCATTTGTTTCATGTCCATCTTTGATCAATGTATTGTCGACATCAACGATAGGCTGTGAATAAACTTAGAGAAATGACAGCTCCACAAAAGTGAAGCCAACCTGGTGGCTGTCTGCAGTATAGGTCATAAATCTATGTTAGTGGATGAGACGTGGAGTATACTAAACTGTTTAAGTTTTTCTCAAAGATGTTTTCTCTAAGTTTGCCTCTGCCTGCTGCACCACCCCTCACTTGAACAATCCCCCGAATTCTATGTTACGTGTCTGAGTGCATTTTTCCGCTTCATTGTAGATGTGAGACATAACCCTCTGATGAAGTTGCCGATCATATCTACCAAGCTCATTCCACACCTTGACTAGGTGGTTTGTCTTTCCAACAAGACATGTTGACACATGTTCACTTCAAGTGGTTCACCTTAATCTGTTATCTGACCAAGCAGCACTTTGATGACAGACAATCTTCAGCTAAAAGACCACCCTGTCTTATGTTTTATAAAAAACAAAACATTTTAAAGTGTGAAGCCTTGTGTATTGACCTGTGTCTGACACCGTTGACCACAGAGTTTCCATTAAACTGTTTACATGTTGACCCTGTGTGAGTGTTATTCTTTCTCTTATATCCTGTGTCACCTGGAGATGAATCTGGACTGGGGTTGTGGACCAAAGCTGACTGTTATTTTGATCCATCATGAGGGGGAATAGGGATCTTAGTAATGTCTGAGAGCATGCCGCAGATACCTGAAGGGTTAGGGCTCACTCTTTCTCATGTCTGACGCAACGAATGCATCACTACACGTGATGTCACTGTCAGCATAGCTCTCTCAAAACTAGAGCAATGTGCCCCTCTGCTGGAGAGCTTTGTAACTCACATGAAACTATGACTCACCTCTTGAAAAAGCAAAGGCCTCATCATTTCATAAGGTTGTTGTCAAGGTTTTGACCTTGTATGTGGTGAAAGCCTTGAAAAGTTGTCATTGGTGAAATGATAATAATAAATAATCACGATAATAATAAAAGATCACGTAGGTTGGGGGGGGGGGGGAGGATGTACAACATTCAATACAATGACGTTTAGATGAATCAGTGGTCAACAAAGTTAAAGAAAATTCTTGTAAAACCATTAGAAGGCATTACAATTTAATTTAATTTAAAACTGGAACATTGTAGTTGAGTTTTACATGAGAATGTTTGGGCTTTTAAACAAGAGGCCAGCAGCAACATTAAGGTGAGTAGATGGAATATCTAGGTATGGCAAGATCCCTTATCATGAAGGGAAGATGGCCAAGAAACCTCCAAAGAGGTAAAGGTCAGAAGAACAAAAACTGACATGAGAGTGTAGAGCTATGTTTACAATGGTGCGTACACACAGTACTGTATGAGTTCTATCTGTGAACTATGGTGTTAAATATGCTAAATACCATGTTGTGTTTTTATTAACTGGTATTGCTAACAATAGCAAACCTTGCTGGAGTAAACCCCACTTCCCCCAACCCATAAAATAAAAAAGTGGAACATGATTTGACTTCTGAATTCAGAGGTCAAGTGAGTGCAGGATTACTACTTCAACTTTACGTTTGGTTACATATGTTTTCTTCTTTCCTTATTTTTCTTCCTGAATACTTTCTGTAAAATCGTCCTTCTGGGCTAAACTAATTAAAGATTTTTTTTACCAGTGCTATCCAACACTGTTGATAGAATGTATAGAGTGCTTCATGTCCTACATTGAACACCTCAGTCATACTACAGCAACTGATGACACATTCAACAAATGCTCCATGCAGAATTTAATAATACTTGACCCATCAAACATGTTTTACATATTGGTGAGATGCACCACACACATTTCAAGTGGATGCAGTTAAATCATTTGGAGAATAGTGGTCATAATCAGGATTTTCTAAATCTCAGGAGGTTAAAAGCAAATCTTTAAACTAAATACATTGATAATCCAAATCAGTGATATGATGTTATTTAGACAACCACGTGCAGTTATTCCTTTATGCAACAAGTAGGAAAGGCAATAACCAAATGTAGGCTATTTACACATTGGTGGAGGAGGCATGCAAAGGTTTTAAAAGTACCAATATACTTAAAGTGTTAAAGTAAGAGTACTTGGCGAGTGTAACCAATGATCCACTACATCACTATGGCTGAGTCTTGGTGTTGGCCTCTTCTAAATCTTCACCAGTGATGGTGCAGGTGTGCCTTGCTCTCATTGAAGGAGGGCGGGGTCTAATGGGCGGGTCTACTCCCCACTCTGATTGGATCAATGGACCAATTCCATTTATTGATTACTTTTAAAAAAAAGAAAGAAATCTTGAACCTAATATATAAAACATTTAATACAAATGTAGTGAAGTAGAAAGTACAGATATTGGCTGCTATATTTAGTGGAGTAAAAGAAAGTACCTGGAAATAAATCTACTTAAGTAAAGTACAGATATATAAAACATTATCTTAAGTACATAAAAAAGATTAGATTTACCTAATCGCATCCAACCACAGTATTTACAGTATTTTCACATCATGAGATTTCCTTCTAAATGAATTAACATGATATTTTATACATTGTTAATAGGACACTGTTAATCTTCCATACTTTCTCCCTTCTCGAGACTTGAGTGATGGGGCGGTATCTCTGCGCGCTTCATTTATATAGAGCGACAGGAATTGTGGTTTTAATTGGTGTTGTATCAAATAGATGAGTATTAATAAATCATGAATGTGAACTGTAATTAAAAAAGTTTCTATGAGTGCACTGCGGTGTTGAGTATTCAGGCGAACGCACCTACTAGTGAGACGACCACAGGGATACATGCGGAGGGATACGGTGCTTAAACCGAGGTTTAGCTGCACGCCGGCGTCGAATTGAGGTCTCCGGGCAACTCTGCTGCTGCGCTGACACACACACTCTCTCTCTCTGGTTTACCGAAGCGTATTTGTTTTAACCGAGAGAAGGAATCCTTCAAATACGTAATTAAGGGACGTATCTCGTTTGTTAGTTAAATAAAAAACCGTACGTCGGACGTCTCGTCATCTCCACGGAGCTAGAAAAGTCACCGGGACAATGGTGAGTACAGCTAACGTGCACTAGCGAACGTTAGCATTGTAGCGTTAGCTTCCACTGCATCTGGTTTCGAAATGAAACAGCCTCCGATGCGGGCAGACGTCTCACCGCCGTCTTCTGTTGCTCATCGGCGAACACGATGTTTAACTCCGGACGAGCTAACTGTAGCACACACGAGTATGAGTTAGCTAGAAGGTGATAGGGAATGCTGCGGTGCAATTATCGGACGCTAAACTCTTCACACATTAACCCGAAGCTAACTAATCACAGTTGTGCTCGGGGCTTTTCTGTGTAATGTTGACCAGCAGATGAAGATGATGACAACGATGATAATGACAAAAAGCCATTTATCTTGAGTAATAAAGCAGCATGTGTCAACTGCGCAGCGGAGGGAACGGGCGATGCGTTTCCTGCTGTGTTATAACGTGTCATGTAGCTCAGTTAGCTCGGGTTAAATGGTGGATTCTTTTCACATCGAGGTTTGCAGCAGTCTTTTTTTTTTATCGTCTGCTTTAAGTGGAGGGTGGGCGTGGTGCTGCTGCTGCTGCTGCTGCTGCTGCTGGTGGTGGTGAAAGGGGTGCTGTGTAAAAATAGACCGTCCGGTGTTAACGTGATCTTGAAACCCATCTCGCTAATCTTGCAAGGCGGACACCAGGACCGTGGCTCGACCTGCTTTTGGCTAACCATCCTCCCGCATGACGAGTTGCTGCAGCGCGGGTCGCAGCTCTGGCAGGCTCCTCGGCACGGGGGGGGGGGGCATCGGATGAAGTGTGACATGCGCAACAAGCGAATGAGAAAAAAATAGGGTTGTAATCGCCACAGTTTGCGATTACGTAAGAATACAGCTCACAGGTTGTGGTGTGATGCTTCACCATGAGCAATAAATTGGTGGTTTTTGCACGGATTCCAAGGGGGGGGGGGGGTGTGCTCTGCTGCTTCTGCTGCTGCTGCATCATTTCACCGTGTTGTTCGCAGCACCACCATGACAGCATCTCTTCTTTTACGTATTGCGCCATAACGTTCAACCGCATTCTGCTCCCGTTGAATGATCCTGTTTGCCACCCCTCCTTCCTGCCTTTCTTCCTTCCACCCCCCCCGCATTGAACCAAACCATGCCATTGGTGCAGTAGGCTGTCAGGACCCGCAGTGCACCCTCCAAAGGGGGGGGGGAGGGACGGACTAACCATATCCCCAAAAAAAAGCACCACAGGCGAATCATCTCCACTGTGCCTCTTTATCCTTTATCTTTCACCTTTCCCTGTTCTCTGTCATGTACAAAGAACACACACGTGGTTTTCTGATAAATATTGGCGTCTGCCACATCAGGAAACTTGGATCATGCTACCCTGGCACGCTGCCCCCACAGCTTTTTGGAGTTTACTGTTCTCCTAGTTGAGATTGTGCGATGAGCTGAAATCCTCCAATATTGTTCTGCTGAGCCATTTCTCCACGGCCGACTGAACGCTCAACTGTGCTTTTGCCCTGATCCAGACACTGCTTGCTTCAGCACCACAGGACAGAGTGGATACTCTGCAGTCTGTCTTGTTCCCTTCTTTTTACCCCCTCCCTCCCTCCCGCCACCTGAAAAACCAACATGGTGACTCATTGAAAATGACTCGAAGAACACATGCCGTTACCACCACCCCGAGCTACAGGAACCTTAGCTTTCATCTCTTTTGCTTTTGAAAAGGGAAATATAATGTTAGAAACTCATTTATCTTGAATTTGTGATGCAACAGCAAGATTGTTTGTTTGATGCATCAGCTCTGGAGTACAGATTGCTACTTTTGATTCAAGTTGAATATATGAGCCATGGCAATCCATCACTATCAGCTTATTTTCATTACCTAGCTTAACACCATTTCTGTGCTGTTGTAGACCGGTAGAATTCAATTGTCCAATGGTGCCAGTTGTTTCCCTTGTCATCCAAGAACCGTACCCTGACATTATGAAGGAATACACACAGACACAAAGCAACAAGCTCTGTGAGGCAACAGTTGGCACAGATGTTAGATTATGATAATGAACTCAGCCATACTTTTGTTCAGCTAAAAAAAAAAAAGAGAGATAAAGAGGTGGTGAGTTACTGTGATATTCAGTGTGCTACATCGGCGACCCTGTTCGTGTCTCACTAATTATAGCAGGCGTGTGTATTTCGGGCTGTGGAATATTTATACACGTCCCTCATCACATTTTCTCAGCCTGAAGTGGGCATGTTGCCTGACTTAGACAGGCCTGGTAAGACCACACGAGGATGACAGAATGAAGTTGAAAAATTCCCGGGCTGTGTGAATGCAAATGTGTTCCTGTTTTGTGACGAGGTAAAGTGGTAAAACCTTTCTAAGAGCAGAAGGTACGGACATTAGTGAGTTTCTTTTTTTCTTTGGATAAGAAACATGCACCTTCTACAAGTGTATCTCTTTCGCCTTACTCCAATAATGCAACAAGTCTGACATTTTACATTAAATGGAATACAAGAGGTTAAATCCTATATTGTGTAAATTACCAACTTTGATAGAATACAAGGCCCAGTTATGAATTTTGCCTTTGTTAAACACCTAATAAAGGAGAGTGAGGTTAATCAATAGTTTGATAGTCTTATTTTTATTGCATCTGTAATGATACTCTTTAACTAGGTCGTAGGAAGTATCTGAGTCCAGCTGTCAGTTCATGTCAGTCTGTTTTGAATCGGTTTGTTTTGGAAATTTGCATTGGCAGATTTGTTTATATTGTTACCTCAGCCATTGGGGTTGTGTGTTCATTGCAAAAACTACAGAACAGATTTCCTATGGACTCTCCAGCCTCTTATATAGTTTACACAGTTGACTTTGCTTGAAGGTCCTCCTCACTGGGCTGATTGTAAATGTAATTGTTTGATTTATTATGTTGAGTCATATTTACCAAAACTTTTGAGCATTAAAGGTCTTTTTAATACCTGGTATTAACATGCGTCTCGGGTGATTCTGTCACAAGTGGACAGCTCTAAATACATCCGTCCACACCTGGCATTAGCATGTGTCTACACGCGTGTCTTGAGGGACCACCTGTGATTGATCTCACACCCTGCTGTATGTGCAAATAAACAGACACATCATGTCTTAGGTGTGCTCACGACTGTACAGTTATCATCTTGTGATCAAATATTCAGAGATTGGACCCAAGTCGACCTCTGTGAGATGTCCATTGAGTTGATGCCACAAAGACAATTTTTTTAGTTTAACATATGATGAAAAGTGAGTTGTGAATTTTTCGTCTTTCTGTCAGTTGATGCAGTTGTTCACAGTTTGATATCAGTTAGTTAGTGCTTCACATTGAATTTATTCTGTCTATGGTGGCAGCTGCAGGCAGGTGATTTGTTTCACAAGGTCAAAGGTTGATTATTCTGAACCAACTTTTTCATAAATACTGAATGATTTAAAAAAAATTTTTTTTTTTTAAACGGCAACGTTTACAGGTCTGCCAAAAGATCATTTTCATTTTTGACTTATCAATGCTTTATCAAAGTCTTCTTCTTTTCTTAACAGGCTGATCAGCTGACTGAGGAGCAGATTGCTGGTGAGTGCATACTGGTTTAATCCACCTTTAGCTTAACCCACAGCCAAACCATAGAAACGTGTAAGGCCGGAGATAAACTTGCTTTTACTAACACGTACACACATCATTGCTGCCTCACGTATCCTGTGTACGTTTAATGTGGCACTTTTGCACATCTCAGAAATGAACATTGTGTTAGCAAGATGTAGTATTATTAAGCATACTCATGTGTGTTATATCTGTGAATGTACAGAGTTCAAGGAGGCGTTCTCGCTGTTTGACAAGGATGGAGACGGCACAATCACAACCAAGGAGCTCGGGACTGTGATGCGTTCTCTGGGACAGAACCCCACTGAGGCTGAGCTGCAGGATATGATCAATGAGGTGGATGCTGATGGTGAGGAGGAAAAGTTTCAAATCCCTAAAGTCATTTTCTTGTCAAATGTCCAGGGAAGATTCACCAGTACATGTCGTATGAAGGTTTTTTGAGTTAAATCATGTTCTTCAAGAAGAGTTGATTTTCTCTGTTGGTTGCCATTGTCTACGAAATCACCCCTCCTGCTGCAGATGTAAACAACCCTTAAATTTAGTGCTACTAAATGTTACACTAGAAACTCAACTTAAATGCTTCAAAATGGTTGTTAAAAAAGACACAGTGGCATCAGTTAGCCCTGTAACATCCCAATGACCTTTCAACAAAACATCTTCTTCATAAATGATATTTAGATTTGAAGTTGTGCATTAAAATCCTCTTGTAATTCACTTGAATGTCACTTAAATGTCAAGCAAAGATATCTAATTAAATTTTGATGAAGTTATGTTGATTTTAATTAGATAACCAAGGCCAAAATGAGGACACTTTGGATTAGAGTCCAGGCAAATTTGATTTTGATACTTGAGAGCAAAAATAAGATTCTTCTCATTCGGTTATTATTAGCCAAATGTCAATTTAGGTTGTTATTAATTATGATCCAGATTCATACTGCTCAGCACACTTCAGAGTTGGCAGATACACTGGAAACGTCTCTGTACTCTGGTGGCCGAGCTATGTAATGTTACACATCTGTTTTTGGTCATGAATAAATCAATAAACCTTTTTGTGTTTGTATGGCTGTGTAGGTAATGGCACAATTGACTTTCCTGAGTTCCTGACCATGATGGCCAGGAAGATGAAAGATACAGACAGTGAGGAGGAGATCAGAGAAGCCTTCAGAGTCTTCGACAAGGTTCGTTAGGACTGAGCAGAATGAGAATATAGCAAAAAAAAGAGGAGCTCTGTGTTCGCCATAGATTAGTTGTATCCTTGTGATAAGTTCACTCTGGTCCATTAACAGTAGGTGTCTTCATTTGGTGTTAGCTCTCATGTCGAAATGTAAAATAAAGTCAGTAACACAAGCTCCTCTGTTGGATTGTAACGTCTGCAGGATGGTAACGGCTACATCAGCGCAGCAGAGCTACGGCACGTCATGACCAACCTCGGGGAGAAGCTCACAGACGAGGAGGTGGACGAAATGATCCGTGAGGCCGACATCGATGGCGACGGGCAGGTCAACTATGAGGGTGAGATATTCTTTTCTTTCTCGTTTTTCTTTTTTTTAAATTTGCAGGTGTTAAAATTAACAGTTACGCACTAATTAAAAACCTGCACCTGCTACTTGTTTTTATCACACCTAAGTGTGCTTATGATGAACGTTTATTTGAAAAAGTAGCACATCTATTGTTTTATAAGTAAGACAGAGACTTGTAGAAATGTAAATCAATCAATCAAATTTTATTTGTATAGCCCATATTCACAATTTGTCTTATGGCTTAACAAGGTGCAACATTATCTGCCCTTAATCCTCAGCAAGAGTAAGGAAAAACTACCCTAAAACACCTTTTAACAGGAGAAATTAAAAAAAACTTAAGAACCAGAGAGCCTCACGTGAGGGTTCCCTCTTCCAAAGACGGTCTATCTGTGTATCAATGTTTAAAGTATTTCTACAAAAGAACAGTTGCACAGAGATGAAGGGAGCAGTAATGACAGTTGTAATGATACCTATTGCATATTTAAGGCGTTTATTTAAACAATGTAGTTGTAATCATAATCTACGTTCAGCTGCCACCACAATCACGATCCTAAGTTTAATTTCGTGCAACAAAAGTAAACGCATTCCAGAGTTTGACCTTTTGAATCTGTCATTTACAAACCGTTTTGTGCTGTTTTGCAGAGTTTGTCCAGATGATGACTGCCAAGTGAAGAGAACACTGACACTCTCTCAACATCGCTTGTCCTCCTAAGATCACTGTCTTCAAGAACCAAAAAAAGGAACAATTATCAAATGAGAAACTAACTTCCCTCCTCAGAATCACTTACCTGTAGAATTTTGCAATTTGTGCTTCAGTACATCCAGCTACTTCAAAAGGTATCTGTTTAGCAAACACCAACAGAGCAATCCTTTAGAGAAGTTAATGGACCAAGCTTTAAGGGGACCAGGGCCCCCGTCCTTCCGACCAAGATTCTGCTGAGTTACCCAGCTCCTGATTAATTTAGAGGAAAGAGGAAACACTGAGAAGGCTGAGGTGTATGAACCCACGCCACAGTTGTTAAAGTGAAGTTAAATTCTTTCCAAATAATTTCCTACCAAGACTATTTGACTTTTCTCGCACCAGTGGCGACTCTCCAAACAATGAATTGAGTACTATTCTTGCATGCAGCCTTTCTGTGGCGCTCTCTAGTCACAACGAGGAGGCTCTGATTCCATCAGAGGTAGCAGTCAGATCGTGTACACACTGGAGGTATATACATAAATATATAGCTATATATATGTACAAATTTGTGTCACTATTGATTATTGCAAGGGCCAAAAGTTGCATTGTAGGGTGGTCGATTTTCGGATGAGATTTCTAATACCTTGAAGAGTTCGGACAAGAATGAGAGACAGGAAAGAGCTGAGGGGGGGTTTTCTCTCTTGAAGATGTTAAATTGTCATGTGTTGAGTCGCGGGCTCTGCCTGCAGCACTGACTGGAGACAGTTGTACGTTGTATTGCTTCAGGATGACTGTCGTGAAAACACAACTTGAGGACTGCAGTAAATACATTTGTTCTGCAAACAGATATCCTGTTGATACAATATTGATGTAATGCTTTATAAATGTGTTCTCGATTATTAATATATTGATGACAAACTTTGGTCACCAAATATAGCTCTCTCTATATATTAGTGTATCGTAAAGTTTGCATTGCCTATTGTTGTAGTAAATGACCTGTGACATGTTTTCTCTTTGGTTTTGAAATGTGCCATAATACTCTTTTAAAAAACGCCTCAACCTTCTTGCAAGACTCGTAGTTCATAAGAATATAATCAATCTATTTAATAAAACCACATAATACATGCAGTTGAACATATATAAACTTAAACCATGTGGATGTTCCAAAGGTTTTGTTCAAAAAGAAGAAAAAGAAACCAGACGTCACTGTTGCTGCTATAACGACTCATACGTTTCACTCCCATCTCGTCCTTGTTGGTGTCTGATCTTCAACTTGTAGTTCGGTGAATCTTCAATCTGCTTGCTGTTTTAATGAACATGAATACATACTCTATGTTCACACATAACTAGTTGTGGTGGGGCGTCAGAAGGGACGTTCGGGAGTTGTAGCAAATATATCAGCTTTAGGTGTGAGATCAGATTCAGAAATTGCAAAGCATGTCAGCTGAGGTGTCTTTGATTCCTGGATGTTTGAAACGTAGACCCTGCTCTGTTTAAGGCGTTAAAATCGGTCACCTTCGAGTCAGAGGTTTGGAAGGAAACTGAATGGACTGTTAACTCCTGAAGGTATCTCAAACAATGTAAAGATGTGATATATTTTCCATAAATCAATAAATTGACTGAGCTTTACTTCACCTACTCTTCACTGTCATGTTTAATCCAACGCTTGGAGTTGATTGTAACTAAACCACTGACTTAAATAGAAATGCACAAACGCTGCTCTGTGTTACTGCTCTATTTCCTTTCTCTGCCAGTGTCCCTGTGCCAGTACGAGAGCTCTAATCTCATCCAGACAGCTCCAGACTGGGTCAGGGCAGGTCACACTGGAGCCTCCGCTGGAGAAACTGTCCCAGGCACAGGCTATGTTTAGCAGCTCATGAGATTGCCACAGGAGCCGGCGGTAATCCAGGTCAGCGAGGGTCACGACCTCTCGCCCACACATACTAAATGCAAACAAGGTGTGCTGGCACCCCTGCTGACAGGCAATAACGGGAGCCAATGGGTTTCAACTGGAGCAGGCAGATGTGATTGGAAGAGGGTTCACCTGACAATCGTGTGGTTAAGTAGGTAAAGTAATTTATGAAACCGGAGCACACTCAATGGGACAATAAGAGTGGCAGGCACAGGCAGGTGTGATTATCCCTCTGTGGTTGTGTAATGATTCTCACAGAGGCCAGTGATGGATTCACTGTCTTCATCAGCTTCACTTTGAATATGAATCAAACATGTCATGATGTTCACTGTTAATGATTTTGAGATGAAATGAACATGTTTAATCTTTTTTTAGTTTCATCTCCAGTGGTGGAAAGAGTTCAAGTTCATTTACTCAAGTACTTTACTGGAATACACGATTTCAATGTACTTTGCATATTCTCTTCTACTTGATTTCATGTCACAGGAGAATGTTTTACCCACTGCATTTAGTTCACAGCTGCATTTAAGTACTTTGCACATTACAATTTTACAAACAAAATATATGATGACTTTTGAAAATAGAATTTAATATCTTAGATTAAAATAACAAAGTTTACTGTATAAACTGAGCTTCACCTTAACCAATTAATATACTTGTTTATGTAAAATATTCAATTAATGATAATTATGAGTTTCATAATGTTAATTATTATACATTATATTGATATTAATACTAATTTTATATAGTACATTTCAAACAGCCTTTACAATGTGCTTTACAAAGAAGACAAAGAAAAGAATACAAAATGTCTTAGACAATAGGTAAAATAATACAATAGCATTTAAAATTAAAGACAGTTAATGATATGATACAAAATCTGATTTATAAGACAATACATTAAATAATACAACAGCATATAAAGTAATAGCAAAAAAAAGTAAATTACCATTACAAATATGATAAATAAACACAGTATCAGAGCCTTAACGGACTGATTTAGAGGTTCAGTACTGATGCAATCATGTGAACCAGAAGTTGTAGTAAGTCAGTAATCTAAAATAACACTAGTAACTATAAATGGAATAAATAGTACAACATTTCCCTATCGAATATAGTGAAATAAAAGCAGTTACTGAGTTTGAATATTCACGTACATCAAAACTGTATTGAAATATTATATAAATATATAAGCTCCTAGTCCACACTGTTTCCTCTGTACCTTTGACGTGTTACGTCCAGTTGGCCTAAAAACACAGACATGATGCTAATAAGGGATTTTACCATGACTTCAACACTGGGTGGTGATGTTTCATCAAATTCTACCTGAGCTGTCTGTGTGTGATGAGGGTCAAGAGCAGCACAGACAGAACAGAGCGTCTGTCTCAGGAAGGAGATAAGACACCAAAATTGAAAACAGGCAAAAAGATTAAGTGGATTTGATACAAAACAGCTTGTGCATGATTTTCTCAATGTGTGTGTGTGTGTGTGTGTGTGTGTGTGGTAGTGTTTGCTTGGGTGCACCACGCCCACCACTCATAACCGTGTCTATGTTGCAGTTATCCTGGTGCCTGGGGCTGGACCGTGGTGTAAACTCTGCAGTAGAATCTATAAATATTGTTTTAGCATTAATAAGTTCGTATTGTGGATTCACTCAAGATGCAAAGTCCCTCCACTTTCAGAAAATGTCAGAATCTCTCTTTGTGTCATCGTCTTTTATCTCCATCACATGCTTCCTTCCACTCTTACCCACTTCCCACGTGACCAAACTAACGCTGCGATCACTTTTGCTCTTCCCTGCACACGTCCCTCTTGTCTCTTCAGAAGTTAGTGGTTGGGACATGAACCAAACTAAAGTGTCAAAGTACACATCAAATCAGTTTTTCTCAAATAATGTTTCTGTATTTTTAGCATGTTCTTATCACACTGATGTATGTTCAAGTGTTAATTTTTTAATAGTTATTTGGTGCTTTGAAAACAGGGTGAAATGTCTTGATTGATGGTTGAGACTGGCCCGTGATTGACTGAGTGCATGTATCGACTAGACATCGGCTTCATCTCCTGATCGCTGCTGTGTAGACTCTGGCTCCATCTTTGCAAGATGGCAAGACGGGAGAGATCAAATCCCAAATTTTGACGATTGTAACTTAAATACATATGTTTAAAAAATAAAAAAATATATCTGGAATGACACTTTCGAGCGCACACCTCCACAAAGTTCCGACAGTCGCCTTAAATCCAATCAAGCTGCACCGAATTTCACACACTCATAGAAATCAGTTCCCTTAATATGCCTGATCTTGATTTTTTTTATCATCAAGATCCATCAATTAAAAAAATATATATCCCAAAAAAAGGCCCTATCTTGTTAGAGATATAGTTAAAGAATGGGATAAAAAACAATCCTGGATCAGCCCCTTTGTCCAGATCCATGCCAAAGTTTAATGGGTTCCCGTCCTTCCACCAAGTTTCATGGAAATCTGTTTGGCAGTTTTTCACGTAACCCTGTAAACAAACACAACAAACAAACCAGAAACCGAAGTAATGAAGGAGGGAAAATGCTGGGGACAGCCCGAGACATGTAAGAAAGCCAGACAAGGAATGAATGAACGACACTGGGCTGGTATGACCACTGCTGGGCCAATGAGTGAATGGTGAACAGGGGAGTAGGTGGATGTGGGGGTCAGGTGACTGAAACAGCAGGTGTGGTGGGTCAGATGCAGGTCACAGCAGCTCAGATGTGAAATGACCGAAGTACGACGGCCGAGAGAGCTGAACGCACTGCAAATAGAAACAACACGTGCGACTTAAGAAAACAACACACATGCGACACATGTGCTGCAAAAAGTCACAACTCATGCGAATTCAGAAACACACCATGAATTGCGAGAAAAAGTGACGAACTTGGCTGTAGTTCAATGTTCGTGACGTTATTGAAGTCTGTGACTCATCAGTGGTGATGGAGCTTCACAAATCATTGAACTACAGCATGGCTCATTTCTGTTTTAGCATGTGTTGTGACTTTTGGCAGCTCATGTGTGTTGTGTTGTTCATTTGCACATGTTTTTTCTATTTGCACGTGTTTTCTTCGTTTGCAGTGCGTCGATCGCTCTCCGCCACCGTACAGAAGAGTTGGTGAATGAAAGAACACAGACATGGATGACGTGAGCAGAAACGTCGTCTTTGTACAGAAGTCTTGATCAGAAATATTCATCACTTGCTTGTAATAATCTTCACATTCTTGTGAGGTGTCATACCAAGAGTCAAGATAAAGTAGGACACGGCTGCACGCGTGTGTGCTCACATAATGAGTCAAATTTCTCCTGCATGAAAATGTTCAATCATGGTTGTGTGCTATCCTGGTCTGATTTTGTTATATGTGGTGACAGAACGTCATGCCAATAAAACATTGTGTGACTGGAGAACGACAATGGTGTTGAAAGTGAGATTAGGAATGAGTCGGCCCCAGACGACGATACGCTTGAATCGATACAAATAAATTCATGTGGGAAACTCAAAGAAACCATTAGTTCTGAGGAAATCCTCTCTTGGCCTTAAATGGATGGTTCTCAGTACTTTATTATGATCACTTAGCAATACTTAGTGGTTTTAGCACTGAAATTAATTTCTAATTTCAGACCACAATGATGCTGTGGTGTCTGTCCGGGAAGAACCCAGACATATTTTAGGAGAAAAAAGTGGATACTGAAAACTGTAGAGGTTGTATGGTGTTGGTTCTAAATTCACTTGTCCTCAATATAATAATAATCATTCTATCCAGCCTCCTCCATGTTAGTGGAAGGGACGTGGACCACACCAAAAAGTCAATGTGCGTATGAAATACATTTTCCTCAAATATGAATTCTGTCATTTTAGGTGGTTCTCATCACATTGATGTTTGTTCAAGTGTTAATTGTTGCCAATAAGTTTTGTTGTAATTCTTTATTCAATGTCATAAATATGTACCTTTCTGCTGTGGCTCCACCCCCGGATCACTACTGCACAGACTCTGGCTCCAAATGTGCAACATGGCAGCGTTACTATCCAGGATATTGTTTCTGGATAGTGGGACAAGTAGAGACGCGTCGTCCATTATCATTAAGAGTCTATGCTCCATCATCAGAAGGCTGAAAACACATACTTAGCATGACTGAGTCAAGTGAAACCATCAGAAAGCAGCGGTCAGGACAGAGCCTTTCGCTAAGTTCATGCAACTTCAGTAACCTTTACTCGTAAGATAGAGTGAAAGAGAACAGACAGAGAATTGAAACCGTCTTGCTTCCCCTAGACTCGAAAGGGGAACAACAGCACACACAACCTTTCTTTTTCCGGCCTTGGAGAGTGAGTAGGGCTGAAGAGATATTTCACTTCAGTCTGCGTGCTGACACTTTCACTGTGTGGTTCCTAATGTAATTCCCATTCGGAGCACATGTGCCTACAGAGGTGGTCTCCCCTCTCGTCCGTGTCATCTCTGGTGTTTCATTTTTCATTGCTCGGTCTTAATCTCACTACGCCTCAAAGAAACTAAATAGGTTTATTTGCCACATTAAAAAGGCTCCAGTGTTGATGCTCTAAGTGCTCTAAATGTGCACACCCGCTCATCACTATTATCTGTTTCTGAGTATCAGGTGTCTTCTGTGTGTCCAGGCACATCTCGCTGCTGTGTTTGTCGTATTTTTGTTTCATGCTGTTATTTAAACTGTCAGACGCAGCACCTCGAATTCCAACCTGGAATATGAAAGTCAACGAAAGTACACACCTAAGACTCGGAACTGAAAAATGCCTTTGTATACTTCTGTTTCCCTGTTTTAGTTTTTTGCTGTGTCATATATGATACAATGACGTGATTTTGTTTAAACATCTGTAATGTTGTGTTTGGCAATGCACTGTAAAGAGAGATCTCAAAGTTTTTCCATTACTGTTTACGTGAGCTGTGATCGACTTCTTGATTTCCCCTCGATGTGTGAGCTCCTCGGCCCGACATGAAGCCAAAACCAGCTGAGGCCTGTTTGGACACAGAATACAGCAGGTGAAGCATCTCCTGAGAAAACAAGCTCTGGTAGCAAGGTACATTTTCAAATTCCATTATGGTTTGAATAACATCAAACCAGATGAGCCAACACAGACCAGGTTCATTATTTATGTCTAATAGGTGCCTGCTTATTGTCTGCAAGACTGGGCAAAGCCAGGTCTGCGTTCCACTCTTCCATAACTAAATGTGTGGGTGTGTTCCTGCCTGTCACACGTTTGTCGTCGCTCCACAGTTAAGCATTCTGAACTCAGTAGTTCATTTTGAAGCAATGAACTGGGACGAACTTAAATGAAGCTATTGTATTTATTTAAATATTTATACATGGATTGTTTTTTAACATAACGACATTTGTCATATTTGCATGATTTAGTTAAGTGTACGTGTTAAGTTTGAGGAGTAAAAGTTCACAAATAAGCATGCATTAGAATATGTGTGTTGTGGCTTTTAAGCATTTTCATGTATTTCATACTGTGGAGAAGTCACATTTCTATAATAAATCAATAAATTGGTCTCATGTCACTGGATGTTATGCTCAAATCAGGAGCTGTAAGTTTAAACTTACACAGTAGTTGATTTTAAGTCATTTATGTTGACACGTGACACAATGTATCCATTTAATTTCAATTTCCATTGATGGCAAACATAGAAGTATTGTGCCACGTTGCATAAGAGTGATACTTGAATCTGGACTCAAGATCTCACTTTCTGTTGATCTCATTAATGGCACTTTATAGGTTTGACTCAGTTGAAGCCTTTTTTCAAGTGACCAAGCTGTTGAATGTTGCAAATAAATACAGTACATTAAAACGTAAAGTGAACGTGAACAATACAAACTCATACTCCGATATCATAAGTTGCTAATCGTCCGATAAACACACTTAGGACGAGGTCACAGCTGTTATTGGACTGTCACCAAGTCTTAACAGTCCCCTCAGCTCTGTGCTCCCTGGACTGTGTTTACCATTGCGGATGTTAAAACCAGTTTCGCGTCACTGCTCATCTCAGTGTAAAAACAAACACGAAAGAGGGATTTATAAACCTGAGCCTTCCACGGCCTCATGACACGCACGGCTGAAAACGTGCCGGCTAGTTACATAAGTTGATTATTAACATTTCCATGACTTAGACATTTGATACTTAGCAGTCAATGAAAACACACACGGTGCTAATTACACAGACCAGGCTGGACAAATAATGTACAGGCCATCGCATTAATTAAAAATAGAAGGGGAAAAAATGCAAAGACGTGGAAACCTCTACTCTCTCTCTCTCTCTCTCTCTCACAGACACACACACACATGCTGCTGTCCTTCTCCTTGGGGACAGGTTTCATTGTGGGGTTGGACCTATTGTGAAATACGATAACATACGCACACAATGTAAGTCACGACATACACACACACATATATATACGTCAAATGTGACCTTTTCCCTAACTTAGTCCGAGCATTGTGAGAGCTTTGTTCAAATTCCCACAGATTTCAATTAAACCTCGACTTTATATTCAGCTCTCTCACCAAGATCAAAATTCCCTGAGCTTCTTTTCTGGTTTTTCTGGTCTAATGTTAAATTCCAGTGAGTTATGAGTTATGATTAATGCTATTTTTACAGAACGTGGGTCCTTTCCTGAAATGACCCCTTTAGGTCATTTACTTCCATTTTTGCTACTGTCCTCGCGAGATCGTCATCATCCATGTTCATGTTGGACATCAGCGAGCAAAGACTGAAGCCAGAGGTGGACACGTGACACCTCACTCATGTTCCAGTGACCTGGTCAGTCTTCTTTGCAATTCAACGGAAAGAGGGACTTAGGAAAGTGTTGACATCTTATGGTGAAGCAGCTTCTATTCATGTGCATTCAGATCTTCAATGTGCCCTAAAGTAGCTCTGTCATGTCTAGCAACCGCCCATTCTAACTAAGCATTACATATCTGTCTGTAAACAACATGCATCTGGAGTTTAGTTTAAGTTTTGAAATCTGTCCTCCAGAAAAGAGTTCAGACAAAACCGTCCATCCGTCAGGACAGTGTGCAGACAGACAGACCATCCATCCATCCATCCATCCATCCATCCATTTATCCATCCATCCATTTATCCATCCCTCTACATGCAGGAAATTACAGAAACAGACTGAGAACTATTAAGAGGAAGAAGACTCTGTGGCCAAGAAAGAAATTCATTCTAAGTTGATCTTTTTGAGTGTTGAGTTTGAGGAACCCTTTTTTTGTTTTTTGATTAAGAAAATTACCAGAGTTGCCTGTTCATCGTAGAATAAAACTTCACCTTCTTTTTGAACATTTGATTTTTGCACTACCCCACCCTAGCTTGCCCTAGTGACCTCTCATGGCATAAAACACACATCAACAGCTCAATCATCCCTTGTAATAAAGACTTTATTTACAGAGTGAACAATGTCGAAGTTGGTATTTCCACAGACTATTCTTGTATTTGTTTAGAGTCTGCTGTTTATTTAAAGGTACCAGCCTGGTTTGTTTTATGGGCAGTGCAACTGTAAACAGCGTGAATGTCTCAAAG